>NC_139560.1:44152038-44558561 GCF_965112155.1 Podarcis liolepis | reverse complement strand
AACATTCATTACCCCATTATTTTTATCCCACGATCGATAAGAGTCCCACAATCGACTGCCATCTACCAGGAGCACCTAGGGATCTACCTGTCAATTGCGGTCGACTGGTTAAACATGTCTGGTGAAAAGCATCCCTGCTCACCTGCTGCTGTGAACCAGGGACAATACAACCCTAGCTAAAGCAGACAACACACTTGTTGTTGGAGTATCAGTACCACCACCCCTACCTCCTTTTTGTCTGCTCCAAATTTCCTCTAGAAGTTTCACTGCCACTCCTGCTCTGATGGGTGGGCCTAATTTTTAAAATAAAAGATGCCTCTAAGTCACTCCCTCTACCATGGAAGCCCTTCCTTCGTATTTCCAGATATGTGGGAGCTCACTAGGATTAGTCAGGTCCAAATCACGTATTTCTTTCGCTTTTAATATCAGCTAAAATTGTTACATATGAAGTGGTTTCGTGCTTTTTTTTAAACCACATGCCCTTTATATAAGATTCTAAAAAAGTGAAAGGGGAAATTGAACAACTGGCACGGAAAATTATAATTTAAAAAATTATTCAGCTGCAGAGCCAGTAAGACAAAAGTAGCAAAAAGAAAAAAAAGAAAAAAAAGAAAAGAAATTCTCTTAGAGTACAGTGTGTGTGTTTTTCCATTTATTTCCAGTACTTTGCAGATGTGTGGGGCAAGTAGGAGGCTAATATATCTCACTTTAGCAGTACTAATTGTTTGCATTATCACAATAATCAAATGCAACCATATTAATCTCTGTGGTTATTAACTTGATTTTTACACATTAAGATTTAGATTTAATCCCCCAGGACCATCTATTAATGCTTTTAAAGTTGACGGGTTTCAACAGTTTTAAGGGTTTTTTTCTCCTCCTTTTTTAGCTGCAGGCAGTAAAATCTGAACGTGTGTGGAGTTTTGTATTTTGCATTCCTGTGGGATTCTCGGAGACACTGCTGTCAAGGACCATGAATCATGTTAATACATAGCAACCTCTACAGCTATTAAAATGTCTGCAATAATGTGATTATTTTAAAACGGAAAACTAATATCACATGCATTTCTTAAAGATCAACCCTCCTTTTAAAATCATGGAGAAGGACTGCAGTTGGAATAGAAAACTCTGGGAACGGCTAAAAAGTGAAATCCTCAGAAAGAAGATTCCAATCCTTTACCGTAATTATAGACTATATCCTTGCTGGCCTTACAGTAAATGAAGCACCACCATCAGGATGAATAAATATTTATGTTTCTTTTATTTAGGCAAGTACTATAGACACTGAGCTGCTGGAACAATAGCGAGTTTGAGGCTTTAATGACAATGGAATGATTCAATCCAAGCAGAAATCTGGGCATAGGGATGGTTTTAATGTACCACGTGTGAGAAATGGAATCTATGGTCACACGTTCTGCCAAAATTTGGTTTTTAAAAATTGGCTTTGATGATAAACCTACTGAATCACTTGCACATTGCACATCATGCAAAGTAGCTGAGGCTGCAGTCCTATGCACACTTACGTGGCTGGGAGTAGAATCATAGAATTGTAGACTTGGAAGGGACCCCAAGGAACATCTAGTCCAAAGCCCTGCAATGCAGGAATATGCATCTATCCCATGCGGGGATTGAACCTGCAACCTTGGCATTATCAGCACTGCATTCTAACCAACTGAAATTCAGTGGGGCTTACTTCTGTGTAGATGTGCAAATAATTCCACTCCCAATGACTTTTTCTATTGTAGAGGAATAAATAATTCAACATGGGGGCAAAATTAGAGTTATACGGGGAGTTGCCTTCTACCAGGTGAGAATTCTTGTCTATCTGGTCCAGCATTGTCTACCCTAAGGTCTTTCTCACTACCTGTTGCTTGAATCTTTTCACTAAAGATGTCAGGGATGGAGCCCAGGACCTTCTGACTCCAAAGCATGTGTCCCTTTCCCCTGAACATGCATGTCATGAGAACTGCTCAGACCAAAGGTCTTGCTGGTGCAGAATGAGATTTCCAAAAGTAGAGGGCAACATGCCTCTGGGACTGTCCCAACATCTGGCAATTATAGATGTATAGTCTCTGACTTGTGAAAGTTCCCTTTCACGATAAGGGCTAATGTTTGATTCTATTGCAACTCATGCAACTACATACTCCAACTCTCAAAAGCAGAAACAGCACCGAGGTTGTAAAAAAATCCCCAAAGAGTTTGCAGCTTTTGTTACAGATATCCTTTGTGCATGCTCAGTTTAATTACTCTGGGTATACAAGAAGCCCTTAAAACATCATCACTCCCACCCCATACTTTAGCAGAGTACTTTATTCTAGCATGTTAATTGTCCGCAGTCAAGTTTCTGGCTGATCCTGTTCCTCCCTTTACCATTTGTCCCACCATCTTCCTCTCATTCCTACTGCATGGCGGTGTCTGTGAGCCAGGAGGATCTAAGCAGCTGCTGACGGAAGAGGTGCCGCATTGGCCTCTGGCATCTGAAGTACTCATTGCAAGAGAATCTCTCTGCGGCCTCCCTGCAACTCAGCCGGATGCTTGAGAAACCCAGCGAGCTGTGGATGCGTGTAACACTTGACAACCCTTTATGCCAGCTATTGGTGTTCTGGGAATATGGCACTTCCTCTATTGTAAATATGTAGCAGAGAGGACCTAGGATGACTGACAAGGGGTTATTTATGCATTAAGTGACTGAGGAAGGAGGAAAAGCCAAGGAACTCAAATGCGCTGGGCTTTTCTTTCTGGTTTCTGCTCAGCTGTGGACAGGGAATGGGGGGGGGGATTAATAAGGTGCTTCACAAAGACTTCTGAGCAAAAGCTCTATTGCAGATCAACTGTGTTCAATCCCTGGTATTTCCAGCTAGGACTCCTGTCTGAAACCCTGGAGAGCCACTGATCATCAGTGTAGACAATGCAATGGATAGGCTTCCCATGCAATGATCTAATTCAGTATAAGCAGATTCCTATCTTCCTAGAGACCAGGTGTCGGTTGGGTTTCTAACCCGAGCTTGAGAATGTGGTCATTCATTGTATGTTTCTCTGGCCACCACCATTCTTCTTTCCATGTCATTTTTGTTCTGCACTGCCTTGGTATGCACAAAACTTCATGCATTTCAGGGCTTCATCCTCTCTGAATTGCAGGCTGGGGTACATGTGCATAATTGTGTATTTTTTAAATGCCCTTTGTCTACTTAAGCCAAACCAAAAGAAGAAAGAGAGCCCAAGTCAAGCATATCCCAGTGGATATGAATTCATCACAAAAGGAATAGGAAGATTGCACACTTATTGCAGAGGAAGTGGTCCCTGATTAACAGAGATAGACTCTCAACCACTGAATAACAGTGGGGAAGGAAATCTCCAAGCTCCACCAGACAAATCTACTATTTAAGGTACCATGCTAAGCCCAGTCTGTCTGGCAGGGCTTAACAGAGCGACTAGGCCACCATTAGGGTGGCGCTGTGGTCTAAACCACAGAGCCTAGGGCCTGCCGATCAGAAGGTCGGCGGTTCGAATCTCCATGATGGGGTGAGCTCCCATTGTTTGGTCCCTGCTCCTGCCCACATAGCAGTTTGAAAGCACGTCAAAGTGCAAGTAGATAAATAGGTACCGCGGGAAGGTAAATGGCATTTCCGTGTGCTGCTCTGGTTTTGCCAGAAGTGGCTTAGTCATGCTGGCCACATGACCTGGAAGCTGTCTGCGGACAAACGCCGGCTCCCTCAGCCTATAGAGTGAGATGAGCACCGCAACCCCAGAGTCATCCACAACTGGACCCAATGGTCAGGGGTACCTTTACCTTTACCTTTACCTTTACCTTTACCTTTACCTAGGCCACCATTGCATCTGCACCCCTGCTGCACATGCTACTTGGGGCAGAAGGTGGGAGACACACAGATTGCTACACCAGTCTCAAACTTGCACAGTGAAAAGGCCTACCTGAGGCCCCATGCCACCATGTGATGGCAACGAGGCTGGCTCAGGAGACAACAGATCCCAGGCCACCTCAGCAATGATCCTGAAATGCTCCATCATGGGACTTTCTGTTGGGTGTTGCCAAAATCTAACCAAAATCAAAATTGCTAGGCAGTTCATATAAAAGCAATAAAATTTCCTTAATACTGGATGAAAAAGAAGTTAAAAGCAAAGCAAAATTATGTATCACAAATACAAATATATATTGTGCTGTAGGTTTTCATGAACCAAAGCCCACTTTCTCAAAAAGTGTATTTCACAATAATAAAGCATCACCAGGACTCTGATTTCTCTTTTTAGATTGCTAAATAACACTCAAGAAATACAGTAGTAAAGACAATCACTTCAGAAATAACAACACAGCTTGGTATGCTCACCTATATTTCTAGCTTTGGCACAAATTAAATGCAATATCCCACATTTGGCAATGTTAGACAAAATTGCTGTAGCTTCTGCGAGAGTGTGAGTCAATAGTTTAATTATGGGATTCCCCATGCGGATATGAAGATTGCTTTTTCCTATCACTAACGGTTCAGATATGGAATAATGCTTTTCCTTGCTAAAATAATTGAAATATAGTAGGAATAAAGCCCAGATTTATATGTATATTTAATTAAAATATTTTTGCTACTTCAAAAAAAAATCATCTCACTTGAAATTGGTACACATCCGTATAAGCCTTGCTTAGAAGGGAATGAGATTGTGATTGTGTGTGTGTGTCCTCTGTCATTACTTGTGTTGAATTTAAAGATATGTCAAATAAGACACTTTTGAAGATATGACATCTCTCTGCTATCTGAGGCATGGCTTTCGCTTCATTGACATGCTGCAGGCAATAAAATGTTGCAGACCTTGCTACATCTGTGTTTTAACCTAACTTCTTGATGACTATAAATATGCCTGAGTGGAGAGTTCAGAGTGTGACCTTCCCTCTAGTGAGACAAGTCGCATTTGCTGGGGAGTACTGTAGATTTTTGTCAAACCCCTCAGCATTTTTACAGTGTGACTAAAGCAGGTTTGCTGGCATTAGAGTTCCTGGGTTACATTTCAGGTGTTTTTATTTCCGTTTTATGGGTTTCTCGCCATCTTGCCTTTGCTCCTGTGAGGTACTTTATGTGTTTGCAGTACACACGAACATGCAAAAGCCGGCACAGAAATAATGAGGGAAGAGAGATGCAAAGTGGCATGTGATGATGTAAGGTGGCCGTGTGCCTTATTTTACAGAGGACAGTGCTCAGTTTGAAGGGCAGTCTGATCCAAGTCTGATTTAAAGATAATCATAGGAAGGAAAAGTAGGAGCCTTGGAGTTACCTAACAGTTCTAGCACCTAGTCATCTGGTCAGTCTTCCCCATTATGGTGTGATGTATTGTGTTTCTGTTTAAATTAGAGTGCATATATTGTTTTGCTGTTTTGTTTTAATTATTTGTGGTTTTATATTAAATTTTATTCTGTGAACTGCCCTGAGATCTTACAGTCAAGGGCAGTAAATAAATTTAATTATTATTATTAATAATAATATGCACACTATCTTTTTGTGTGTGCGCACATGCCAGTTATAGGCATATGTAAATTTTATGCATACCTGTGCCCTCTTTTGTCCTCCTTTTGAGGAGGTGTAAATAGCCACTCACCCTAAGCTTGGGCCATCTACTCAGAAGTAGAGGAATGCAGAAGTATGCACTCCAACTTGCTGTTCCAAGCTGCAGGCCTGGAGGTGAGGATGTTTTGCATGATTTCTCTGTGCAGACATCACTGTTCTCATTGTTTTTTTGGGGGGGGGAATTCCCTCTTTAAGGTCCTTCAGGGATCACTTCAAGGGGCTGATTTTGACCTCTAGGGTCCTAAACAGCATGAGATGTGCATACCTTAGGCCAAACTTCTCCCCACATACGGCTTCCTGTGCAGCGGGTCCAGCTTGAGATTCCATTTGTTCTGGCCATTAAAACAGCTTAAGCAGAAACCTGTGTGGTCTGGCGCTTAAGGAATTCTCTTCCCATGGAGGCTATCAGAGGCTGTGTTGCTAAGTATATTTAGATAGAGGGTGGGTGGGGGGTGTAGGGGAAAAACAGACCTTTGGGGAGTGAATCTTTGGGGGATGTTGAATGCAGATGTTTGGGGAGTGTTGAATAATAACGAATGACACTTCTGAGGTTAATATCATGCACACTGCTTGAATTTGTTGTTTTCTAGTATGGAGAGGGGGAAAATGGTAATCTTTAGGATGAGGAGAAAAATAACAACCTTGTCAGAAAAATAACAACCTTGGGCATATAGGCATCAAAAATTGAAAGGTACTGCAGGTTGGGGCTAAAACATCGGTTCTGGGTCTGGCAGTGCCTTTTTTGGCCCAGTACCCCAGTTGTGAAACTGCTTCCAAATGAAAGGTTAATACTTTTTTGTCCCACTAGGTTTTTAATGTGTCTGATCTTTGGCTTCATTTGTTTTCATCCACCCTCCAACTCTAAATGCTCTTCTTAATTGTATTGATATTTTATTGTTGTAATCTGCCTTTGTAGAACTGAAAGGTGGCAAATAAATTTGTAGATACCCTTTCCTGCTATTTCTTACTTTTTACTGCTATTCAATAATATTAATAGCCCAATTCATGTTTGTCCTGAACCCCTGGCCTACCTGGCAGCAAGTCAGTATGCCAAGTTGAAGGTTCGAAGTCCGAGGGTCAGTCCACACAAACAACATCCAGGAAATGCATTTCAGGGTCAATCCAAGTTGCCATGTCTGAAGTCCCGCAGTCAGGATACACTCAAGTCAAACCAAAAGCACAGTCCCATAGAAGTCCAAGCACATCCAAGTCAAGGTCCCTCAGCATGGGCAGTGGAGCAAACAAAGCACCTCAGCTAATTGCAGCACCTGGGCTTGATGAGGCACATGACCCTCACCTGTTCCAAGCCTCCTCCAGCTGAGGAATCACACACTTCCTCCCAGAGCTAGTGAGCCCCACCTGGCCAGCTAGAGAGCTGGGCTGTGGGCCCTTGCTTGCCTCAACCTCCTAGAGCACCCCTCCCACTGCTCCCTACTCCTCAGAGCATGCCGTGTTCATGGAGATAGGGGTCCCTCTGGCTCTGGCGATAGGTCCTGCTGCTCTGAATCCTGTGCATTGACGCCCATCCCCTTTCCATCCTCCATCACCCTGTGAGTACTTCCTTTCCCATTCCCCTGCTTGCCCGGGAAGCAATGATTCTTTAACATCAACTTTGTTGGACTGGTCATGTTGTTTGAATGCCTGATTATCGTCTTCCAAAGCAACCACAGTGGTACCTCAGGTAACACAAGCTTCAGGTTACAGACTCCGCTAACCCAGAAATATTACCTCAGGTTAAGAAATTTGCTTCAGGATGAGAACAGAAATCTTGCACCAGTGGCACAGCGGCAGCAGGAGGCCCCATTAGCTAAAGTGGTGCTTCAGGTTAAGAACAGTTTCAGATTAAGAACAGACCTCCAGAACGAATTAAGTTCTTAACCCGAGGTACCATTGTAATCAATTCCGAACTTAAAAATGGAAAGCGTAATGCTGGTGGTCAACAAAAGAGGTTTAAAGACTCTCTCAAGATAAATCTAAAAAAAATGTAATATAAACAACAACTGGGAAACAATGGCCTGCGAGCGCTCCAATTGGAGAACAGCCTTTACCAAAAGTGTCATGGGCTTTGAAGACACTCAAACTCAGGACAAAAGGGAGAAACGTGCTAAGAGGAAGGCATGCTTGGCAAAAACTCACTATGATCAACTCCCATCTGGAAACCTATGTCCCCACTGTGGAAGGACGTATGGATCCAGAACTGGTCTCCACATTCACTTACAGATTCATTGTTAAGACCATGTTCATGGAAGACAATCTTACTCGGCTACGAGTGATGGCCAAAGAAGAAGACATCTCTTGCCGGGATCCTCTTCCTCCTCCCTATCATTCTGCCAGTTCATGACAACATTGTAAGCAGAGTGAGAATGAATGTATTAGCTCTATCCTTCCCTCATCATCTCCCTACACAAGCTGGAGAGTTAACTTCTGAAATAGACAGCTTTGTCTACCTGTGCCAGCTCCTTGTGTAGTTTAGAACCAGTCTTCCAGGGTTCTAATCAGGTGGTCAGTCTAGACAAATAGAAGTCTTTTAGCTCCAATCTTTTAGTGTGACATCACGTATCCTCTGGAACTCCCTGCCTCTTGATATTAGGCAGGCCCATTCATTGTATTGTTTTGTTTTCAACAGCTGCTGAAAAGGGTTTTGCTTAGGCAAGCCTACCCAGACATGTAATTTTATGCACATTTGCTTTTTTAAAAACTGTTGATTTTATATCTTATGTCTACTCTCTTTATAGGTTTGTTTTTAATGTTATTTTTATGGATTTTGATACCATTTTACATAAACTGCTCAGATACTATTGTTGTTATTGATTGAGCATTATATAAACGTTGCAAAACAACAGAAATAGAGAGAGGGGATGGCGCTCATGTAGCCACTCTGCTCTCCCACATGTGATTCTGATTGCATGGAGTATTAGAATGCTTGACTAGAGCATATATCTGAGCAATAAATGCCTGGTGGATGTTCACTATTATGCCACAGTCAACCAAGGTGGATGGATGAGAGAACTCTGCATAAATGAAATACTGCATTTTGTGGGTTACCTCAGATGTCCAATCTCACCACCCTGCCCCCCTCCCGCCAGCAGTTGTCTTGCTGCCTTCGTTTTACTTTTGCCGCCCCGTGAAGGTTTAATTGGCAGTTAGCTTACACTATGATCTCCTAGCTTTTCATGATTTCTTTCTTTTCTTTTCTGAGCACGTTTTTTTTTAAAGGAGAGAAAAATGAGCATTTTCTCAAAGGAATTAATTATTACCTTGACTTGTCTAGTCATACATTTCATAAGAAGTTGTATAAATTACTAAACTCGTGACAGACACACTGTGCAACTTTATAAATCACACCAAGCAGTTGTATTCTGAAGCTCTTGCTAACCTCATTCAATCAGGTTTGGGGAGGAGGCAGCAAACGCCATGTTGCTGCCTCTCCCATGGCTTAATGACAACATTCAGACCTGAGCGCAGCTGACACGGTGTGCACGCACATTGGCGTCGGCATGCTGTGGCACCATTGTGGATTCGTGGCAATTATGCTATGAGGAAAAGGGGTGCACGTCATGGGGTGAGAATATATCAAAACGAACAGAGGGGCTCGTCACCACATGAGCATCACTTCTGCAGAGAAAGTGCTCATTACAATCCTGTCTGTTCTACCTTGTTTACAGTTTATGGAAAGCTTTTAGAAATTCCAGTGACTGAACTGCTTCGCTTTGTTGGGAACAACAGTGACATAATATGTCACCATATTATCAGGGGGTCAAAATCAGATAGCTCTGGTTGGCAGAAATGCTGAGGGTTGCCTGAAGCCGCTTCCCATGTTAGGATTTTTTCTCGCTCCGGGGAGGCACCCCTGGAAACCACTCCTGTGTGCAAAATTGTCATGTCAGAAAGATTTATGCACATTCGACTCCTAGTCATGTGCAATGAAGGAATGCTGGCCCTCTCTAGGATTTTTGTAGTGGCTGTGACTTCATAGAGGGATGTATCAGTCCTTCCCCTCCGAATCCTCTTCCTTTCAAAGGCAGGAGAGAAAATGGAGAGCTGGGGCTGAAAGAGAATCCGTCCAATGATCTTCCGAATTTTTGTTTATTAATTTGAATGAACATCCTGCTGCATAACCTGAGAAGTTTCAGGGGCCTGTAAACCTGCAGCAAAAGCCATTAAAATATCAATATGGCATAAGGACAGTGTTATAGCATTAAAAACCCATTAGAATGTCAACCGTGCATAGGTAGCAAAATGGTAAAAATGAGAGAGAGAGAGAGTTGGACAGATATATTGGTGGCAGTTAGTTTTAGAGTAGGACCTGGGACACCAGGGTTCAAGTCCCCACTCAGCCATGAAGCTCAATGGGTGGCCATGGGCCAGCCACTCTTTCCCACCTCCACAGATAGGATTGTTGTGAGGGACCAGAACCATGAATGATACCTGAGCTCCTTGGAGGAAAGATGGAATATAAATGTGACAAAAAAACAAACAAACACACACATCATCCTCTTAAATCCTACTGAAAGAATTCTGGAAGGTGAACACAGAGTAAACAGAAGGGAAAGGAATTTAGCCAGTTTCTCTCCACCTCCAGTACTGGTAGAAAATCACAGAAGCAGCACAAACTAAGGTCTAAAAACCATTGTTCAAAGTGCTTGAGCTTCCCTAAATGCAATACATAAATGCAAAGATTTCTGTGCTTAAAATATTGCAGTTTTTTGTGTTCCCTCTCATAACTTTTGTACTTGACCAAGAGGAAATGCTCAAGCAGTGATACTAATCTAGAATGGAATGTCCCTATTTTCATCTGAGGAGTGTTGGAAGGCATGGAACAGCCTGGGATGGTTGAAAGGCAGAGCATGAGGCACTGTTTTTCACTCAGCTACCAGACATCCCTTCCCTTTGGAAATGGGAACCATCCCAGAGGTCTCTGCAACACTGCAATGCACTCTCTGTAGGGCTACCCCTGGGTCTGATGGGGAAGCTCCAGCTAGTGCAAAATGCTGTGTCTAGTCTGTTGGCAGGGACAGTGCATAACTCTGGTGCTTCCTTCGGTTGCCATATGCTACCAGACCAAAGACCAAGACCAAGACCAAGGACAAGGACAAGGCCCTTAACAACTTGGCACCAGGATACCTTAATTCTTTATTCGTTATATCCCTGTCCAATCACTGAGGTCTTCAAAGGAGTGGTACCACATGGCTCATACACATGGTTTATATCCTCCAGGATCTGTGTGTTCATTTTCATGGGCCCAGTTCTGTGGAACTGAGGTCAGACTGACTGCTTCCAGCACTTGGTAACGACCTTTTTATTTCACAGGCATTTTAAGTTAAGTTTCCTGATTTTATTGTCAATGGTAGTCATTTATCTCTATTGTATCATTTGTAATCTTTTTGTCCACTGCTTAGAGACGATAGCGTTAAGCAGCAGATAAATAGCCCAGGTCTGACTTAGTAAAGGACCTGTCTTCTAAGCAAGACTGAAGCTCTCTTTTCATAAATGTCACTTCCTAGCCTTCCTAGCATGAGATGAGGAGCTGACTTATCACAAAGGTTGCATTGTTTCCAGATTACTTTCCTGTGCTAATGTTAACAAATGCAAAGGACTTTGTCACAGCTTTGCTCCCCTTTACTACGCCGGACACATACATTACAGGGAGCATCTGTTTCTTAAGTAAGGACATCAGGAGTCAGTCCATAAAAGGGGGCATTGTTGTGGGAGCGTTGCTATGATAAAAGCTGCAAAACCCAGTTCGGCTGCCAATGTATCCTGCGCTTACACTATCCAGCCTAATTGCTGCATACAATATATAAGATCATGCTGTGCTGGGAGATATAGGCAATAACCGAACACAATGGTATGATTTAAAGACAGGTTAGCTTTTCAATTTACTTGTGCGAGCATTTGGCTTTTCCACCCTGACACAAATGAACTCTGTTCATATTGTATAATGTCAAACTTAGTTATCACTTTCCTGGGGATTATTAATCCAAATAATGATACAATAAACTTCAGTCTAAGCTTTCGACCTAAGATGGATGGTGCCTTAGGTCTTCTGAAATACCCTGCTCTGCCCTTTGTTCTTAGCGGCCAGATCCCACCCAGTTTTACTGTATTCTGTATCTGCCAACGTTAGCAGCTGTCTCTTTTTGGCTCTGCATTTCGCAGCGTCGCTTATTTCATGCTGGATTTCAAAATTTGAAAATGTTTGTGTTTTGCATTCAGAGAAGCCATGCTGAGCTTAAATAGGGGGGGGGGGAGAAAAAGGATTTTCCTGAATGTAAAGAACTGAATATTTGCAAGATAACCCCCTCCCAAAAAAAGAGCAGTGGCAAAATACCATATGCTGCCAAGCCATCCTGGAAGACGCTAGTATCTTTCACTTCTCTACTGAACTAGAAACTCTCGCGAGGACCTTGTGGTTAGCCCCATGCTAATAGTTTGAATAGATGTCAAAGATGCCAGATTTTTCTTCGGGGTTTTACTCTAGTTGTATGTTCTACAAGCCAAGCAATGCAAGATCAAAGAGTATACAAGCTCTTCTAGCCACACTGAAATTTTATGAAGACAACTTCCAAAACCCACAAGGTACAAAAGATCCACTACACTTTGCTCTTAATTGTCATGAATAATTTTTCACACATCTGTCACCCCATTGATTGCCAGGGTTGAGTTGGCTTCACAGATGTACAATACGGAATATACATGCCTGCCTACTAGACAATGTTTCCTATATAGTCTGGTTTTTAAAAAACGAATAAACAAACAAAACAAAACAAAACCATTTTTGCTATGGTTTCCCCTTGGCGATGATTTATTATTGTCAATAAAGACGTACTTTTCTTCCAGAAAAAAGGCCAATTGCCATATATGAGAGTCTTGACAGTTTAGGTTCAGGTCTTTAGTCTGCTAATAAATATTCATGAACTAATGATTACTGTCAAAGGTTGGACATTTTAAACTTTGGTTTTAAACCCTTTAGGGAGACCTTTTAGGGGTGCTTCCGGGTGGGTATTTATCGTGGGATGAGTGCTGCTCATGCATGCAGCTTTCAAAGCATTCACACAATGTTGTCCTCATCTAAATGCCAACCCACTTTCCCACCTCATTTATGCTTTCTCTGAGGGAAACCCACAAAATTAAAGGCTGAGCTGTTTCCACTGTCCCTGTGTGATCCATTAGCACTATGAAACACCCACTTAGAAGCACCCTTAGTTGCAATCCTATGCTTACTTACCTGGGAGTGAGTCCCACCAAACTCTCAGTGGGGCTTACTTCCAAGTAATATGCATAGGATTGCACTGTTGAACTTTTAATTTTTAATGCAGCACTGGCATTTTCTGAATGTGTTTGCTCATCTTTGTTACTTGGAGAAGTTACAGTTTCTATTCAGCCCGGTGTGTTTGTGATGAGTGGAATATCCCAAACGCCAGCAGTGAGGGATCGCAAGAGGAAGCTTTGAAAGGAAAATTCAAGGTCTCTTCCCCTGTGTGCCTCCTCCTGTATGACTTTGCCTTGCTCAGTCCAGAGGTGCACTGTAGGGGAAGGGTTTGAAGTTTCCTGAATTTGCATGCCTTTGGTAGTCAAAGATAAAATTCTCTGTTTTCTCCATATTACGGATGCTCATAAGGAAAGAGAGGAGAGGGGGAGAAAAAAAACCCCCACAAATGCATATACAAAAAGTAAGCCTTGGGCACTTAATATTTTATTCTCATATACCAGCTCTAAAAATGATTCTGTGATGTGAACCCATTACTTTGCCAGTTTGAGTTGAAGCACTTGTGCAAGTAAGGCAAATTGGTTTCCAGCACT
This sequence comes from Podarcis liolepis, assembly GCF_965112155.1. Taxonomy (NCBI): domain Eukaryota; kingdom Metazoa; phylum Chordata; class Lepidosauria; order Squamata; family Lacertidae; genus Podarcis; species Podarcis liolepis. The sequence continues at coordinate 44,545,191 of NC_139560.1, read as the reverse complement.
TCCGAAAGAAACCTCAGGAGATGACTAGCTCTACACAAGCAAGCTAAGCTGTGCTTTAAAGTTATGGCATTAAAGTCCAAACCTCACATCAATAAATGAGCATCTGAGAAAAAATAATCGGAATGCCAGGTAAAGAACCTTAATTCTCTGCTTTACGGACTCTGGTCTGGACTAGCCTCTGAAGATTTATTAAAACTTGAATGTCCACATGTGCCATGGATGGAGACTCATTATACAGTGGTGGAGGTAATCAGCTGAGTGTCTTAGTGAATTGTTCCAGGCAGAAGAGGGCAGGTAACACAGCGAGGCACATTTGGGCTTATTTTTCCCATTTTGCCGTGCACACAATGAATGCAAGCTGAAAGCGCTTTTAACTCTTGCTTGGTTACAAACAGCTCTCCCAGGCTGCAAAGACACAGCCATTGGTGGCCGTGTCTCCCAAACAACACATCTACAAGAAGCTGTCAGCTACCTTGTATTTGTGCTGTCTCCTTTGGTTATGCCTCAGCAGGCGATTTTGCTGGATCAAGAAGACAGTGGGATAAAGTGCAGTGTTGCTAAAAATTATTTGGTTTGCATGTAGGAGGGGGCCAGATTCAGATCACTGCCCTGCCCCCTAGCTCTCTGTGTAGCTTTAGGGAACTTGCCCAACCTACCTCATTGGGTTGTTGTGAGGAATAAAAGAAATCCAAAAAAATGGGAAAGCACTTGCAAGCACTTGCTAATTAATTCTGACAATCATATTTAGGTGTCTGTCACCATTCATTGATGCAACTTTCTGCTTCAGACATCTGATGTAGCTTATCTAATTGAAAGGTGGTGAGCTGACTTATCCTCTACAAGTAAGGACATCTCCATCAAGTTTATGGGATGCAGTATTCTGCTACATGCACCAGATTGGAGCTGGTACTAGCATATTGGGAAGAAGGAAAAATTGATGGGTGGTGTGTGTGTTTTAATTTTTTAAGGTGCTTAATGCAAATGATTTTTTTTAAAAAAAATGCTTACACAATTTCTTATATTTTTCTTATCGTTCCTGTCTTCTTTCATGGATTCCAAGCTGGTGTACACATGGTACCCAGCAGAGGCATAGTGGGGGGTGGGTGGGTAGGGGGGTCATGGCCCTGGGCACACATTTTTGAGGAGGTGCAATCAGGTGCCCCTACAACAGGCATAGAGCCCTGGCAGCTGAGGAACGGCAGCAGGTGGGTTGGTCTAGAGGGCAGGTGGATGGCGGCAGTAGGCAAGGAGCCTGATGGAGGCAAGCTCTGTTCACCCTCTGTGTGCATCCCCAGCTGCCCAGTAACCAGGGGTGCACAACACTTGCCCTGTCCAGCAACCCACGCTACGTCACTGGTACCCAGCAAATCATTCATCCAGGAATCTGACCAGACTCAGACCTGGTTAGCCTCAGCAAGATTGTGAGGGTTCCTGTGTCTTCACATCATACCCTGGGATCAAACATTAAAGTACATGTAGGATTGATTTTGGTTACGTAATTGTTAGTGATTGCATTCTTTTAATTGTGTTTGCTTAAAAATGCTACCTTCATACACAATTTCACATGCACAATGCACAACAGGACAAAAGAGGAAAACACAAAGGACCACATAAGCAAAAGAACTTGCTGGAATTGGCAAAGCTGCGGGAATAAGTAGACAGAATATAATTGGAAAAATAAGAAGATCCACATAGCCAGGAGTGATTCAAAGCTTCCTTACCAGTCTGCTTAACCTGCGGACTATAGTCATTCTGCCTCTAACAGGAAAGGGGCAGCTTAAGGCTTGTTCATATGAGACAGCTACCTCAGATTTATCTCTAGCCTCCTGCTTCTCCCCTTCTGCCCATATTTTCCTCAAAACTTTGCTTAGTAAACAAGGGGGAAGGAAGGGAGACTCTTCAGACGAAAGGTAAAATGCACATGGCTTAGGGTCAGTTCGCATAACCCTGGTCTGTGATGGCAGAAAAAGGAATTATATTTTCTCTAGTCAGTATCTGCATCTGTTGGAGCGAGTCATGGGATGCCCAGATCCCATTTTTTTTCTCTAGTAAATGTGTGTTAAATTTTAACATTCAACCATACAGTTTTTCAACAGTCAGCCAGCAATGTTTTCAGCCATATATGAAAAACACAGTGAAAAATGAAGGTGCATAAAATGAAGCAGTCATATGAGTGCACACTTAGGGGAGCAAATTCAGCATCAATCAGGTCAAGGGAAAGCAGGCTATAGTTTGTTTGTTTTTAAAATGCATTAAATAAAATTAATTTAGCATTGTGAAATTTGGCCCACAGCAGTCATTCTGTTTGGAACCTCATTGTCCATAATTGTCCTGCTGTTTCTCTGACTTTAGCTATTGTGGAATAGGTGGGTGGTGTTTTTTGGGAGTGTGGGTGGTGCAGTATTCTATTAATTCTTATACATTGCCCATGACATACCTGCATAGAAATGTGGAGATGGAAAGACTCACAGGAACTCACCAGATTCTTAATGGTTGTGGGACTTGCTATGATGAATTGTTCCGCATAGAGGACTGATGCCTCCGTGACAATGTTAACACTAATTATGTGAAACTACTCCTGCCAGATCACCCCCAGGTCTTTCAGATACAGTGGAATAAAAAGAACATAGATCTGATTGTACTGCACATGCTGGAAAAAAAACCAGCAGTTTAGTCTATGCAACAGATAGATAGAGGCTCTTTGGAGTTACATCTGAGCTACAGCTTAACCTTATGTTTGTTTTGAATTCTAAGGATCAGTCCTGGAACATGAGCATGTGTAGAGTGCCCTTCTTAATGACACACCATTAAATGGATCAATCAGAAGGATTTGTAGATGTCTCAGTAAATGAGCAAGCCAGTGTGGTTTTAGAATGCTGGACTAGGGCTGGGAGACCCAGGTTCAAATCCTAACATGGACATAAAGCTTGCTGGATGGTCTTGGGCCAGTCATTGTCTCTCATCTAAGCTTACCTCCCCCCCCCCCCCCAGTTGTTGTGAGCGTAAACAGGGAGGTTTATGAATGCTGTCGTGAGATTCCTTGCATGCAAATGCATACCCTACAAGTTTCCTGGGGGAAAATGGGACATCCAATTTCCCCCCCACGAGAGCACAGCAGCCATTGGGGGCACCGTGATATCACACTTTTGCACCAAGATTTCGCCCTCCTAAAGCACTTTTCTTGGGGCTACAATCTTGTGTGATGCCCCCAGATGTACGTTTTTGGCTGTTGTGAGAACACAGCCCCCCAAAAGTACGTGTTTGGAGCTCTGTGATCTTGTGCGGGTCACATGACCCATGTAGGGGCACGAACAGGAAGACCTGGGTCCCAGTTTTGGGACTCAACATGTTGGGATAGAAATGTTATTAATCATAGCCCAGAGACTGCTAATAAATGCCTAAGTACACACGTTAAATGTATGAATGTGTTGATTTTACTGTGTGAACAGCAACAGGGAGGAGGTGGGGGGAGAAGGATCAAGAACATGGTACATGGGGGAAAGATTTCTTCTTGCATTTCCTTCAAATATCAGCATCTGAAGTTGCTATTGGTTTCTGTTGGTGCCAATGAAGGTTTTCCTCCAGAGTGTCCTAGCAGCTTGTGGGTGATAGTGGATGATGGGTGGGAGACAAGGATTCACCCTTCCTCCGAGCATGCTGTGGTCCTAATCCTGCTCTCCCTGGTGGATACTTAAAGAATGCAAAATATCATGCAGTTTGGCTCAAAGAGTCACTTGTTGATGACAGTAACATAGGAAAATAGTGGCGCCATCACTCATTCTTGTGGTGGTGGTCCCTATCTTCAGTTTCCCATTTCAGGGACAGAAGTTTAGGAGGGAGGCTGGTGACAAACCCATCACGTAAGTATATTGGGATGTTCTGCCAACAATCTTGGTGTTTCCCATCAAATGGCTGGCTATGAGGCATTTCAGCTGCAAGCACAATATCCCTTCCCTATTTCCTTATAAGTTGGGCACAAGGGGGTTGGGTTCAGACTTTGGCCACACTCACACCATACATTTAAAGGGCTATGATACCTTTTTCAACAGTCATGACTCCTCCCCCTCCCCAAGAACTCTGGGGGCCGTAGTTGGTTAAGGGTGCAGACAGTTGCTAGGAGACCCCTATTTCCCTCAGAGAGTTATAATTTTCAGAGTGGTTTAACAATCAATCCCTCATCATAGGAAACTTTGAGAATTGTAGCCCTGTAAGGGGAATAGGGTTCTCTTAACAACTCTCAACACCTTTACAGCTTGGCCCATGACAGCTCCCATAATTCTTTGGGGGGACGGCATGGCAGTTTAAGAAGGTATCATAGCTCTTTTAATGGAGGGTTTTAATGTGACCTTCATCATGCTAATAGCAAACCTACTGAAATGACTGACATGTCATGACTAACTTAGAGCCCATTGATTTTGGTCAGCCTCTCTGCTCCCTTCTGCCTTTTGAGCTGGCCTCCCATTGAAAATGTGGGTCAACGGGAGGCCTGCTGGTGGAATCCCCCCACCATAGGGTGTTCTGAAGGTGTGGAAGGAGGGGTTGAGCCAGAATCCACCAGATCCTGAAGTTCTCTCACTGCTGTCACTGACCAGTATCTGGCTAGATCCAGATATGATCTTTGCATCAGCCTGGAGCTGGCACAGGAATTGGACTTGACTATGCTGCACTTTACCACACACCTTCCACCACAGCCACCATGAGTGGCTGGGCTGTGGAGGTGGTGGCAGCTTCAGAAAGCCCTTCTGGTGTACTTGGGGGTTTGGGTTGTTCGGATCCAACCCAGGATATTGCCACACTTTGGAAGCATAGTCACTTTAGTCCTGACATTGCAATTTAATGCAATGCATGTTTTCTATAAACATGCACGTGTGAATGTTGTTAATATAGAACAGAAAGCAGAAGAGAGCTTTTTAAATTATTTTTTAAAAGCAGCAACACATCAGGATGTTAACTGAAAGCCAGGATAGACTTTATATTCCCACCAGAAATGTGAGCAAAGCAAAAAGCGTTTTTAGTTTGCTGTGTGGCAACACCCATGGCATTAGGCTTGCTGGTATTTTGCAATGTGAGGATTTCCCTTCACTGGGGAAATCAATAGTTACCTTTCACCGCACCTTTGAGATGTTTTTCTGACTGAGCAAACAGCTCAAGCAAAGGGGGAGAGAGGACCTGGACTCTTGGTCTAAAATACTTACTGTTCTAATAATATAATTGATGTTGCATAGAGCTGGCATGAAGAATTAATTGCTAATGAAAGCAGTCTGCTAACGTGCAATTTTTACATTGCATCTTACATGCATTTTCTAAGACTGACAGAAAAACTCCTTTTCCCAAATCATGAATGGAGTAATTTGTTGCATTTTTAAAGGCCATTCGTCCTGAGAGATTATGAATGTATATTGCCTAAGGTTGTATTCCATCATTACAAAAGTGCTGGAATCCTTCTTAAAGTTTGTTTTACCTGTAGAAGCACTGGGAATTTTGGCTCCTACATGAAATTCAACAACACTGGCATTTTGACATTTGAGAGGGGTCTTTTGGTTTTGTCAGCCCCAGGAAAAAAAAATTAGAGGAACAACTTCTTTTAATAATGCAACCAGTGGTTCTGCTTATACAGTTGCCCCGAGTGCATGATACCTTTTCATATTTTGTATAAAACCCCATTGCCTAGACTGGCATACTTCTTATAAAATGATTAATGTCAGCGATCAAAATATACTTTTATATATTCCTTTCCTTCAGCAAAAATATGAAACCCACTTGCACAGGAATCCTGTGAAAACCTCTTTGAAAGGAAGAGCAGCAGTATGTTGGGGTTTGCTTCAAATATGTGCTGGTAAAGGTGTGGCTGTGGTGAGGTGAGGTGTGGGCAATAGCATTCTCATTCCTGAGCTGTAGTGTAGTAGCAAATTCAGAAGGGTTCCTTCATGACACAGCCATGTTTCCTCGTAGCCATGCCTCTTCTCTGAATACACCATATAATGGAACTCCTTCCTCAAAGAGGTGTGTCTTGGACCTTCATCGTACAACTTTGGGTGAATGCTGAAGACACACCTTTTGCCCTGGCTTTTGACATTTCAGGTGTTCGTTTTTTAGGGCCCACCTTATTTTTTGTGCTTGTAAGTTGCCTTAAACTGTTTTTAATACTGTGTTTTAGTCTTGTAACACGCCCTGGAACCTAACAGTGAAAGGTGGGTAATAAATAATAATAATCACTTATAATTCTACAGTAATAACAATTGGGGATATATTTTGCAACGATTAATGTAGATCTCCATGTGTTGCCTTTCCGCTAGATCTACCATTTTATCTGCACATGCATGGGCTGGCTTAAGTTGTGTTTTCTGTTGTATGTAACAGAACTTGCATACCCTTTTCTTGAAGCACCTTGTATTGCCGTCGTCCTTAAAAAGCTCCCCTTGCATGCTGTGTGGGTGGCTCCACAGGGCTGCAGGGACCCTGATGCAGAAACAGGCATGGGTCTTTGACCCCCTGAAGCCCCAGAGCACTCCATCACCGTTGCTGAATTTTGGTTTCTTTGCCAGCCTAGGCAGAGCATTCGCTGGCCTTTTGTTTGTTTGTTTGGGAGGTATTTTGACACTGATTTCCATTTTTATGGCAACTGCTTTGAAGTCTGTGTGTCATAAATCGGTATATAAGAATTTTAAAGATATAGTGAAAATCACCCTCCTCTCAGAAAGCAGAAGCAGTTGTTCAAATCTTGGCATGGCAGCCAAAAGTTTGAATCTGTAAGCCACCCCACCCCCACCCCCAAATATTTAATAGGAGAATGGGCATCCTCGTTTTTCATTAACACTGCAATATTATGCCCATGGGGACTTACTTCCAAGCAGGTGTGTCCAGAAAATGGCAACCGAAATGATCAAGGGGCTTGTGTGGAGCAGTTCACCTGTGAGGAGAGGTTACAACATTTAGAACTTTTCAGTTTAGGGAAATGGTGGGTGTGAAAGGAAATCAAAGAAATGTTTAGAATTATGCAGTATGTGGAGAGATAGACATTTTTCTTCACTCGGTGAGTAACCAAACTATGGAATTTGACGCCACAAGATCTAGTGGTGGCCACTAGTGTGGATAGTTTTAAAACAGGGACTAGACAAATTCCTGGTGGATAAGGCTTTCAGTGGCTACTAGCCATGATGGCTATGCACTAACCCCAGTATTTGAGGCAGTATAACTCTGAAGGTCATTTGGGCACCACAAAGTGGGAAGATGCTGTTGTGCTGAGGTCCTGCTTGAGGCCTTACCTTGGCTGGCCACTGTGAGAATCGGATGGGGAACTAGATGGGCCTTTGGCTCTTCTTCTGTTCTTATGCACAGGATTGTGTTGCATGTGAAGGAGGGGAAGATAAAGCCGAAGAAAGAAAGCCAAATGACTGCAATAAACCTATGGCAAAGTGCCCGACCAACGATGTGATAAAAATATTTTATAGGATTTCATCCGCAGCATATTTCTGGAAATATTAAATTGAAATTAAGCCAAATTGGTCTAAGTCCTTTTCTGAGCTACTGATCCTTCTGTGGTTGATCAGGGTTGTGAAGAAAGGTGTGTGTGTGTGTGTGTGTGTGTGTGTGTGTGTGTATCCTGAGTAACATAATACAGTTTTTTAAACAAACAAACAAACAAACAAACAAACCACTATATTTAAAATATGCAATCTGCAGTTCTTTTACAATCTCTCGGTTCCGAGATGGAATGGAAGAGGCATAGAGGGCAACACCCTGGTTATTTGACAGCTGTAGAGTAGCTAACATGGCCCAGCCTTGAACTGAGTTGGATGAGCCATCAAAGTCCATGACTGCTATATCACCAGCTAAAGACTGGCTTTCAGATGCTGAACATAACCCAAGCCAGGAACCCCCACAAACACCTTCCCTGGACCTGTGTCACCCAAGAAGTCATGTACTTTGCTGCCAAGGTGGAATTTGCTGCCAAGGAGTGTGGTGGAGTCTCCTTCTTTGGAGGTCTTTAAGCGGAGGCTTGACAGCCATATGTCAGGAGTGCTCTGATGGTGTTTCCTGCTTGGCAGGGGGTTGGACTCGATGGCCCTTGTGGTCTCTTCCAACTCTATGATTCTATGATTCTACTCCCTGCTCTACTGCACCTGTCCAACTGCACAGGTAGTACACTAGGGGGGAGGTCACAGAAAGGAATGAAGTACAGTCATACCTTGGAAGTCGAATGGAATCCATTCCGGAAGTCTGTTCGACTTCCAAAATGTTTGGAAACCAAAGCATGGGAAGGTAGAGTTAAAGGGGAATAGACTGAATGGAAAACCTCATAAGACTTCATGTGCATCCAGCGTTTGTTAGAAGGAGTTGCTTACTTGGAGCTTTCCATGGTGCTGCCCTTTGCTACCTTGCTGCCTTGGTCCTTCCTATGGATGGATCAGAAAAACAGTTGGACATAAGAAGGTTGAGTTTGACAGTTCTGATCAGGCAGAAGATTGATGGAACTGGAATCATTTCACCAGAACAATTACAAGGTAGTCTACACAAACAGGAACAATACAATAAAACCTTACAGCCACAATAAAGTATCCAAAAGATATCCAGAGGTTCATTAAAATGCTGGTACTAAGAATGCCTGAGTAAACAGATAAGTAAACATCAACAAGACACCAACACAGTAGGTGCCTGCTGCACATCCAAAGGGAGGTCATTTCTTAAGATGGGTGCCACCACAGCAAAGGCTCTCTTCCGAGTTGTTGTAAGATGCATTTCCACCAGATGCAGTATGGCTAACAGGACTTCTTATTTACCATCAATTATCTGAATAAAGAGTCTTTTTTCCCCAAATTCAAAGGAAAGGTATTCAATTACAGTGGATCATGATTAACATTTGGAGGTCTTTGGCTGAGCAGCAGAACTTAAAAGATCACCCCATCCCTTTATAAAGTCAAGCAATCACTACACTGCAGAGAGGGCATCCTGCAGATTCATTCTTATCAGGAGGTCCATTCTGCATGATGTCAGAATTGGGTCCTTAGTGTGGCGGCACCTACCCTTTGGAATTCCTGTGACATACTTTGGCCACCTCATGAGAAGAGAAGACTCCCTGGAAAAGACCCTGATGTTGGGAAAGATGGAGGGCACAAGGAGAAGGGGACGACAGAGGACGAGATGGTTGGATAGTGTTCTCGAAGCTACTAGCATGAGTTTGACCAAACTGCGGGAGGCAGTGGAAGACAGAAGTGCCTGGCGTGCTCTGGTCCATGGGGTCACGAAGAGTCGGACACGACTAAACGACTAAACAACAACAATCAGCTACAAAAACTGAGGCTGCTGAAGAGGTCAGAGACCATCTTCACTGTGAGATCTGCTCCTTGCCTTGCAGGGCATTTTCTACCTGGCCTGGGAATGCAGGACTCTGACTGACCCCGGCTACAAAAGCTGAGGCTGCTGAAGAGGTAAGAGACCACCTTGTCTGCCTCTTAGTTTAGACCCAGGTCACCGAGCCTAAGCTTCCACACCTGCCACCTGCCATGAACTATTGTTGACAGGACTGGCAGCAACAGCAGCAAATATGTTCTATGCTTTAGGTAATATTTTACTCTTTTGCTAATTATGCTGTTTTAAATGTGCATTATATATTTTTAAATCTTTAAGATAATATTTTAGTTTCTTGTTAAGTATGTTGCTTTGAATGTATACTTTATTTTTGACTTTCTTCTGTAATCTTTTATTCTGGATTGCTTTATTTGACTTTTAATGTAGGTTGTAAAACCTACATAGAAATGAAATGAATAATAATAGTATCAGACAGACATTATCTCTATTGACTTTTTGGTACCTATTGAAGATTTTTCTCTCTCAAAAGCATTTTAAGGGAGACTTTTATCCAAGTTGGTAAATGTTATGGATTTAAAATTATTTTTATATCTGCAATTGCTTGAATTGTTTTTATATAAGTGGTTGTTTTTATTTATGTAACTGTTTGATATATGCTTTATTGTACTGTGAAATCACTTTGAGATACTTCAAAGGAAGCAGTTCATAAATGAAATAACTTTAAATTCTATCCCTGCTGAAATATGGGAGGTCCCATCAGCACTGGCATTCTACCGGCTCTTTAGGCCACATCTGTTTAGACCAGTGTTTCCCAACCTTTTTTGGGCAAAGGCACACTTGTTTCATGAAAAAAATCTCGAGGCACACCACCATTACAGCCCCGTGACGTCAGCGCGCAGCGTCACGCTGGGAGGGACATGAATTGCTAGCAAATTACATAATCACCTCCTTGAGGGCTGGCTCATCTTCTCCGAAGGCAGAACCCCATTAATTAACAGCACAGACTCACACCATAGCCAAGACGAGGGGGGAAAACCTCAGTCATGCACAGTCATGCACATGTGGGGGGCTAAATGAGGACGAAGACCGGGCAGAGAGCAGGGTTCAAATCACCCCACCTGGCCAGGACAATCCCTGGGTGCTCCCTTGGGCCACTCGCCTGACCCACCTCGCAGGGCTGTTGTTGCGAGGATAACACGGGGAGAACCACGCGCACCCCCGGGAGCTCCTTGGAGGAGAAAGCGGGCGATGAATGCAATGCACGAAATATATGAGAGGCGACCAGGTTTTGCAGGTGAGGGGCCCCCGCCAGCCTCCGCTTCCAACACCCGGCGCAACGACGTCGAAGTTTCCCCCCGGGCTCGGCTCGGGGAGCAGTGCTGCTCCCCCTGGCTCCCCTTCACCCTCCCGGCTCTCTCTGCCGCCCACTGGGGACCCCCCTCACCTGCCAAGTCCGGAGCGCCGGTGAAAGTTGCATGCATGCATGCAGGGCGCCGCGTTGCCATTGCATTGCACTGCACTCCATGCAACGCCTGCACGCATGCATTGCCTTGCACGCCCGCCGAGGGGTCTCCCCGCGGTCCGATGCGTCCCCTCCGGCGCTGATGCAGCATTGCAAAAATAACCCCCCCGACGCAGCCCTACCTGGGGGGCAGCCTCCGCCTCCGCCGCTCCACCTCTGCGGGGATCCCCGGGCTCCATCCTGCCGCCCGATCTCCGCGGGGGCGCAGGCAGGCTGCGTGGGGTCTGCGCGGAAGAGCCCCTGCCCGCCCGGCCGCCGCCGCCGCGCTCATTCCATGGCCGGGAGAAGAGCGCTTCAAACAAAACGCCCGGCCCGCCAGGCCACGCTGGGAAACGTAGTTCGCACACCCCGCGCAGGCGCGGAGCCCAAGGGCGAGGGGACTACGGATCCCGGCAGCCCCCGCGCCGGGGACGGAGGGGGAGAGGCCGGGTGCAGGGATGGAGGGACGGGTGGGCGAGCGAGTGAGTGAGTGGCAGCCGCCAAGCCTTGGCCGAGAGCCAGGAAGGGCCTCCCCGGAGGAGGAGGAAGAGGAGGGAGGCGCAGAGCGGGAGGGAGGGAGGGAACCCCAGGGGTCATCTAGTGACGGCGCCCCAATCGAAAATTTGACTTAAAAAAAAAATCTTTCGAATTTTTTAATTTTTCCTGCGGCACACCAGGCAACATCTCGCGGCACACTAGTGTGCCGCGGAACAGTGGTTGGGAAACACTGGTTTAGACAATCATTCACCTGATGTCCTGATTCAAACCTATCATTTTAAATTATTCTAATTGCTGTTTTAACTGTTTTAATTGTGCAGTTATAATGGACCTATTTTATAGTACTTTTCAATTGTGGATATTTATTTTAATGTTTCGATGAAATTGTTTTATTGTGTATTTTAATTATGTGTGTGGGTTTTTTGTAATTGATTTTATTATTATTAATGATAATAACAACAAATTTCTATATTATCTCTAGAAAGGTAGAAACAGCAACAAGTTTGCAGTTCTTCCTGTTAACTTTTGATTAGTTTTCAGCATGAGTTATGATGACACAGGAACACCGGGCATGCAAATATCAATGACATAAATCTTGGTTTCTGTAGTTTCCCCAAGATAATCTGTGATCAGATATAATGTAGTGAACAATTTGAATTGAACACAATTAGCTATCTGTTGGAAGTGAGACTCAGAAGCATCAGCTGAGCATAACCGATAGCATGTTATGCGATTATAAATTTGTCATAGCATAAGTAGCATTAGTTAAAATAGTTGTTTTGTTTCACCATGCCCAATTCACAGAATAAACTACAATAACTATCACTTGATAATACTAAAGACAATACAGCACTGAGGAACAGCCATGCATCATTATTTCTAGAGTTATGTTAAATAAATATATATCGAAATGGATGGAAGTGGATCCCTTAGGGAAGATGGAAAAGAGAATAGCACTTTTGGTGCTTACTTGACCTACTTGTGGCTCCACTTTGCTTAGCCACCTGAGAGATACGCTGTCATCTCTCACTCATGGGAATATACCATTAAGTATTCTTTCACTTTCCCCCGTTATCTTGCCTGCTGCAGAACAGAGTTGCTGCCCTACAAGATGTGCCATCTATCATTTATAAAAGGGCGAGAGTAAGTAAAAAAGAGCGGCGGAAAACGTAGCAGTAGCTTAGTTCATAGATGAGCACTGTTTCCTCACCGGTGCACTGGTGGGAGGAAAATCATATGTTAAACAAAGACATTTTTCGGTGCCTTTTTGCATCACGGAGTGCGCAAGATTAATCTGTTTATTGTTCTCCGAAAACCAGAGCAGCAATTTCTTTTTTTAAAAAAATAAAAAAATATTCTGGCTCAGAGCTGTCAAGGGTAGCCATTTCTTTCAAACTTTGATAAAATTCATTGGGGGAAAAGTAGCCATTGAAGGAAAAATATGACAGTTGCTTTTGTTTACAGGTTACACTCACTGTCATATTATTCCTTCAATGGCTACTTTTTTTGTCATGACTAAGCTACTATAAAAGGATGTGGCAAGATTTATTTCTTTCCCCTGGAGTCATTAAATGGAAGTCAGGTCTGCCCTCGTGGACCCCCAAAAGGTGTGCGGTGTCATGTGATCCATTATGCAGGATTCAGGGCAGGGCTTACCTGGGACCCCCCCCAATATTTTATTCAAGTTGGCACCCCTGACCTCTGGTGGGGGACATGTCGTACTTCTTCTGAGGCAGTTTGTCTACCTTTGGCCCCTACCTTGCACTCAGCTGTCACCTATGGCTCTTAGAAGCTGTCAGCATGCAACAGCGGCCACACCCTGGGAAACAGTTTTGACTGGCCAGATAAACCAGGTGAGGGTAGATTATGGGTCTTAGACCCTCAGGTACTTCCCCTGTGTGCAAAGACAGGCTCCAGCAGATTGAACAGACAACACCAATGGTGGGTCCAACGGTCAAGAAAGTGATCTCTGCGCATGCTGTAGAGGGAAATGAGGGGCAGATGGGGCTTGTCAACTTGGGAAGGTAGCCCATCTAGGAGTAACTCTGATCCTAAACCTCTGCTGCCCTGCAGGAGAAGAAAAGTCTAGGGAGCAAACCCTACACAAATCTGGAATGAAGTCCCTAAGACAGTTGGAAGGCGCCTTGTACGCTTTCTTCCAGCAACTCCTGCAGCCAAGCTGATGCCAAACGTATTGCTCTGCTTTCCTTTGGACCACATCAATGAGGCCGAGAGCAACCACTTCAGTGCTGCCAATGCAGCAGTTTGACTTCATCTCCAGAGGCGCACTCCATTGTTTCTCAAGACAGACGGATGCCAACAACAACAACATACTGAGCAAAAAGGGAAAGATTATGGAATTTATAAGGCTGAGCACCACAATGTGAACTTTGCAAAGCCCAATCAGTTTTCCAGATCTTGACAAGGAATTAGGGCACCATCTGAAGGCAGATGATGCAGCCTCCTTTGTGAAGCAAAGAAGGTCTGAGTCTGATCACTGCCAGGGTAGGAGAGCACCTGAAAGCTTTCTGTTCACCGCCTTGATCTCCATGGTGGAAGAATGGCAGGATAGAAATGTGCCGAATGAAATAAAGTTGATGATGTCAACGAGGGCAATGATGGACAGTAGTCATGAATACAAGGTGGCATTTCTTTTTTTTTTTATAAAATTTTTATTGGTTTTACAAAGTTTTATAGAGAACAAACAAACACTTAAAAAGACAAACATACACGTATAATTTCATAACATATTTTCATAGACCTCTTTTCTTGGACTTCCCCATACCCCCCCTTTCTGCATCCCAATGTCCATAATTTTATAGCAACTCCCAATTATTACTTTCCGACCTCTGTCATCTTAGTCCTCTTTATATTCTGGCCTTATATCACTGTATCCCTTTGTTTCTGAAAACCACAACACTAACATTCATTCAGTTTATAATAGTCCTTAAGATAGCTTTTAAATTTTCTCCATTCTTCTTCCACCGTCTCTTTTCGTTGGTCACGGATTCTGCCTGTCATCTCGGCCAATGTCATATAGTCCATCACTTTCATCTGCCATTCTTCCAGAGTGGGTAGATCTTGTGTCTTCCAATACTTCGCGATAAGTGTTCTTGCTGCTGTTGTAGCATACATAAAAAAAGTTCTATCCCTCTTTGACACCAATTGGCCGACAATGCCCAAGAGAAAGGCCTCTGGCTTTTTAGAAAAAGTGCATTTAAGTACCTTTTTCATTTCATTATAGATCATTTCCCAGAAAGCCTTAATCTTCGGGCACGTCCACCAAAGGTGGTAGAAGGTACCTTCAGTCTCTCTACATTTCCAACATTTATTATCGGGCAAATGATAAATTTTTGCCAGCTTGACTGGGGTCATGTACCACCTGTAAACCATTTTCATAATATTTTCCTTTAAGGCATTACATGCCGTAAATTTAATACCGGTGTTCCATAACCATTCCCAGTCAGCTGACATGATGTTATGCCCAACATCCTGTGCCCACTTAATCATAGCCGATTTGACTGTTTCATCCTGTGTACTCCATTTCAGCAACAAGTTATACATTCTGGATAAATTCTTAGTATTGGGTTCTAACAATTCAATTTCTAGTTTTGATTTTTCCACCTGGAAGCCAATTTTCCTGTCCTGTTTGAAGAACTCCATTATTTGACGATATTGAAACCAATTTTGTACTTTATGTTTCAATTTCTCATGACTTTGTAATTTGAACTTGTCTCCATCCTGTTCCAAAATTTCCCAATACTTCGGCCATCCGACCTCCATATTGAGTTTCTTCACTGCTTTAGCCTCCACTGGTGACACCCATCTAGGGGTTTTGTTTTCCAACAGATCTTTATATCTTATCCAAACATTAAATAGTGCTTTTCTAACAATGTGGTTTTTAAAAGCACTATTGGCTTTGTCATACCATAAATATGCATGCCAACCGAAAGCATTGTTAAAACCTTCCAGATCCAAAATGTCTGTGTTCTCGAGGAGCATCCATTCTTTCAGCCAGCAAAAAGCTGCTGCCTCATAGTACAATTTTAAGTCCGGCAGGGCAAAACCCCCTCTTTCTTTAGCATCTGTCAATATTTTAAATTTAATTCTGGGCTTTTTGCCCTGCCAGACAAATTTCGAAATGTCTTTCTGCCACCTCTTGAAACATTCCATCTTGTCAAGAATCTGCAAGGTCTGAAACAAAAATAACATTCTAGGCAATACATTCATTTTGATCACAGCAATTCGGCCTAACATTGACAATTTCAAATTTGACCATATTTCTAGATCTTTTTTAATTTCTGACCAACATTTTTCATAATTGTCCTTATACAAATTCACATTTTTAGATGTCAAATAAACCCCTAGGTATTTCACCTTCTTGACCACTGTCAACCCTGTCTCCTCTTGGAATTTCTCCTTTTCCATATCTGTTAAATTTTTTCCTAAAACTTTGGTTTTTTGTTTATTCAACTTAAATCCAGCTACCTGGCCAAACTGTTGTATTATTTCTAGAACCTTTTTCGTACTAGTGTTTGGCTCTTGCAAAGTCAATACTAGGTCATCTGCAAACGCTCTTAACTTATAATGTTTGGCTCCGACCTGCACTCCTTTGACCTGCTGGTCATTCCTAATCATATTCAGCAACACCTCCAGAACTGAAATGAAGAGTAATGGGGAAATTGGGCACCCCTGTCGTGTTCCTTTTTCTATCTTAAGTTCCTCAGTTACTACATTATTTACAATCAATTTAGCTTTTTGTTCAGAATATATTGCAGCCATACCATTCTCAAAACCTTGGCCTACCCCCATCCCATGAAGATTCTTTATCATAAAGCTCCAAGAAATATTGTCAAAGGCTTTCTCCGCGTCCACAAAAATCAGTACTGCTTTAATGTTTATATTCACCTCTAGCTTTTCCAAAATGTCTATTATATTCCTTACATTGTCTGCTAGGTGTCTTTTGGGGAGAAAGCCTGCTTGGTTCTTATGAATCTTTTCCATCAGCACTCTTTTGAGTCTTTTTGCCAAGATGTCTGCAATACAAGGTGGCATTTCACTTGGAATAAGGAACGCTTAAAAGCATGGCCTTTGTTTCTTGATAAAGGGATGCAACAAGACACACATTCTCTAATAAATATATTAATGAACCCCAGCAGGGCTTTTGGTTTCCTACGCCCTTCTACAGCACGTTTAATGTAAGGATTAATCTAACTGTAGTCTTCCACAACTCACATTAGTTCCGTCTTTCCCCCTCCTTTTGTTTGTCTTAATCTCATACAAATCATCCACCTTCAAGTATATGTTTTTATCTCAGGATTAGGCAAATCCTAACAATCAAGGAGTTTTCCTATAAATAAGGATTACTTGCCTAAGTAAAGGGTTGCTGAATCAAGCTCAGATTCCCCAAGGAGAGGCTACTTGTCAAAATTAATGTTAATGATATCTTTCAAACAAAGATAACAGACAACTAGCATCCTCTGTTCTGCTGTTCAAGCCTTTTTGTTTGAAGAAATACCTTTGACTCCCGCTTGTTCAGAAATGGGGATGGGAGTGAGAACGAGAGCAGATTTTCTCATGCTATTTCTAACCCCAAAACATGCAGAACCAGGACTAGGGAAATCTCAGTGCTGAACTACACAATCTAACAAACTGACAGTTTGCAAAATATTCAGTATCTCTTAGCAAATTACATTTCTTATCATGCAGGATTTGCATTATTGGGTATATTTATGCTGTGCCTGCTAAAGCGATTCACAATCAATAAAGCCAGTTGAAATATAATAAACCATCCACAGACCAGAATGAATTGCAATGGCCGGCACTGAACTTCCTGAATATGCTCTACTTTTTCCTTGATGTTTTAGCTATTCACGGTGGTGCCTAAGTATCAATATAAGAGGTTTGACACAATTAAATGGCTGGTCCACTCTTACAAGAAGCCCTGCAATGTGTTTGACTGTTGGGTGCTAAAGATGAGGGCTGACAGAGAGTAGAAGAAGAAGAAGAGGAGTTTGGATTTGATATCCCGCCTTTCACTCCCTTTAAAGGAGTCTCAAAGTGGCTAACATTCTCCTTTCCCTTCCTCCCCCACAACAAACACTCTGTGAGGTGAGTGGGGCTGAGAGACTTCAAGGAAGTGTGACTAGCCCAAGGTCACCCAGCAGCTGCATGTGGAGGAGTGGAGACGCGAACCCGGTTCCCCAGATTACGAGACTACCGCTCTTAACCACTACACCACACTGGCAGGTGAGGCTTGTCAACCTGGGAAAGTTGCCCATATAGGAGAAAGAAAACTCAGACCCTAAAACTCTGCTACCTTGTGACTATACTCATTCATGAGAGAAAGGGTTTGGGAGTAAATCATGAGGAAAAATCCATACCCACTACCTACAGGAGAAGAGGCCTAAGGAGTAAACCCTACACACATCCCTAAGTCCCTAAGACAGTCAGATGCATCTTGTACACCTCCTTCTGGCAAAAACTGCAGCCAAGCTGGGGCCAGTTGTATTGCTCTGCTTTCATTTGGACCACATCAGCAAGACTGAGAGGGGGCTTTTGTTGTCTGGCAGCCCAGGACCTCCATCCACACTGCCCAGGCTTGTGCCCCAGGGAGGTCACCATGTGGTTTGACTTCCTTGACTCTTGAGACAGATGGATGCCAACACTACCAGATCATCAAGCATATTTTATTCAGATTAGCAGACAGTACTCATATTGCAAGTGGAATGCTTCAATAGACACCAATAGCTTTGTTGATTGTTGGGTTAACAAGTCCAAAACAATTTGGGATGATGCACCAAATTCATCTCTTTTAAAAAAAAAAAAATTTTTTTTATTACGTTTCCAGATACAAAGTCAGAAATATAAGAAACATAGAAAAGAAGTAAAAGAAACAAAGAAAGAAAAAAGAAAAAACCCAACCTTCAAAAACATTTTTACATGACCAACTGGACTTCCCCACATCTCCCTCACCATGCGTTCTTTACAATAAAAATATCAGCAAATTATTACCTTGTTTCATGCCTTACTGTATCTTTCAAATATTATATTTCTGAATTTATAGTACTTTTTATCAATTACTTACACCTAGAGTTAAACATAATATTACTTTAAATTTCAGCCTTTTCTTACTTATAACTTAGTTTCCTGTTCATCCAAATCTAGTTGCGGAAGCTAGAATTTCAAATCATGCAAATTCTTAACATTCATACAACTTATAGTGTTTTCGTAAATAGTCCTTAAATTTTTTCCAGTCCTCTTCCATTATTTCTTCTCCCAAATCTCGGATTCTGCCCGTCATTTCAGCCAGTTCCATATAGTCCATCAATTGCACCAAATTCATCTCTATCTGGATATTCTACAGATACACATAGAAATATATTCATATCACCTATCTTTGGTTTGCCCGTTTCCATCTCCGCCTGAGATTTAGCTTTTGGTGTATATGGGAGTACGTATATTTAAATAGTAAGTAAAAACCCTGACATACATGCATGTGCTGGAACGAGACCAATATTTCAAATGTTCTTAGACAAGGCAGCCACTGTAGCCTATGGAACTGGGTCACTTTGACTTACCACCAGCCCATGAATCCTTGTTTAGTTCATTCAGATTAAGTGAATCCATGTCTAAGCACATGTTTATAGGGCTCTAGGAAACCCTGGGAGGTAGTCAACTAAGTTTTCTTCAGAGTAGACCCATCAGAAGTAATGCACCTAACTTAGTCATGTTTGTTCATTTCAGTAAGTCTAGTCGGAATGAATTAAGTTGCACCTCACCCAGATCTGCTCCCTACTCCTTGACAACACACTTTTCCCAATTCCTAGGCTGTTTCACTCCACTTGACTGGTGAAGCATGGATGCAGTGAAAAAGGCCACTTCATTCCCGGGGTTCCTTCTTAGTGGTCTACAGGTCTCACATTGAGAACCACAGCATGTTTCCAATGGGCTTTGGGATGTTCTTAGACAGAGGGACTGTTTCCTGGGATGAAACAGTTCTTTCTCTGTGATAATGCAATCCCTGTCCTCTCTGCTGTGACTGCCAGCAGCCTCATCAATTAGCAGTACCAGTTGCAATAGTGTTGTTTTTTTGGTGATGCGAACACCTGCCTGCTAGGAACTGGGCTATGGACACTAAACAGTTGTCAGATGGTAACTATAACGTTAATAGATCCCATCCATAGATATGCCTCTATATTGGGTTTAGTGCCAGAGCGTTGCACAGCCAGACATCTGGCAACTCGATGACCATGGAACTCTTTATCAGTTTGACTTTGGCAGGCGGAAAAGTTGCTCTGGTTGTGCATGCGTGTGTGCTGTGCTATGCTGCACCTAAAAGAATAATGGTAAAGCTGTGGTAATCATGCTTTCCCTCTTCGTGCTTTTTAATTGTAGCGCTAAAATAGTCTCTATTGGTCACTTTTAGCCTGCGTCTCATTTGAACTAATGACCTACAATTAATAGCATCCATCTTTGTTATATATTGAACCAGCTTAAGGTGCTGAAAAACCAATGTAGTAAAAAAAATTCAGGCCATTAAAAGTTTTTATGGTCTCTCTACTTTTGCTCTCAAATTATGACTTGGAACGAATGAAACAGATTGCTAGTTCCCCATACTAGCTTTGAATCTACATCTCAACACAGTAGCGCCTAATGCCACATGTTAAACCTCCTCCACACCCCCCCCCAATTGGTAGGCATTTCAAAAGCAGTTTTTGATAGGGGTCTGTTGGGTAAAGAAACTGTCAATAGTCCCAATATTTCTTGACCATGCCTCTTTCAGCTTTCAAATCTTAACAAAGGTTGAGATTTTATCTAGATTTTGAAACAAATGGGACTGTATATGTAATGCTAGTAACTTAGCACTAACTGTCATGACCATATGTTGTTTTTTGCCTCTATACAATTATTAACTCCTTTGTGGTAACAATCCTCAGGATAGTTCACAGGGATGTGAACATGGATTTGGGCAGAACTCAAATTGGCACAAATTGGACCAATTTCCATTGTCATTTTTGAATCCTTGGATCTATTTCCCAAACAAAATTTTTAAAATTCACATTCTTTATAAACTGCTGCTAACTTTTGACTCCTGCTCTCTCCACCATGTTTGTTTTGTTTTTTTAATACGTGGAGCAGTTTTAACATTCTGCATATCCACCATCCAATTCTAATACTTTGCTTTGTAGTTTTAAGATTCTGTCAGCCAAATGCACAAAAAAGCTTGCGCTGAAAGAAAAGCGTAAGAATCTTTTCTCGTCAAATCCCCTCATTTTATCATTCTTCCATTTATGCTTCACAATAAACATAAGGCTGGAAAACGTCAACCGCTTCATTGCCATTTCTCCCCACACCCCAAATGTTTAGTACATAAGCATAATTGTATTACACATTATGTCAATGAAGACTTAAGGGAGAAGTGCTGCATCTCAGTGCTTTAGCAAATCATCTGTATGCCGAAGATCCTAGGTTCAAACACTGGCATCTGCAGTTAAAAGGATCTCAGACTGGAGAGCCATTGCCAGTCAAAAGAAGACAATACTAGGCAGATCAGTGGTCGGACTCAGTATACTGATTGATCTCAATCCTAGGGGCAGGTTAGAAAACATATAAAAATGTAAGCATAAAATACAGATAGGAACAGATAAAAATGCCGGAATTAAAACAACAATCACCAATACACTCTTAAACAAGATTGAATGCTGCAAGAGGCTCTAATCTTTCAACACTAGGCAAAGAGTGCATCCTGCAAATAGACACCTTTTAAGCTGATGCCAGAAAGACAGTAGCAAATGTGGTGGTGCAGTGCTGCTCGCCTGATCTTTCTCCATCCAAGTCATTGTTAGATACCAGGATGGAGAGGGTGAGGGATGAGGTAGCAGTGAGGTTGGAGTGCTGCAAATGCACCAGCAGGAACAGCAGGTTGGCTCTGCCAGTGTGTTTGCACAATACTGTCCTTGTTGGTACCCAGTGGCGGTCCTACATTTTGGGGCCGCCTGAAGCTTCAACTAGCACAGGCCCCCTTCACAACCAGTAATGAGGTCCAGGTAACCACTGTTATCTTCTTCAATGGGGTCGTTCCATGCCAGATCACCACATCTTTACAACATCTGTGCTACTGACTCAACTTTGGGGTTGTTGAAATATATACAACAACAAAACAATCAATATGAATCATGTGACTCATATTGGATCTACCGCTGCTATTTTAAGATGGAAGATGATCTTATGGTTTCATTTCATTTCATTTTGTATTGTTTTGTTTGACAATTTGATATGTCCACAGCTCTGGAATACAAGCACATAAACAAACAATAACTGATGGGAAAGCAACAGAAAAAATGACAAAATTATCATAACCCCAAAGCACCCCCCCAAAAAAAATCATGGCTCAAATATTTTGTATTCATTATTGTTATGACCGACAGACCCAATATGTAAATTGTTGAGGGATCTTAACTATAATGCCTCAAATAATGTTGCATTCCAAAACACCTATTACCTATTGCATGCTTACGTCTATCTCGTCTCCTTCCTGCTCTAAATTCTTGAACACTTTTTCTGTGCATTGTTAAGTAGCACTTGAAAGAATTTGAAATAAATCACTGAACATCCATCAAGTGACAACCATGTTCAATGAAATACTTGAATCTAACAGAAACCCCTGCAACCACTGTTACTTCACAGGTGAGTTTAGAGAGCAATATATTTAATAATCATTGTATTATGCAAAATGGTTCATACTGTTCATCAGGGTAAATAGTAATTTGAAATTCTTTGTTTGCAGTTCTGTCCTTTCCATTTTGGGTTCTTGTTTGCATTCCATAGGAAACAGTGACGCATAGAATAATGCACAAACTGGCCCCTCTCTTTGCTTGCTAGCTATCATTTCCAAAGTGGCTAACAATTACTTCTTTGAAACTGTCACAAAATACTACTAGGAATGTGTCGCCTCCATTTCTTCTATAATGTTTCCATATTGGAGGTGTTTGTTCATGGACTGAAAATGATCAGTTAGAATGGAACAAAGCATGCTAGCTTCAGATAGCCAAGTAACTTCTGCAGTCAAGTTGTCTGCTTCCCTATTCCCACTTTGACAGCTCTTAGCCCTCAATACAGACTCAGCAGGAAGGTTTATAACTGACCTAAAATTGAACAGCAGCAGTGATCGCTTGGGGGGTTCCACATCTCCAGATATCGAGGACTTGCACAAAAGGGAAGACACCTCCATATTGTCATTGCTACCTCTTCAGAGAAGGCATTCTGGGTCTGCAATTTATATCAAAGTGATCTCCAGACTCCTGGAATCAATTTTTAGCAGCAAATAGATTCCAAGATTCTAAACATTTTGATGACAGGAAATCAGACAAAAGGGTCTGCTGTACTTGTTCTAGCTATATACTGCCTCATGTCTCAAAACCTCGACCCTTGTCTGTGTCCAAACACTCAGCATGCAAAATTGGCAGCTTTTGGCAAATAATTCAACCTTGCCTGAAAAAAATGGCTGCCGTGGGTGTGTGGGTGGGTGTTTGTGTAAATCTGTTCTGAATGTTGGGTCTGGAGTAATTTGGCAAGGAGTTGTTCCTGAATCCGTCACTCTGCCTGAAGGCAAGCAAATCTCCCAGATGAGTGTTGCTTCACAAGAACATGGCTTCTGGGAGTTTGTGAGGGGAATTTCAGTCACTGTGTTCCAGCCTCCCCTAAGCTTTACACATACTGCCATTTATTTTATTTAAAAGATTACCATTCCATGAAATAAGATCCAAGGCAGAGAAAGCATGCTAATACAATTTCTGCATTTCAGAGGTGGATCTCTTTTAGTTAGAAGGGGCAGAGTAAGGGTGGGTCCCAGCAAACTTTTTATTTAATCACTATTTTTTTAAAAAACACACCAGATAAGATAGGAAACACAAATATAAATACGCACAGAGTGCTAATATTGATATGTTTGTTTTCCTAAGCAATAAGTCCAATTGGAAAAGCACTTTCAGCATGGAAAAATGCCTGTAGATATTCAGAGTAGAAATTCACATAATCCAGATGTTACAACAAATATGGAATATAAAATTATACATTTCCTTGATCAGCAGTGAAGGGTTGCAAATGAAGAGTACGAAGGCTAATTGTGAAGTAAGCCATATAAAGCAGTGCAGTGAGATGGTTTCTGGTTTTGCTATTTGATACTCTAATATCTACATAAACAAATTACCGCAAGGACGCAAATGAGAGACAAGTGTGGAAAAGGCCATCCTGGATGCCAACTATTCACACCACTACCTCTGAAATTATTCTTGTACGAGAGAACTGATGTCCATTTTATTAGTACAAATAAAGGGAGTTCTTTCCCACTTAGTTATATCCAGAAGGGCAATAGGCCATAAATCAACTCATGGCATGATTTTCCTTTGCCAGTCCATCAGCATAATTCTTTTGGCTGTCAGTGCTGCTCTCAGGAGCCATCTCGTGTCCCATTTATTCAAATTATGTAGAGAATTGGTGCATCCTCCTACCCACACTGCTGCAGATTTGTCTAAATTGATTTTCTAAGACTAACTCAATTTGTCTAAAAATCTCATTCGAGAAACTGTCTCATCTCTCTTTAAAAAGTCTAAGAACTGAGAAGTATCCCGTAATATTTTAAGAATTCTGCAAGTGCCTGATATGATGGAAAATTAAAATATGCTTTCCAGATTTCCCTTTTCTTCTTCTTTTAACTTACGGTATATGGATCAAATGTCTGATTCATTAAATTGTAGTTCTCTGGTGATGCAGGGAGAGGAAAGTAGGATCAGTTACATCCACTATTATTTAGAGGGGAGATGAAGAAACTGCTGTCCCAAAGATGCTGATGGATTCCAGGTTCTACCAGCATGGCTAATGGTGAGAAGATGACAGGAGTTGTTGTCCAAGAAAATCTGGAGCACCACAGGCTCCTCATCCCTGATTGAGAACAAATGCTTTCTCTTTAGAATAGATTTCTAACAGATATCAGGAAGTTTGGGGGCTTGTCTACAGTGCAATTTATCACAGCTTAATGTTTCGTTCAAAGGACTTGTACCATTTAGCACTGTGACCATATGCCTTTTAACTAACCCTAAACTGTATTCAGATAACTCCAGAACTTGTGCCATACCAATACTTTTTCCTGTCTTAGCTTAGCTTCCTGTTCTGCCATTTTACCATTTTGCATTAAAAACAACACTATTGCAGAGAAATGTGAAATTCCAACCACACTTAAAGCAATACAATATAAGCAGACAGAGGGGATGGGACTGTTCTCAGGACTCCTCCAGACATCTTTTTCATTGCGGATTCATAATGATTTGTGCTAATGATGTATTACAGCAGACACACACAATCCCACTTTCAATACGGTTTGCACCTGGGGTTGTCACACTGCTTCATTTCCAGCCAGGACATATCTCATAACTTCCTGCTGAAATCATGTAACATTTCATAACACAAATGATCCGGGCTTATTTTTGTTCCACTTTTGTTGTGGTATAGCCCCTCCAGATAGCAATAACGCGGTAACATTGGGGAAGCACTAAAGCAGAATAGCTCCACCACTAATTCACTATTACTGTCTCCAGATTATGTTGCTGGATACATCTGCAAGAAAACCGCAGTCTGGATGGCCCCTGACAGAGGCCACATCATGCTGAAAGGTCATTTCATATGCTACAGTTTTCATGCACAAAACACATTTCCATGTAGAAAATGGCACACAATTCTATGTCGAGAATGACATGTAACCCTCCCATATATGGATTTTGCTATGTATGCACACCAGGAAAATCATGCAAATCTGCTTATGAGCTATATATCATTTCCTATCCAGAAGGGTTTCCCTTGTAGAAAAAAGATAACATCTGTAGTGGTTGCTTTATCAGGTACCTCATATTTAAAAGTAGAACAGCAATTGGTCAGATTGGAAATCCTTAAAGATTAAGTGATTTCTATCTCCCTAGGACGTGGGTGGCGCTGTGGGTTAAACCACAGAGCCTAGGGCTTGCCAATCAGAAGGTTTGCTGTTCGAATCCCTGCAACGGGGTGAGCTCCCATTGCTCGGTCCCAGCTCCTGCCAACCTAGCAGTTCGAAAACACGTCAAAGTGCAAGTAGATAAATAGGTACCACTCTGCTGGGAAGGTAAACAGCGTTTCCGTGCACTGCTCTGGTTCGCCAGAAGCAGCTTAGTCATGCTGGCCACATGACCCGGAAGCTGTACACCGGCTTCCTCAGCCAATAAAGCGAGATGAGCGCCGCAACCCCAGAGTCGGCCAAGACTGGACCTAATGGTCAGGGGTCCCTTTACCTATCTCACTAGAGTCAATGGGATTATTGCTGCAATCCCATTCACACTTGCCATGGAGTAAGTCCCATTGAACTAAGTAGGGCTTACTTCTGAGTAGAAAATCAGAGGCTTTCTCTGTTAAGCTCCTTGAAGCGAACCAAAGACAGCACTTTGCAAAGTAAAAGTGGTATATTTAAAATAAACAGTTCCAGTAGAGAATCAGAAACACTAATTCCAACATTTTGGATCAAGAGATGAATATGGATATACATA
Organism: Podarcis liolepis; assembly: GCF_965112155.1. Lineage (NCBI taxonomy): Eukaryota > Metazoa > Chordata > Lepidosauria > Squamata > Lacertidae > Podarcis > Podarcis liolepis. Next base: position 44,519,313 of record NC_139560.1, on the reverse strand, counting down.
TATTTCAAATTCCAGAGAGACAGGTTGTTTGAGTTTGTTGCAGCGAAAACACCAACAGAGTTTTGTGGCCCCTTAAGAACTTGCGCACGAGATTCAATGTAATGTTCAGGGGAAAGGGTGGGGCAGAGATGATGTTGTTGCACAAGCTATTTCCATTGTATATGCAGAAGTAGTGAAATGGTACAAAATAGCCCTAGCAGATGGTGCTCACCTAGCAAATGAATTGCTTCTGCTTACCAGGAGGTAGACAGGCAAGGCGCAGGAGAGTTTGGCATGCTTCAAACTCAGTGGCAGGAGCATCAGAATGGTTCTGTTGGTGTGTTTGTAGTAGGGTGGTACCTCAGTTCACAAACGTCTCTGTTGATGAACATTTTGAAACCCGAATGCCGAAAACCCGGAAGTAAATGCTTCATTTTTGAACGCGTCTCAGAAGTCCAATTGCTTCCTCTGTGTAGTTTTCGATTTTCTCAGTTGAATTTGCGCCTCGGTTTTAGAACATTTCAGAATTCAAACGGTTTTCTGAACGGATTACATTCGAGAACTGAAGTACCACTGTCTTCCAACCTCCCTGCTGCCTTGTCCCTCTTCCTCATGGTAAGCTGTTGAATTAGTAGGCCGCCACAACTGGATCTCACTCTAACAAATGTATTATAAATGAAAGTATAATAATTGCTGTTGGTCTTTATGACTGTTTGAGGTTCTTCTAGGTGTGAAAATACTTGCTGTCCATACAAGTATTAAAGAAACTTGCAGGCTGTTGTAATCAGTTCAGATCAAGACTTCAATGCAGCCTCAAGTGTTACGACCGGACCATTTCAAATGTTAAAATTGACAAGATGGTGTTGCGCATCATCTGGTTCTTTCTGGGTTCATTGCAGGCTAGCAATTTACTTAGCAGTGGGCACTGCCATTTATATTTCACGTGTGTTTTATAAATATCTTGAGGAGAAGAAGAAACTATTCGCTGCTTAATATTGTTGCTCCCAAATGATCTCTGCCTTATAGAATAACTTTCTGGGCTACACCCTCTGGGATCAAGGAACCATTTAAAGTCTCTGAAATTCAGTGTTTTAACAAGGATTTAATTACAAAGGTAAGTGTATGCACCTGCTAAGGCATTCCTAATTATTTGATAATGGTGCAATCTTTCTCAATACAGCCAGACTTTGTGGTGGTAAGCTGCACTAATGAAGCACACTGAGAGAACAAATTCCCCCAATGTTGGAGAAGCTTATTTAATTTTTTTTAACCCCCCTCCCAAAAAAATAAACTTGTGTAAAACTGCTTTTAGATCAGTCAGTTGCCATGCCATGGTTTTTAAATGATAAAACTCGCCTGCACAGTCCACACTGGTGGTAAATCAAGGTCAGTTTACAGGAGCCTTGTAAAACTCCTTTGAATAATATCATCCTCTCACCTCGCAGATTCACACATTTTAAGGCATCGTGTGTGCCTTTTGGAAGTGGCATCTAGAGCTGCTTGCTGACTTGGAAACAACTGACAGTGGTACTCCTTTGATAAAACAGAATCCCCTTTCTGCCAGCCACTCTGCCTACGATTGCATGGACTTGGTTGGTAATGCATTTCCCTTTCACAAACTCACACCCTGGGCTGCTGTCCATTGAATGCTCGCTGACAGTTTGCTATTGCAAAAAGCCAGGAGCTAAACTGCAGCATTACAATTTCATCATTCCAGGCAAACAGGAAAAAACAACCCCAAAACATGGGGGAAGGCAGAGGGAGACGTCTCCATAAACCAGATGGATTCCAATACCCTTGTCAAAAGCTATGCTGATCATACAGGGCTTGTTTTCCCCAGTAACCTAAAACATGGTCACATTTAAAAAGCAAAGGCATTTGACAACATCAGTTCCATTACAGCTTCCAGTCATCTGCTTTATTGGATTTTGAAGGAATTTAGCCAGAATGCTCCATTTCCACTAGAATGTTATTAAAACAACTTTGCTGTTTGGTCAGAAACTCAACTGTAGGCAATTTCATTCTACAAAGAGGATTTCTGATCCTGTTCTCTGTTATACTCATTTACTTTGCACATCATTTAAACAAACAAAAAAATACAGACACAGCTCTGCAGAGAGAGGAAGCAAAATTCTACAAAGCATAATAATGCAGGGAGAGAGATGGCAATCTTACACCTTAGCCATGCATAAAGGCATTGTAATCAATGAGACCTATTTGTATGTAACTGATGGTGGAATTACACACTAAAAGTGCAAAGCTGAGCAAGTTAAATGTGTGCATTATTAAAAGGGATGGGACTCGCAGCTCAACTCTGTACATGCTTCCTCAGAGGCAAGTCCCACTGTGTTCAATGGGGCATACTACTAGGTTAAGTGTGTATAGGAGTGCAGCCTTAAATATACATTTAGACTGCAGTCTTGTGCACACCTTCCTGGAAGTAATCCCACCAAACAGTGTTCATGGTGTGACTCTCTTCTGAGTCCTGGGGTTGCATGGTTAAGCACAAGACCCGATATTTCATAGCACCTTAGCAGCCTGATCCTATCCATAGCTAGCAAGGGAAAGTCCATTTATATCAGTGAGTATTGCAGAGTTGGAGTCCAACAACGTTGGTTTTCTCACCTGGCACAGAGTATATAGATGTGGGGTAACTAATATCCCATTTTAATGTATTTGAGTTCCATCTGGATTAAACATGACCTCCTTATAGCAAAGGGGAATGTCAGCCAGAATTAAGTCAGATTTCATTCATTCATTCATTCATTCATTTTATTGCTATAATGCCTTCTGTTTTACAGGAAAAAAAATCTCAAAGTAGTTTTTTTTTAACAACCTACATTAAAATATCAAATAAGAAATTATACAATAAAGCATTACAGAATGTCAGGTATGCATTCCAAACAGCCTAATGAACCAAATAAATCAATATTATCTTAAATATTATAAAAATAAGACATTACAGAGGAAGTATATAATACACATTGAGTAACACCATGAATCTGGCCCGGTAGAAAATCAGCAGCTAGTGCAGATCTCTGAGCACAGGTGTTGGGTAACCTGTGGGCTTCTGGAAGTTGTTGGACTCAGACTTTCATCAGCCCCAGCCAGCATGGCCAATGGCTAGGGATGAGTGGAGCTGTAGTCCAACATCTGGTGAGCCACTTGCTCCCTATCCCTAGTGTGACGATACTGACATGGACCAATTGATGGTTTGACTCAGTGCAAGGCAGCTTCCTATGCTCCTCCAAGTAGAACCACAGCCAGAACTTTGTTGGATGTGGGCATCAGCCATTTGGTGATTATCAGAGATCCCCCTGAGGTGGGGAAAAGTCATTTGGACCCAAATTTCTAACAGTGAGTGCTTATTTCTATGGCACCAATATATTTGAAATTTATATTACTTGGTTTATCACATTCTAACTGATTTAAGAGAGCCATACCCATGCTTGTGTCAATGTATTCACGAAGAGGGAGGGGGACTGAAACAGAATCACTTGCTTTGCGAGGCTAGGAAATCCAAATGGTGAAGTCAATCTCTCCATACAATTCCTCAGTGTCCCAGACATCTCTGTTATTAATGTGACTCGGGGTGCATACTGCTGATAATTACTGTTAGCCGGAATAATTAATAAGAGTAATTGCTTAGTACAAAAAGAGGAGGGGGAGCCCGGGGAGGGGATAAAATAGGCTAGAGAACAGAGAGGCTCCCTGAGTACATTTTATATAGACAGGATGTTCAGCAGAAAGCATCCTGAGAATAAGAAGTGTTGTCTGGATGCCAAGGACAAACGCTCAGAGTTAGAAGTCAAAACTAGATAAACTTATCTTGAAATGCAACAGGGAGGAACCGACCATAGGTGGCTTGGAGAGACAAACTCTAGAAATAGCAATGAGAAATAGATCAGCATGTTAGGGATGGAGACTTGGAAGTCAGTTGTAAAACAAGAAGGGAAACTTACTAGAGCACAGCCTACCAGTTCAGAAGACATCCTGAGGAAGAAACTGGGGGAAACGTTGAAAAACATTGACTGGTCTTCTTTGTGTGTAGGTGTGTATTCTACAACATGTTGTTAATGCAGTAATACTACATTAGTGGTAGTTTTATACTGGACCATCCACACATGATTCTGCTCTGTTAATTGTTCTGCAATTGTGCCTCCGCAATGTTACCACATTGTTGTCTGGAGGAGAAGTTCCACAAAAGACAGACAAAAGCACCACACACTTCTGGAACATTTGTTTCAAGATTTCAGCACAAAGATATGGGACATGTACTGCTGGGAAATAAAGCAGTATGGGCACTCTGAAACTCTTGCAGGCACAAACAGTTTTGAAAGTGGGATTGCATGCACCCACCTCAACTAGGACAAATAATCATGAATGCACAATAAAAAGTGTGTCTAGAGAGACCCTAAAACTCCCCAACTAGAATGAAATGTAACAACACTGGAGGATATAGAAATTGACAGTAGCGTAGCGTGGGTTGTCAGCACCCAGGGCAAGGCAAGTAATTTGCGCCCCCTAACCCGTGGATTTGCGCCCCCTAACCCTAACCCCCAGATGTTGCGCCCGGTGCGGCCTGCCCCCCTGCACCCCCCACGCTACGCCACTGGAAATTGATGATGTTATTAGCATTAATGAAAAATAAACTTCAGTCGTTGAGTTGGCTTACTAACTCCTATACACTCACACCAGTTAGAGTATGGGGAAAATGGGCAAAAGTTTTAGTTTCAAGACCGTCACCTATAACTCTGGTACAACACCATCCTTTTTTCCAAAATAAAAACAGATTATATAATGTGAAGGTATGGAAATCACACCATTTATATTACTTGAAATATTATTATACATTCTCTTACAGTATTGACTAGAAAATAATCAGATTTCATGGCTGTTAAGATATCGATTGAGATTCTTTCTTACAAATAAACAGATTAATAATGAAGCTAACACAATATGAAAAGATAGTCATTATACTATCACTTATTACTAAGGGATTAATTTCCCTTTTATACAAAACCCATATTGAGAACCAATTCTGCCCCCAAGAAAATCCCAAAAAGCTGGTGGGAATTAACATGAAATATAAACACTGAAGAGGATAAATGGAACGATGTAAGGACAAAAGCACCATAGAAGTCTCTGTCAGCAACTACTAGGGAATGTTTACAAAAAATTGTGAATGGATGGTATTTAACACTGAGGCACCTATCTTATATAAAGCCCAATACTCTTCCATTATGTTGGGGAGGATGCCAAAATTATAGGTACTAACCAACATATGTGGTGGAAATATCCACAAATAGAACAATTTTGGAAGGAAGCGTTTAAAGAGCTATCTAAGATTACAGCTCATACAATCCCAATAACCCCAGCATTAGCTAGCCTTACTTAATTTAAATACTTCAGAGATGGATGAATTAAGAAGCAAGAAATTAACAACAGCAGCTAGAATGACTTGCTCTCCCCAGGGAGGCTCGCCTGGTTCCTTTGTCTTTAGGCACCAGGGTGGTATAGAAATTTAGTAAATAATTAAATAATAGCCAGAATGTGGAAAACCTTGCAATTAATGACTATTGATATAACTGGTATAAAGGTTTGGCAAACAGCCATAATGGAAAAGCTGTCACAAAAAATTTATGGTGGCCAGGGGAGAGGCAAAAACAAGGTAAGTTTTACAGTGTATGGTGTGATTTTATTAAATAATGTATATAAATGAAGCAACACTTGGACGAGAAATACCTACAACATATATTGCAATATGGCATAGATAAGCAGGAACTACTCATTAGCACACTCCTGTTACTCTGTACTTTCCAAATTGATTTACTGAAGAATTCATTTTACTAGTTTACTGTAATCTTCTCATTATTATGTACTGTAAAATAATGTGTTTAGCATTTTATCCACCCACCCCGTAACACATTTTTTGTTAGTTATGTCATGTTTTATTATTTATGTGTGTGTAATTTTGTAACAAACATTTAAAAAGAAAAAAAAAAAGAAAGCAGCCTACTGTACAATGAGAGAAATGACACTCAGTTTTGCCTCTGGCCCCTCCCACCCCCCCTGGAAAGTTGCCCAGAAATGAATGAAAAATATTTCCTACTCTCGTGTTACCCGATCAGAAAGTCTGAAAAAGGCTTGCTTATTGGAAGAATTACATTTCTTTTTCTCTCTGTTTTTTAAAATCTGTATGTATTGGTATCAGCTCCTTAACTGACTGCAACTTCTATTGTTTGAGCAAGAGAAAACAATTCTTTCTATTCTTTCACTTTATATACAGTGGTTCCCCGCAAGACGAATGCCTCGCAAGACGAAAAACCCGCTAGACGAAAGAGTTTTCCGTTTTGGAGGTGCTTCGCAAAACGAATCTCCTATGGGCTTGCTTTGCAAGACGAAAATGTCTTGCGAGTTCCTGCGGGTTTTTTTCCCTCCCCCCCTTTTTCTAAGCCGCTAAGCTGCTTATCAGCTGATCTGATAAGCTGATAAGCCGCTAAAAGCCGCTAATAGCGCTAATCTGCTAATCCGTCAATGGGCTTGCTTCGCAAGACGAAAAAACCGCTAGACGAAGAGAATCACAGAACGGATTCTTTTCGTCTTGCGAGGCACCACTGTATTATGTTGCTTACTGCCTCACATTTGCTCATTCACACAGACATACATTCTTGATGCAATCCCTTCTAATCTTTCCTGACTATAGATATCATATGAATCAGAATTTTGTATGAACCGGCACTCCAAAGATACACTGTTGCTGTGATTTCCATGACTGCAGCAGCTCCAAAAAATAAACTTCAGCAGGAGTGTATCCATCAAGAATGAGGGCCAAGTTTCATGCATCAACGGCTTCTATTGACTGGGTGGAGATTATTTTCCACAAGGAATAATCTTCCAGTGTGTATCTCTAAGCCTAGCAGCCTGACCAATTCAGATCATTTTACTGGCGTTTTATTGATCTTAGAGTAATTTTGCATGTTGTATACCTTCTTGAAGTATTTTTTTGTCAGTAGGTTCTATAAATAAGTTAAATAAATAATTAAAACCAGAGAATAACTGCATTTAACATTTATTATTTTTATGGCACCGTGAAGATATGTCCCTGATTCAGACTGGTTACAGTCTCAATGTATAGATCTTGAAACAAAAGAAGAGAAACGAAAGAGAGAGTTATAATTATCATGTCAATAGGAATCATGTCATTAAGAAATATTGAATATCGTGCAGCATTTCAACATCTCTGTAGGAATATGACTGAATAAGACCTCTCAAATATTCCAGATGACCAAAGGTAAAGCAATTCTTTTTGTGGGGGGTGAGAGAAATCAACTAACGTCAATATGTTCCTAATGGCGACACAAGGTGAAAGGTTTTCTAGCTGCTCTACAAGCAACAGGAATCAGTCAGGGAGAAAGTTAGCTGACAAAGCTGCAGGAAATGAGAATGAAGTTGACTATGATCTTTCTTCCTCCTTCCTTTCAAATGAGGTATTGTTCTCTGAGTACTCTTCAAACTGAGCTTTGAAAAGGATGATACAGTTAACTAAAGGTCAGCTTGTGTCAGGGATGCTCTGCCAAAAGAGGAAATTGCTTAAGGAAACAAAAATTTAGTCTGACCTAGAGGAAGTGATGCTGGATGTTGAGAAGATACCTAAAATGAAAGCTGTGATTTATTACGGTCATAATAAAACAAAGTGATGTCTTTGAAAACAAGACTCTTTTTTTTTAAAAAAACCCTCCAACAACAACGTAGAAGGAAATATATACGAAGCAGAGGAAAACAAATGCACTTGAATCACTCTGCACTTGCATCTTTCTCCTGTTCAAGGTTGATCAATAGTGCAAAAATACACAGATAAAGGATACTGGCACTCCCGAGCACTCATGGTGTTAAGAGATAACAGAGGTTTCCTGGCTAACCCTCTTCAGTCTTGAACAGGTTGCAGTGCATGGCAAAAGACCATATTTACTGTGGAGTTTTGGACGGCTTGCGATAAAGTGCCACATGGCAGTCTGCTACTGAAGCTCAAAGCAGCGGGAGCTCCAAAGCGGAGTGGGGATAAAATTTACAAAAACAAAACACGGTAGCTAAAAAGCAGCACCCCACTAGAGAGAAGTGTTGAGTGTAACCCCCACAGGGACCACGGCGAGGACATTTAAGAATTTCATATCCGCATGATTAACTCAGATGAAGAGGCCAGCTGCAAACTTTAATTTCTCGATAGCACAAAGGTTTGCGAGCAAGTCAAATACGCATATAGGGCAAATGTTGCGAGGGTTCTAGGCTTACAGGCACGGAAATCCAGTGTCGACAACAGTGCTGCTCAGGGTTTATCGATGCTTCATAGTTATTGGACACAATCTGTTTCCGCAACAATTTTCCTTGGTGGCAATTAGAGAAAAGCAACGGCAGGGGAAAGAGTCTGTCTCTCTCCATCCAAGAGCAAAACTGCCAACAGATCTATAAATCACAGGGACTGCTTCATATCCAGGAGAAGAACAAATTATTCTAAGCATCAGCTATGAAGCTAAATGAGGGGGCTTGCTAATATGTCACTCAAGATGAAAAACTATTCCTGGGTCTACAACCAGCTCTTTTGCATCGCTGCTTCTCAGAAATATACCACTTTGGAGAAAGGGATCTACAGCGTGACTATAATCCCGTTGTATTCTCTTTTATCTCTCAGGGGCAAAAACCACCCCACCAAATAAATGCCAGGAATGTCAGGCAACTGGGTGCAAGGAAGGCAGCCCTTTGATTTAGGTCACAGCCATAAGTGGTTCCTGGCATAATCAAGCCAAGTTAAGGGTTGGCACTAGAAGCAATTATTTCTCATCCCCCTCCCGCCCCACAACACTGTGGTGGCAAAGGCCAAGTAGAAGGGAAATGCTATATACAAAAAAGAAAGAATAAACTTAAGGCAGAAGTCAGGGAGGGGGTCACATTCCCAGCTGGAAATGAAATCTTCTCCACATGGCTGAAAACCAAGATCAGCAGCAGCAGCAGTGATGCCATCTGCCCTCCCAAAAGACCAAAGCCCCAGGGAATTTCAGGAGCCAGCCTGGCCCATTGAGGGATAGTTTACACATCTGTGCACCAGATCTATTGAATCTGGTCCACTATCTGCATGGACATTGGGGGTGGGGCTACACAATGCATTAGCCAAAGACAATGATCAACAACCACATTTACAATACAAATAAAATAAAATAACTCTGACTCAAGTGAGACCATTATGCACAAATGCAGGTGGCATTAGCAAACTACAATGGGGGTGGGACTATGTGGCTTAATTTGTATTCACATACAAATTTTAAGGAGTAAATGACCATTGGGTATGTCTTTCGACAAGGACTACTTTACTCAAAATTCCTTCAAATGTTAATTTGTGTTTACATATGTAAAAGGGGCTTCTTCCCAAATGTCTTTGTTTCCAAAATTCTATGGAAGCAGAGGGGGAAGTTCTGCAAGGTCCAATCTGCATGATATTTGGGGAGCTGGGTAGGAGGTGGGGAGGCCAGTTCTACCACTTTTCACCTGGAAGTTGGCAGCAGCAATTAAAAGGTGGTGGCAGTGGGAGAAAGAATACCTACACATATACAATTTAGTTAGGATGTGCAGCCACAGTCTCAATCTGATTTTGTGTATGCATATTTATTTATTTATATTTCCCCCCATGCCACTCAATATATAAAATCTCTAAGCAGTTTACGTCCACAGAACGGAGGATGGCAGGATCCCCAAGGAAGTGCTTTGGTTTTCGGCACCAGACCAACTCTGTGTTGCAAAGATATCTTCAAACGTGACATATGAAGGTGGGCAACTTTAACCACTTCTTCATTGGCATCTATCTGTCTCAGGGGACAACAGCAACTAATCTGTTCATATGAAAACAGTGAAAATACAGCAATAAACTTTTGTTTAGAAAAACAGATAAGAACAAGACAAGGCTGCCTGATCCCTTATTTCTCTGCTTGACCAACAAAGGAGACAACTTCTAGGGGCCCTTTGCCCCCCCCCCAATAAAATATTTGAAGTGACTGGGCCTCTCCAAAGTTGATGGGAATTGCCATTCAAATGGTGTGTTTGATTGAATATGCAGGCTTATCTGCTCCTCATATTTTATGCAAGTTGGCACCCCTGCTGACCCCTGAGGTCTAGGGGGGAGTCACTACTAGTGACCCCCCATGGCTTGGGTGCACAGCTCATATCCACCAGGCATTTAGTGTGGTGGGCCCGAAAGTTAAGAAATCCCCTTGTTGTTGAGGTCAGACAGGCCCTTCTATTGAACCTCCAGAGCTTATTGAATTAAAAACAGAACAAAAATCCACAGGCTTTTAAACTGAATTCTGATTTTATAGCTTCAACCCATTTTTATTTTCTTTGTATTGAGTTTTTAGCTCACTGCTTAGAGACGATTGCAATTAAATGGTACGTAAATTGTCAAATTACAAATAGATTGTCAAAACAACTAAAATTGAAGCAGTGTACAAAAAAACTTAAGAGACGGACTCCAAGGGAAGCTTGTGTAAACATTTGTTTTAAAGAGGCATTTTAAAAGCCATTGCTATTTCTACCTTTGAATTACCCCAGGAAGGGCATTCCAGAGGGTGGGTGCTACCACTGAGAAGGCCCACTTCCATGCTGTCACCAAATCCGCTCCACTTCCTAGTGGGGAGGAGTTGCAGTGGACCGCGTGGCCACCCACTCCCCACCGGGGGCGGGGGCCTTTGTCCCCTGTTACCTGGGGGATCCCGGCCATTTCAGAGCCCAGGCTCGCTTCCTTAATCACCCACCCTCCCTCCCTATTTTGCAGGTTAGGCTATTGCCTTGCTATGGACTTCAGTTGGTCACCTTGGTTGTCTGAGGGGCCTGGTAGGAATTTTTCCACTTGGCAAATTGGCACTGGCCACTTGGTTTTCGCCTACCTCGTAGCAATCGTCACAACTTTGTTAGGGTTGCGGTTAGGCATTGTTTGACCTTGTGTGGGGGAGGGGAGGTGTGGCCATCACCTGCCCCTCCATGCTTAAGGGTATTCTGTTAAAGGAACCAGGGGGTGTTGATCTAGTCTGAAGCCCGGCTGCGGGGCTAAGGCCTTGACACAACCCCGACGGGAACACCAGGGGGAGCTTGAGTTGGTTCGCATCTACAGGGCTCCCCCTACCGGTGGCTTACCCTTACTGGACTTCCTGCACAATGGGCAGTAGTCAGATATAGTCAGGTCCAATCAATGCCTAAGCCAATACTGCTCACATTCTGTAATTTCAATAAAGTTGTGGCCAAAATTTGCCCAATAACATAAATCTAATATCCGTGTCCTTGTGTGAGTTATTTCCAACGAGGGGGTGGCTGTGGGGTCTCGACACGCAAGTGACAATTTTATACCAAGTGACAAGCCACTGACTGTCGATTATGTGGGCAGTAGGTGAAATGAACCTTCTGATGGACACATTTTGATGCTGTCATAGGAAGGTGGGAAGCTGCCTCACAGTGGACCAGACCATTGGTCCACCTAGACTGACAGGCATTTGCTCTCCAGTCTTTTCCAACCCTGACAGTGATAGGGATTGAACCTAGGTTGGGACAATTTGCATGCAACGCTTATGCCTTACTACAGACCTACAGGCCATTTCTAAAACCAAGGATATGGGGAGGAAGACATTGGGGGGGGGGAGGTGGAGGTAGACATTATTGGCCTATATTACTGAACAGTCCAGTTTTGTTTCCCTCATCCCCTGTACTAAGAACCTAAATTTGCAAACTGATGTATGACAGCCCCATGCCAAGTACAGTATCAATTTTATATGAATGGTAGCATCAAGGGAAGAAGGTGGCAGGTATTCATTGTGTCCTTTGTGGGAAACAGTGTATATGTCAGAAGAAGGAGGAAAGAATAAAAATGACACTTCCTCGCCCTTATTGGGAAAGAACAAAAGAAAATAAACAAGGATTATTTCATTCTTCCACAGAACGCAGGCCAGGCAGTGTAAATATATGTACAGTCTTTTTTATATTTCCTTCAGACACTTCATCTCATGACACAAGTTTGATGTTCTGGACAACCTGTAGTGAGCATCACAAAAGCAGGAAATAAAATGCAGGCATCAAGTGTGTGCATGAAAGATCCAAGAGGATTTACAGTTATGTGAACTGCGAGTTTAACGGGAGAGAAGCCTTTTCCGGCACATAGATAGGTGTATAGCTTCGGAAACTTCCCCCCTCTTTTCCAAGGCTGTCCCTTGCCAGCTATCTCAGTAATGGCATAAGCTGGGTAGCAGAACATTCTGCTGGGACTTGTCCCTCACAAGTCCCCCTGAAATGAATGTGAGTTAACCACCAGCACATTTGTCAGCAACATCACATGGCTGCAAGAATTCAGTCCATTGTGAACTAGGAACTAAGGACACAATTGTGGTGGTACTCACTGAAATGTGCGCAACTGAAATTCACTATTCATGTTTTGATACCTGGAGCAAAATGCAGGTGTCCTGCATCATATACAATGTAGGACACATAGGTGTACATACTGATCAACCCCTCAACACTGATATTTTTTATTTAAAAAAATAGCCACTGTTGGCTCTATAACTGATTTCATGGAAGAAAACCATGATGCCTATGTCCTTTCTCCACAGTAGGAGGCAGTGTGCCTTTGCACAGCAGTTTCTGGGAATCATAAGAGGAGGGAGTGCTGCTGCACTCATGCCTTCACATAGACATTTGGTCGGCTACTGTGAGAACAATATACTGGGTGAGATTGGCTTCTTCTTATATTATTATAGTTTTCCTCCATTTTTTGTTTAGAGTTTGAGCAGAACCCATACGCAAAATGTGCAGCCTCTCTCTTATTATGGAACGTTCAGATGTCTGGGGTTATTCTGTGCATTCCACGGAGGACAAACTGGAATGTGTCCAGAGGAGGGTGACAAAAGATGGAGTTGGGCCTGGCAGAATCTGAGGAGGAAAGGGTGAAGGAATTAGGTGCGCTTAGCTTGAAGAAGAGATAATTGAGAAGTGATTGTCATCTTCACATATTTGAAGGGCTGCCACGCAGATGATGGAGCAAATTTGATTTCTCTTGTTCCAGGGGTCCCAATGCAAAAAGGCTCAAATAACAGGATAAAGGACTTAGATCAGAGGTTACAAAACTACCCCCCTGGACCCCCTGCTGAGAGTCTTGGTGGATCACTTAATGAGCTGTATGCCTGTCACAGCAATTGTAATGTACTGTGCTAGATACTGTATAGTTTTGATTGCATTTTTCCAAACATACAATGGACCACCTAAATGAGGCTTCTCAGTGCCTGTTTAAAAATACTTTTAAACTCTTTTGTTTAGGCAAGCCATTCCAGAATCATAGATGATGATGTGCTTTAATCTCTTTTTAATCTACTGTTATTTTTAATCATCTTTTAAGTATTTTTAACCACTAGTTGTTACCTGTTTTTTAATTGAGAATGTTAATTATTTTTGTAAACTGCTTAAAGGTTTTATTGCAACCAAATAGTGTGAGTATCTACTGGTATATGTATATCTATATCGATATCTATATATGGACAATTAAATAAATAAGTGAACAACCTTCAGTAATTTTCATCTGGTTCACTCTCCAAGGAAATGGAAAACCTGTTTGGTTATACCTTTTGCATAAATTCACTAGCCAAAAGTGCTGGAGAAATGCTGTGATTTATAATGGACTGTATATATTCAAGGACATTGGAGACAACGCGTTGGTTTCGGGCAAGGGACTATGGGGACATTTTAAACATGAGTTTATATGAGTGCAATAATCAGAGTGGTGCTCACAATGAAGGTAGGGGGGGGGGACCTCAACAAGTGTAAATCAGATGACCACTTTAAAAAGATTAAAATGTCGATGGAAGCAGAAGTCCTAAAAGGATTCCATGGAGACATTAAAAAACCCCAGTAACTTCTTAGTAAGGCAGGTACTTCTAAGATATTAGCCAGGGATTTTGTCATACATATAACCCCCCCCCCCATTTTTATTATCCTGATCTTGTACAGTTAGTAGCTACATGTTCTAACAAGTGTATAGTCACAATCCTCATGATGCTTACTCCAGAATAATCCTGATGAAAAAAATTAACATTTGAAACTAAATGATGCCTCCCAAAACAGAATTTTTTCTCTTACTGAAATCAGTGTTAATAAGAATAGTATTTTTAAACAATATAGTCCACTGTTTGTAGAAAAGGTTGGTATTTAGATATTTAGGCTGGAATCCTGAGCACACTTACTTCTGAGTACAGAAGTAAGGACTGCAATGTTTCAGTGTTAACAGAATCCCTGTCCCTTTCTATACCTGCCTATTCCTTGAGGATACTGTTGACAAAATGATGTAATGCAGCACACCCTGTCTTAAGGTAAAGGGTAAGGGACACCTGACCATTAGGTCCAGTCATGTCTGACTCTGGGGTTGCGGTGCTCATCTTGCTTTATTGGCCGAGGGAGCCAGCGTACAGCTTCCGGGTCATGTGGCCAGCATGACTAAGCCGCTTCTGGCAAACCAGAGCAGCGCACGGAAATGCCGTTTACCTTCCCGCCGGAGCGGTACCTATTTATCTTTGATGTGCTTTTGAACTGCTAGGTTGGCAGGAGCAGGGACCGACAGTGGCGTAGCGTGGGTTGTCAGCACCCGGGGCAAGGCAAGTAATTTGCACCCCCTAACCCATGGATTTGCGCCCCCTAACCCGTGGATTTCCGCCCACTAACCCTAACCCCCAGATGTTGCGCCCGGTGCGGCCAGCCCCCCCTGCACCCCTCACGCTACGCCACTGGGGACCGAGCAACAGGAGCTCACTCCATTGCGGGGATTCGAACCGCTGACCTACTGACTGGCAAGTCCTAGGCTCTGTGGTTTAACCCACAGTGCCACCCGCGTCCCTACACCCTGTCTTAAGTACCCACAAATCCTCAGTTTAGATGGACCATTTCATTGTCATGAGGCTTCAGGATGATCACAACTGATCTTGGAAGGTTCTGTCTCATAACAAATATGGGGGTGAAGGGGAAGGTTGTTTGTCAGTTCTCTGACTTCCCAGTGATTCACAAATTACTTTGTGTCTTGGTGTGCTCATCTATGTTTGTTCTCCTGATGTAACACAGATGTGTATGGTGCTTGGAGAGCATGCTGAGGTCCATGGCTAGTGAGCGGGGCCTGATGAACCTTATGACACACATTTTAAGGGCTACTGTTACATTATTGTGGCAGATACTAAGGATCATATACTTAAGAGGTTTAAAGTACATATCCAGAATGGTAAAGAGATTCATGTGACAGGAACACTGTGTTACCTACAGAGGCTAAAGCCCTCAGAGAGCTGTCTGGAACAGCAATAGACACAAGGATTTATGACAAGGAACAGCAATTGCAATATCTAGTGCTAAACATTTAATCTAAGGTTACAGTTTTTACTTCGGATCAGAGCTGAAGTCAGCAGAATTAAATCTTCAAGTGCATTTCAGCAACCCTAAATCCTTCGGATACTGTTAACAGTGGCAGACTTCCAAAACACATTTCTTTAATAAGACAGTAAAATATAAAGTTATCTTCCTCAAGGAGGGGGGCGGAGAGAGGCCTGATGGGGGAATGAGAAAAAGAAAATGCCACCAAACTGTGTTCATCACATTTGGGCCTTTCTTGCATTTATTTCTACCACCCCCCTCAATTCTTTGTTCTTAACATGTTTTTCCTTCTTTGATAAATCAGAGAGAGATATTTTATGAGGTAAGAATGACTTTTCCTTTCTTTGTTTTTCCTTGTAGGTTGGAAGAGGATAAGAATTTGCCAGTCGCTAGGTAGCCAATTGTCCCCAGGCTATCAAAAGGGATTCAGCAGCTGTTACCTTCTTTTTCTTGCTTAACATAACTTTTTGTTCACCTGCAGCTAAAGCAAATTTATGCGGAGCATACTGGGATGTTGTTCAAGTCCCCAAGGCAACTCTATTAGCTTTCCCAAGAGCTCCATTAAATGCTTATTAAAGCAAACAAACAACAAAAAAGAAGAAATAACTTTCAGATAATGGTTCAGCATTAAACCTGTAAAAGCATGGGAAGACAGAGGAATGGCCAGAAATGTCATCTTAAGAATTCCTTTTGTGTAGCAAAATTACAGCAGGCATAGCAAGGGTGATCACCCACTGTTTAGCTAGCCCTGCAGGATGTAACGGGATGTAAAGGACTGAGCATCTTTGATTGCTCAGCTTTAGAGGACCTGGCTTGACCCATGGATGGCCAAAGAGAGTAATTGTTTTTTTAAGTTTTATGCCCTTGGAGTTTTTTGTGTGAGATACAGGGAGAGATAGCCTCTGCGTCTTGTGTTTAAGAGCTAACCTGTAAACCATATGTTCTAGCAACGGAAGTGATAGTGGGCTATGATATCCAGGGGACCAGGAAGATACAGAACAAATCCTTCTTCAGCCAGAGACCTTTTGTTTAACACTGTGCCCGTTGCTTTCTCAGCCTAACCTACCTCATGGGATTGTTGTGAGGAGAAAATGGATGGAGGAACCTAGTACATTGCCCTGAGCAGGGGTGCCAACTTGAATAAAATATGAGGGGACCAGGTAAGCAACGCCCAGCATAATCAATCACATGATGCAGCACACACACACCATTTGAATGGCAATGCCCATCAACTTTGCAGGGCCCGCCCCCTCAAATATTTTATTAGGAGGACCAAGGCACCTCAGTCGCTAGGAGTTGGCTCCTATGGTCCTGAGTCACTCTGATAATGGGAAAGATAAAGTCCGACTTTTTACTTTGTGATAAGGTACTGAACCACTGTGCTGCTTGGGCTTGTCGATCGGAAGGTCGGCGATTTGAATCCCTGCAACAGGGTGAGCTCCCGTTGCTTGGTCCCTGCTTCTGCCAACCTAGCAGTTCAAAAGCACGTCAAGTGCAAGTAGATAAATAGGTACCGCTCCGGCAGGAAGGCAAATGGCATTTCCATGCGCTGCTCTGGTTTTTGTGGTTTTTGCTGGCCACATGACCTGGAAAAACTGTCTGCGGACAAACGCCAGCTTCCTTGGCCTGTAAAGTGAGATGAGTGCCACAACCCCAGAGTCGTTTGCGACTGGACTTAATTGTCAGGGGTCCCTTTACCTATTAAGCAAATCACTGTCCTGTCCTTGTCTATCTAGAATATACAAGACTCCACCCTAATTTTGTTGGGGGGGGGTGGAGCAGTTTGCAAATGAAAAGTGCTATATATATGGGGGGGGGGATTGCATTGGCAGTTAGCCTTCTATTGCTGCTGCAATCCTATACCCAGTTGTCTGGGGGGAAAAGCTCTACTGAACCAGGCTCAGCATCACCGTTCTTTCTCCAGCAATTTTCATGGCAGATACTTCCAGTGAATGCTGAGAATTGCTGCAAGCCAGGGTGGGCAGGTGTTGTTGGCAACAGCCCTCTAACACCACTCACGTTCTCCTCGCCCCAAGAGCTGGTCCAGCATCTGGTTGTTTATATTGGCATCTCTCTCTCCCTGTCATCAGCAAAGCTTAATTTGTAAGGTAAAATGTCTGGAATGAGAGTGAACACATTATTGTAACCCCTTCATTAATCTTTGGAGGAAAATCACTTTGCATGTGCTCAGAGACATTCCATTTCATTATTGTGACAGCAGAAGCTCGCCTTCTTAAGCAGATATATCATTGTCCAAGCTGATCCATGTTCTGGCTTTCCTTGGACAGATGCTTTAGATTCTATGCATTACATGCAATGCAAATGCATGAACATAAGGCTGGGTGAATGGGATTACTATGATCAGATTTGCTAAAATGTTGATGGCTATGACTTTTAGTTTTGTCTGTGGGCTCTTTTGCATTCTTCAAACAACAGACAAGAGAGTCTGGCTAAATAGGGTAGCTTTGCTCTGTGTTGCACTTAAAGTATTACTGTTCTTCTTTTATTCCTCTTAAATAGGCATAGGCAAACTCGGCCCTCCAGATGTTTTGGGACTACAATTCCCATCACCCCTGACCACTGGTCCTGTTAGCTAGGGATGATGGGAGTTGTAGTCCCAAAACATCTGGAGGGCCGAGTTTGCCTATGCCTGCTCTTAAAGATTAAAAGGCAACTGAAATGTTTCCCGAATCCCATTTATTTGTTGAAGGATAATTATGACTCTGAAATATTGGTTGTGCGAACCAGAAAAATAAGCTGGCAAAGAAACGCCCCATCAAGTACAAAACCACAAATTTTGATTTTAAGTGTTCAAAATTCCACTGCATCTATAACAAAGGGATAAGTATCCATCTCCCCCCCACCAGATTTTAATAGCCTTAATTTGTAATAGGCTCACAGAATATATGGGTGAACCCCCCCCTTAATTCTTGCTGTTAAATGATACAGATCTTATCAATCAATCTTCATAATAAAGATTGGCTGTGGAGATGGGAAGCTAAGCAAGGGGCAAGGTGGCAATTTGATTTGATCCATCGTTTTCAAAATAAAGATTGCTTGGCCTTGTTTTTACTGAGGTAGCACACAGACAGATTTCCTGGAGTCACCATCATTAGCAGTTAATAGGGGCTGCTGCAAGTTTCAAACCGGAGTACATTTGTGTTTCTTTCCCTGCCAGGCCCCTGAGACCTTGGCCATTGGACAGCAGTGTCGAGAGCCCCTTAACTGCTGCTTAGGTAGACCTCCTAATATAATTTCGCTTTTCACAGTTCTTGTAAAACACACATCGCTCCTTCCCTGCTGCGACTCTGCAGATTTCTGAATGATAACAAGGCAGAGAATTTACAATTGACTCGAGGTGCTTCTTTGCTATGGAACCCCCTCCTGCCTTGTCAAATGGAGTTGAAAAACAAGTCCCTTTCTCCGGAGTTGTCATGCCCGACTTGGCGAGGCATAAAATATCCGGGTGCATCCTTTTTCCTACTGTAGCTTGTACTACAACATATTTCTGCTCAACTTTTATCTAGGCATGACATTTGCGATTCACATTGATTTCCCCCCTTGTCCCTGTATGCCAGGCGCTGCCTTCCATAGCTGAATAGGTCTTTGGCATCCTCCCCACCTGTTGCAGCTCTTTGAGCAGCTGTTGGGCCTCAGGACCAGTAACCGTTTAGTGTCTGGTGAGCAGCGTGGTCAGCACCCATACGTACCTTATCCTCTGTTGTTTTAGTGTAGGCTTGAGTTTATTTTGTTTATTGGTGTTTAAATTGGTTTTAGAAATATGTACCAGTGCGTTCTAGTTTGTTGTACCTTGTGGTTCCATGCTGAAGGGTGGTGTAGAAATATCTAAGTAACAAAATAAATGGTAAAAAATGGACCCCTGACCATTAGGTCCAGTCATGACGGACTGTGGGGTTGCGGCGCTCATCTCGCTTTATTGGCCGAGGGAGCTGGCGTACAGCTTCCGGGTCATGTGGCCAGCATGACCAAGCCACTTCTGGTGAACCAGAGCAGTGCACGGAAATGCCGTTTACCTTCCCGCAGAAGAAGGTATTTATCTACTTGCACTGTGACGTGCTTTCGAACTGCTAGGTTGGCAGGAGCAGGGACCGAGCAATGGGAGCTCACCCCGTCGCAGGGATTCGAACTGCCGACCTTCTGATCGGCAAGTCCTAGGCTCTGTGGTTTAACCCACAGTGCCACCCGCGTCCCTAGAATAAATGGATTCAGGGCAATTCCTCACCTGCACATTTAAAGCAGTATTATGCCACTTTAAACAGCCAAAGAATTCTGGGAAATGTAGTTAGCCAAGGGTGTTGATAGCTGGTAGGACACCCACTCACAGAGCCACAATTCCTAGAGTGCCCTGGAAAGAGGGATTGATTGTTAAACCACTCTGGGAATGATGCATGCCTTGCTGAGATCCTTCAGTTGAGATCCTTTTACTAAGGAAAGTATTGCATTGCCTTCATTGTGGAAAGATACTGCGGGTGGGGAGATACCTTGGGGTATATGTGGGACACATTCTCTGAGCTCAGCTAAATAACCTCCCACCACTATCAACCTGCCACTGACTCTCTCCTTCAGCTGGGATCTTCTCGGCTTCAGGAGAGGGGCTAAAATGGCTAACCCTAGAGCAAACTCCATGGAACCAGAAAGAGTGGGTGGCAGTTGGAGAGGAATGATAAATACAAGGGCTGTATACATGTTAGTGTTTACTCTGGCCCTAGTGCACTTCCACTGCTGGGGTTTAAAGTACAGTACTCGTGATGTTAGCCACTATCCATCTGTATCTTGAAGTTTCTTGAGAAATACTTCTGTTCAATGCATTTCCCCCTCAAACCTGCTTCCATCTGATTTGAAAATGCAACCCACAGTTAAGTTGAGGTGTGTACAGTTCAGACAGCTGTTGCTCATGCTCAGATGACAGCTTCACTGAATAAGAATAGCCACAGGTATGGGGAGACAAATCAGGTACTGTGCGCCAAGTGGAGATTCCCTGCCCTTTTCCCTAGTGTGTACATTGATGCAAAAATGTGACTTGAAATGCTGCAGCGAAAACCAACCTTGCTGGATTTTAAGCCACTAATGTGTATGTAGCTCAAAAGAGGATGAGAAACTGGGCTTGGAGGACATGGGTCTCAAGGCACAGCATGAAATAAGGGGCAGGTAGGTCCATACATGACCCACCTGCTTTATGAATTGTGGATTAACAAGGATTGGTTCCTGCTAGCTCTTAGTCAAGCACCGATTCAAAATTCAAAAGGGGTGGATGCTGCAGTCAAGTATGATAGCTCTGCATTCGAGAATGCATTATTTACTTGTGATCCCAGAGGTTGGTTATTTCAAGAGAGAACCACTTTGTACTTAAAGAGGGCCACTAAATAACCCAAGATCAGTCGACCTAAGATCGATCTAGACTAGACTATGCTGAACAGACTTCTGTCTTTTATGACGCTGTGTCTCCACTGGTTTTAGCTCAGTTACCCACTGCTCCAAGAGAACAGCGTTAAGCCATGGCATTGTAATGTTAAAAGTACAGCACTGCTTCAGATGAATGAAGTCATGGTCAGCCTCTCAATATTCCGTTGTATGAGGCTAATTGCACTTCCATACATTTGTCCTGTGACCTTTCTACATTTTGGTGACAATAATTCAGTAAAATTAGGGGACACTATTATAGTTTTCAAACAGAGTCCTACCAATAGATTCACAACACAGATCTTCCCTCCCCCCGGCCTGTTCTACAAATGAATTATGACATTATTGTGAATGGGAAGAATGATCAAACCAAAAGCAATTCATGTTGTTTTACATGACAATGTTTTTTGATGGATTGATTTAGATTTATTATACACATTAGATAGGGGTGGAGAACATTTTCCAGCTGGAGGGTCTCATTCCCTTCTGTGCAACCTTCTGAGGGTCATGTGCCAGAAGAAAATAGTGGGTGGAGCAAAGAATGCACATTGTACACTAGGCTAGCATCTGTTACCATACAGATGTATCTTAGTTTGATGGCTTAAAATTAATAAAAGTAGTAATTTTTTAATATCATTTTTTGAAATTTCATTAAAAAACAACCAAAAAGTTTGATTTATAGACAACAATAAACTGAATTAAGAATGCTGTTTATTTCATTCCAGAGAAGACTGGAATGGCCCAGAATGCCTTCTATCTATCAGCTTTGGC
Source organism: Podarcis liolepis (assembly GCF_965112155.1). Lineage (NCBI taxonomy): Eukaryota > Metazoa > Chordata > Lepidosauria > Squamata > Lacertidae > Podarcis > Podarcis liolepis. Next base: position 44,497,713 of record NC_139560.1, on the reverse strand, counting down.
TGGTGGCCCAGCTACGCCTCTATCTGGACAGGGATAGCCTAATGCTGTTGTCTATGCTCAAGGTTAGATTACTGCAATGCGTTATATGTAGGGTTGCCTTTGAAGATGGTTCGGAAACTTCAGCTAGTGCAGAATTCAGCAGCCAGGTTGCTCACCAGAGCTAGACGGTTTGAGCATATTACACCGATCCTGGTCCAGCTGCACTGGCTACCAATTAGTTTCCGGGCCCAATTCAAAGTGCTGGTTTTGACCTATAAAACCTTAAATGGTTCAGGACCATAATACCTCAAGGACCACCTCTTTCCATATGAACCTACCCAGACCCTGAGATCATCTTCTGAGGCCCTTCTCTGTGTGCCTCCTCCTTGAGAGGTCTGAAGGCACCAGGCAAAAACGTTCTTTTTTAACCAGGCTTTTGGTTGATTTGGTTGGTTGATGCCCTTTTAAAATGTGGTTGGGGGGGTGTTATTGGGTTGTTGTTTTCATTTTGATTATATATTTTGTGGTTTTTTTATTTTTATTTTGTTTTGTGAACTGCCCTGAGACCTCTGGGTATAGGGCGGTATATAAATTCAATAAATAATAATAATAAAAAGACTTTCTATGTCAAATGTGCTTGTTGCTCAAGTCTCGCTTTCCTTGTTGGAAAAAAAAATATTTCAGTTCTGTATGCTGTCCTTACTTTGCTGTTGTATCTGTATGTTTTTCTGTCAATTTTTATTTATATGCACATACCTGCTACACTCACAGCAGAGACTATTAACTTTGCAACTATGTGACGCAAATCAATTTAATCCACAGCTGCAATTTATTTACTGACTGCAACACACTACAGTTCTGCCAGTGACAACATGTCTCTATAGTCTTTTGCAATAGACTCATACACACAACCAAATTCTACAGAAAGGGGTATTTGTTTTCCTTGTGGGGCGTAGAAACACGCACAGGGTACTTTTTGCAGGTGGCAGTAACTGCTCTGGAGTTACATAAATTAATACTATTAATTCCAAGTTTCCTAAAATGAGATGTTTGACCTCTGGTGGTCATGTTGGGGTGGGTGGTGGGCAGCACCAAGGTACAAATGCAATATGTGTCTGTGTTGGGAACTACAGATGCCTAGCTCTTCTACTGTCATACAAACTTGATTTAAGGGATATTACTATTGCAGGCAGTTGCAACTTAGAAACAGAGCACTCTGAACCTGAAAAAAAGACTTTCCTATACCAGCAGGAAGCTTTTCCAGTCTGAATCCCTAAAGCAGGGGTGAAGAACCTGGGGCCCTCCAGATGTTGGAGGAACTTGAAGAACCCTCCAGAAGAACCTGAGGCCCTCCAGGGACGATGGGAGATGTAATCTAAAAAGATCTGGAGGGCCAAAGGTTAGCCATTGCTGCTTTGGAGAATGGCAGACAGACAGTGTAAGGGGCCTATGCTTATGTAGAAGAATGAGAAAGTATTGTGCTGATTTAACAGCATTATTAGCAAAGGACTGTGGGAACCGCCCCATTCAAATTTACTCATGTGGCAAACCCTATGTGGAGAACCATCACGTTAGTAACCCACCAGAAACAAATCTACCTCAGATGAATGACTGCACCGGATGTAAAAATGGTCTTATTCTGTATGTAGGTAGCATCTACTTCTGAAGGCTCATTGGAAGCAGACAACTGAGAGGCTCGTATCCAATGGTTCTATACTATTTTAAAATGTGGAGATTTTATATCTGTTGAAAATTTTTAAAATGTTGTGAACTACTTAGAGGCTTATCTGAAGTATTAAGCAATATACAAACTAAAAGAGAGAAATTGCCACATGAGCAAATTTCAAATAGCCATCAAGTTCTTGTGAATTGCTTATCTTGATCCCGTACACATGCCTATCACTGGTGCCATTTCCTTTATCCCCTCATATAGGTAAGCTCTCTCATGTATCATTGGCCTTCATCACATGCTCAACTTTGACAGGAGTTATAACTCTGATCATATTCCACAGTAGGGTGGTTAATTCCTGTCATAAGTTTGTATACAAACACACATTAGTAGTTATCGGCTTACAACTACTGTGATGTATGGTGTTATACCAGTAATGTTAAGAGAACTGCATAATCTAGATAATGAGTACTACTGGTGCTCCACTGGCTATATGACATTAATATTGGCAAAGTGGAACATTCCAGCAGTGCTTCTCATTATCACTGTGCTGTACCACTGGTAGTAATGTTACTTCCCTGATATAATCCTCTGAAAACCGTATGTATGACCAATGAAGAAGAAAAATTACAACCGAATTGGCACTTGGTCAAGTATCGGAAGCCCCAAGTAGTTATTACAGCTGCTAATTATCGCCACAGCGTTTTGCCAAGTAAGCAATCCTGACCGGAATTAATGACACCAGTGACCTACCAGTGGTATTATAGGGACTGTCAAAAGAAGCGGTTGTTTATATTGAGGCGTACATGCTGTTCAAAGGAGTGGCACATGGTGAAGCTGTGAGGGGACTAGCATTTGATCAAGATGACAAGCGGTGGCAGATCCCTGCTGCTCCTTGAAACAAAGGCAGGATGACATGTATTTGGTGTCATTTCAATGTAGATTCCGACACAAGCCAATTTATGGTCCAATTTATGTCTTGACTCTTGTAGTAAGGCCAAGCAAGCTATAAAATGTAATAAGAATTTCTTCAATCAATGTCCAGAGGAAAAACAAATCACTCAGTTACTGACACAATATTGCATCAACACTCCAGTAAAGTTCTCACAAGTGTGTGACATGCCCCACGGCTACAACAAGCGTGTCGAATAAAAAGCTTGGCACAGAAACATCACCTCCCTAATACAGTAGCCCCTAAACTTTACAACCATTACCAGGTCACTCCCCCCCCATCCTTGCAGCTCTCCAGTTCATTAAAAAGAACCCCCCTTCTTTCCCCTCCCAGTTTCAAAGTTTTCTTCTTACATCTCTTTTTCCTCAGTGTCACCGTTTCATTACCAAGATAATGCATACTGTAGACAGTTGCCCAACTAGTCTCCCCACATGTCTCCCAAACAAAGTCGTGGTGATGCAATATTCATTAGATTCTCGGATCGCTCTGTCCAGCCAGTCAGTGGTTCAGAAAGAGAATCGGGGATTTTCACTCTTCGTTTCCAAGGAGCATCAGACTGTGTCTCACAAAACATTCTTGCAGAATCTCTTCCTGTGCCTCCTCTTCTACTGTCCTACAGCTCCATTTAGTGCCCTCTAATTGTGGGCCGTATGGAATTGTCCCCTGAGTTATGTGTCACGGGCTGGGCTTTTGGGCAGAGCAGCAAACAAGGATTAAAGAAGTTGGAAGCAGAGGTCTAGTCAGAAGTAGGCAGAGGTAAAGATACAGGGCATCAGTGAGGAAAAGGGATCATCTGCTTTGGCCGTGTCCTCACTGAGTGTTCAGACTGAGAAGCAACCTTGCCGTAGGGAGAATTTTTTTGACCAGGTGACCTGTGAGCCTGCTCAGTCATAAGAACACAAGAAAAGCCAGCTGGTTCGGGACAATGGCCCATATAGTCAGCATCCTGTTCTCAACCAGATACCTGCAAGCACCAGAGCACTCCCCGCTGCTGTGGATTCCAGCAACTTGTACTCAGATGCATTACTACCTCCAACTGTGGATGCAGGTAAAGGCAAAGGACGCCTGGACAGTTAAGTCCACTCAAAGGCAACTATGGGGCGTGGCGCTCATCTCCGCTTTCAGGCCGAGGGAGCCGGCATTTATCCACAGACAGGTTTCCGGGTCATGTGGCCAGCACGACTAACCGCTTCTGGTGCAACGAAACACTGTGATGAAAGCCAGAGCACAGTTACCATAGCTAACAGACTTTGAGAGCCCTCTCCTCCATGAATTTGCCCAATCCCTTTTTAAAGCCATCTAGGCCTCCTCCTCAGGGGGTGCTCTTCATTTTAGATTATTTATCTTTTAACCAGATGTGAACCAGGCAGCCTTTCAGACAGAGCACTGGCGAGGAATCCAATACTTAGCTTATTACTTAGAAGTAATAGAAACTTCATGCCTCTCTATTTCCTCTCTTGACTCCCCCAGGCCACACCTCTTGCCAACCCCCCTGCTCCATGCCCTCCTCCAGTGCTTTTCCCTGACTGGGATGCATCTTTACTAATACCTCTTAGTCATCTGGGTGGAGGATGAAGAGAGATGTGTGCATGTGTAGGCACATCTGACTTTTACGTAGCTGAAATACACCCTAAACCATCCCCATCCACTACTGGTAGGTGGTCCCTGGATGTTTGCCCATGAAGAAATTCACACAGGCTGAAAGATGTTCCTCACCTGCTCCTGAGATGGAAGATGCCTTCAGATAGCAGGCTGTCCTCCAACAGCCTTTCAAGCAGAGGACCGCACAGCCTGTGAAGTAGAATATATGGCCACCTGAACTCAAGCAATAACCTGGAAGATGAACTATGGACCAGGTTCTGAAGGGTAAGAAGCTACCAGAAGCAAAGAAGTATTTCTGGCATAGTCAAAGCTTTTACCGTCATAACTTAAGGCAAAGATGAGGTTATTCTGTTAATGATAGGAAGAAAATGGAAAGGTATGATGCTCTGAAGTTTGCTTCATCAAATTCCAGTGTGACAACTAGGTGTAGATGGTTATGCATCACTCCTTTGTTCTGCAAAGGAGCTGGCACATCAGAGAAATAGTAAATGGAAGTATTAGTAGTGGAGGAAGGGAGGGAGAGGAAAAAAAGTATTAATAGTAACACAGAACAGTAACGGAACAAATGAATGTTATTCAGTAACCATATCTAGCAAATTATGTTGAGAAAACTCTGTAATGACATGGTTGAACAGGACTAATAAGGTGGCACCTGAAGGTACAGGTTGCTGTTCTTCCTGCCCCTTTATCTCCTCTATTTCATGCCTTTAGTTTATAATTTCTGTTCATGTTTTCCACCATGCTTGTTTTTACAGACTGTGACATAAAAGTGACTACCTACCCATAACATCTATTCCTTGCAGACTTTGATAATTGGGACAATTGCGTAATTGGCCCATTTCCTCTCTCCACCAGGGAGTTCAAGTTTAAAGGGCTGTGTGCATATTAAGAGGAGGAGGGGGGGGGAAAGAGGTGCAGTAACTCTATGGACCCTCTATGTTCCTCTCATGGTGAATTCCAGGCTTGAAATGCGTCCACTGAGAGAAAGCATGCCCTTGCTTATATGCGCCCCTTGCCAAATCCTAGAATGTGTTTGCCCCTTCCTTCCTTTATTTGAAGTTATAACCATCCAAATGTCTCAGCCTCGTCCGTCCAAATTTGACAGAGCAAAAACTCAAAATGAAATTCCAGTCTTTTGTTATGGAGATACGGACAAGCTGGTTTCTAATTGTAAAACTGCTTCATGTTACGCTGTATGATGCTTTTAGACAAACTGCGCCAAGAACTGACCACGTATCTTTACAACTCGTCTTTACACAAGGTTGCCCAAAGGAATTTTTTTCCCAGGTAAGCAAATATAATTAAAAGCGACCTTATCTGAGAAAATATAAATTGATACCTTTTCTCTCTCATGAACTGACACTTTGAATGCTTCCATTGGAGAGCAGTAAAACAGAGCCTTGCTGTGTTTGCACAAAATAACTGCAGCTTTGCGCTGGAAAATATGCAGCCCAAACTGGTGCTTGTAGCATACAGCATGATCAATTTGCTTATGGATAATCAGGAAATTTGATCACCCCGGTGAACAACTAGAAATAAAACTCATCCAACTGGTCCCGCAGGGGGATGAGAAAAACACTGAAAGACTTTGGCAGGACTTGATGAGCTACAGAAGAATCCCAATAGAGCCTAATCATGCAGCACTGGTGGAAAGAGTTGATGGGAAAGAAAGGTTACCCTACCATCCCTACTGTAAGCAAAGAAATTAAAATGCACTTGTGGTTTAGAGAAAACACTAGCTGGATACTGATGGGAACCCAGCCCGGCTAGAAAGGTGAACTCTGAAGCTCCCCGATTTCTTGATATTTTTAATTTTTCAGATTCCTTCTGACAAAGGGACCCGAGAATGGAGCTGCTGGGGTGGGCAGAGCAAAAGAATATGGCACATGCCATAGGATGCTGTTGATTGGCCCCCTGGACAGGGCTTTCTGTGTTTGCAATGGTAAAAACAACACGCTTTCTTTGAGAGTACACTGATAAACGTTCCTCCTGGCAGGTGCAGTGGACAGAGGTCTACAAGGGGCCCAGGCCTATGCTTTTCACCGGAGACAGAGACTGAGAAATGAGAAACAGAAAAGAAAAAGAATTCTCACAGCATTATTTTTTTAAAGCGTTGAAGGCTTTTGAACTGCTCAGAAGTGTTATAATGAGTATAATAAGTAGTCCTTGCAGAAAAAAGATTAATTAGTAGGGTGCAAGGGAATCGGATAAAGGTGCACAATAAATGTAATTGAAGGCACGCTTAATCCCATGTGTATGGCAAGAGCGTAGGTTGATACATGCATATTCAAATTAGTCAAGTATCATATATTGCTAGATAGATATGTGTGCACATGCCTGAGTATGTGGAAACAAATATATATGGTGAGAGATTCCTTAGAATCATAGTATTGTAGAGTTGGAATGGACCCTGAGGGTCATCTAGTCCAACCCCCTGCAAGGCAGGAATCTCAACTAAAGCATCCCTGACAGATGCCCATCCAACCCCTGCTTAAAAACCGCCAAGGAAGGAGAGCCCACCACCTTCTAAGGGGGTCCATTTCACCGTCAACCTCTTCTTACTGTCAGAAAGTTCTTCCTAATGTTTAGTCGGGAGGTGGGGATTTTTTATTTATTGTTTGGTTAAAAGAAAGTACTACTTCACAGAATTAAACAGTGAAATTCACCGCCACAAGATGTGGCGATGGACATTGATGCAGACAGCACTAAAATGGGATTGGGCAAATTCATGGAGCAGAAGATCATCAGTGGTGACCAGTTATCATGGTTGGCCTTCCAGGATCAGAAGCAGTACAGCTCTGATTAAGGAGCCACCGAGGAACATCATTAAAGGTAAAGTGGTAAAGGGACCCCTGACCATTAGGTCCAGTCGTGGCCGACTCTGGGGTTGTGGCGCTCATCTCGCTTTATTGGCCAAGGGAGCCGGCGTACAGCTTCCGGGTCGTGTGGCCAGCATGACTAAGCCGCTTCTGGTGAACCAGAGCAGCACACGGAAACGCCGTTTACCTTCCCACTGAAGCGGTACCTATTTATCTACTTGCACTTTGTGCTTTCGAACTGCTAGGTTGGCAGGAGCAGGGAGCTCACCCCGTCGCGGGGATTCAAACAGCTGACCTTCTGATCGGCAAGCCCTAGGCTCTGTGGTTTAACCCACAGCGCCACCTGTCCCCCTGAGGAACAGAATTGCACCCATGTCCTGGACTGAGCTTTCAAAAGGGATCTGGTTGCTCACTGTAGGAACTAGGATGATGGTTTAGATAGGCCTTTGGTCTGATCCATCAGGCCTCTGTTTATGTTCTTACCTATGAGATTTGCCTCATAAATGCAGTGGTAACATCTCAATTACCCAGCAGCAAACCCGAATTTGCCACACATTGTACATGCAACTGGGATCTGCAGACAATCCTGGTCTCCGAAAAGTGCCCCTGTCTGTTTTCAGACACTTGTTTGCTGCTTTCACCCTCAATACTTTTAGGTGTTGTCTAAAAAAAATGTGAGGTGCATACTGTGGAAAGGTCCAAAGACAGCAGGGGAGACCTGTTTTAAAGCCTCCCTTTTCATCACCCCTTTTTAGTGACCTGAACGGCTAGCGCAAAGGATGCAGGGATAGGCTACCATTTTTGCTGAAGGGCGAATAACTCACCCGTAGCAATGTGTACGTACCAAACCTCTCTACTCAGCAGGAGAGTAGTTTTGGTTTGGCATTAGACTGCTGAAGGAGGACAATTATTTATAATATGCAGGGTAGAAAATTAGGCCATTGTACTTCTGCACAGGGGAAAGATTCATAAAAAGTCATACCGAATTATTCTTATATAACTGACAATGACATCGTTGTAAGGCGGAAACGCAACTTTATTTGTCTTACTTAAGATGATATATGGAGCACTTGTCTGTTTATTCCGCTGCAAACAGCTTCTGCCAGATACAGCAGCAATTCCCTTGGGATGATCCACTGATAGTTATATGTTACTTGAGCAAAATCTCTCAAGTGAGTTCCTACTTACAGGTATCCATTATTTTAAATTCAAGGGATTTTGTTGTTGTTGTTGTTGGCGGCTGGATCTTTTCGTTTTTTAAAAAAAGGAAAAGAATAATGTTACACGTATTATTGCTTTTTAAAATATAAATTGTGTCATAACACTGCCGTGTTTCAAATACCTATTCTTATGCTTCCGAAGCGAAGGATGAGCTGCTAAAGGGGGGAAATGTGTCAATAAATTGGCGTAATAATCCAATCTGCCTCAGATGTGGGATGCGGCTCAGACCTTAGCAAATAGCAGGCTACATAATTAAGCCACTGTACCTTTAGTGCTGTGGAAGCTTATGGGCAGCTCAGAGGCACAGGAGTGACAATCAGGAGCTAAGCAGAGGAAATGAACAGGCAATATTGCCCACCCACACTTCATTCTTTGTCTCCCTTGCCATTACTTCACCCTCTCGAAGGGATTAGGAGAACATGTCTTCTATTCTTTTCACAGTAACATTTGTATAATTCAGAGCTGCATTCTGAGCTTGGGAGGGGAACTCCCTCCCCCCCCCCCAGTCATCAGTATTAGTCAAGGAGCAAAAAATAATAATCTCACTTTGCCCCCCCTTTCACTCCCCCCCCCCGCTTTTCTCATTTACACAATACGTATTCTGAAGTTATAAACTGCAGTTACCACGCTGCTAAGAGATGGGGAAAGTGCAGAACACTCAAGGGGGGAAACCGCGTGTAAAAAAAAATGAAACCACCCAGGTGTTTTCTCTGCCACAAAACAATCTGTACTACTTGAGGGAGGGAAGAGAGAATTAAATACAGAACAGTGCAGACAATAGACACCCACCCCTGACACTGAAATGAGTCTGCCCTCTACCCACACCAAGAGCTAGTCATAGCCATTCACTGAAGCCCCAAGCCAAAATCTTGCCTATCTAGTCCTTGGAGCATAATAAGGACAGGTATTTTTTTTATATATATAGAAAAGACAACCCACAACTAAATTGCATAGATGCTTGTCAACCTGCTCAATAGTTCCTGTTGATTATGGTCCAAATCAGGTCTGGGGAAGGAATCCTCAGAAATAAAACCATTTGGGGTATATGATTATAGGCAACTCTATATCATCTACTCAGTGTCAAGATTCCTTATCTGGTAAACTGGAACATTATGACATTAGCTACCGGCCTTTAGTTAGTTATGATGTGATCCAATTAATGACTGGCATTTTTTTTTTAAAGTGCATTGAGATCTTTGAATAAAAGATGCTGTGGATATGCAAAGCATTATTATTATTCAGAGTTAACAACCAAATTTCAACCACTCGCACTTATCCATCTGAGCAGCATGCTCTCGGGGGAAGAAAACACATATCTTGTCAGCAGACAGTTGTCTTAAAGTGGGTTATAAAACCACCTTCTTGATCACCATCTGGAGTCACATTCACAACCAAGGGATACCAGATGTGTATGCATGGAGTGATACAACCCACTTTCTCTATCCATTAGACATAAAAGAGTTACAGCATTGGGTCCAAGTGAGTCCAGTCGCTTCCCTCGTACACCGTGAAGAATCTCCCGAGGATCAGCAAAATGACCCGAGAGAGCCTCATAAAATTAAGAATGGCAGAAATGTCAAAAGAAGCAATAATCGTTAGTCACAGGCTTATCTGTCATGCAGTGTTGTAAATTGGGAGCAACATCTTCCTAGCACCTGCAAGAACCAGCCTACTCCAGGGGAAAAGAGCAACAGTGCAATCCTAGGCATGCTGCTGAAATCCCATTGAATTCAGTCCGGCTTACTTCCAGGTATTCACATTCTCAGCCACATTTGTTGTTCCTACCTTTAAACCAAATGGTGAATGAAGCAAATGTAAGAGAGAGAGCAAGAATAACTGAATTGCAGACCTCAATAAAATCAGTTCAACCAACACTACAATGTAACATATGCAGTACTATTAAAAGGGCTTTTTCTTTTGATCAAATCCATTTATCATGATTTCCCTGGACGAGCTCCAAAGGAGATCTTCCATCAATGGGAACAGTCCTCCTGTCTGAGGAAGGAGCTTGAATCCAGGTCAAGCTTCTGATAATGGAAGGATGTGGGAGGCGATTTTTGTCAATTCTCCCTTTGTCCTTCCATGCTACCCCCCCCCCTTTTCTGGGAAGCTTCTGAACCTTCTAGAGCATATTTTAAGGGGAGTACAGTGGGAAGCAGAAACCTAGCTGAGAGCAACTCTGAGTCAAACTCCCAGTGAGTCCGACTGACTGAGTCTTGTGGAGAAATCCAAATCAAGAGAAAAAAACTGGAGGGGGAGGCATGGAGTTCATGCTAACTCCATAATTTCCCCATAATTCCTTGAGTGTGGGATGCTACCATAGCTGTACCAAGGATCTGGAGGTTCCACAGCAACTTGGTGTTGTCATCACCAAATAAGGGTTTGCCCCTATTTGGGCATTATATCATTGTTAATCCTCTCTCCCCACCCCCACCCCCACCCCCTCAAATTTGAATTTGCCTACGAGGAGAAACTTTGGTATTTTCGATTCATATGTAGCATGCAATTTTAAATGATCAGTGCACACATTTTAATGTGGTATGCTTGTGCAATTTTCTGGTTTTGTGCAAATCTGAGGGATCAGCAAAACACCCACCCACCCCACTCACACATGAAAAAAAAGACCACCACAGCCAACCACAAATGAACAACCACACCCTAGGCCAACCCCAACCTCTCTCATCACCAAAGGAACACAAGTGAACAGCAAAGAACCTGTACAAGCAACGCTGACACCAAACCCTACATATAGCAAGTAAAATAGAAACATCACCACCTGACCCCAACCCCACCCATCTTTCCCCCCCTCCACCTCTTTCCCCCTTTTCTTCCCAATGTCTCAACAAATGAAACTGATTTAGAAAAATGTTACATGGAAAAAGAGAATATACGAGACACATTGCACACTCTTTTGTAAATCAAGAAAATCTTTAAAAAAACAGCACTATACTTAAATCTGAGGGATCAAAAGAAAAAAGACTATATAGTAAATAAAGACCAGGAATAGTTATGAGCATGGCTGAAAAAGAGATGAAAGCACTGATGTAGCAGTGGGCATGGAAAGGGAGTGGCAGAAAGTGCCAACTGACTGACCCACCGAAAAACACAGAATCAAATTGTCTTCTACCCTGAGTGGAGCTCAGTTCCCCCCAGTTTATCAGATTATCCTCCTATTGGGTAGACGTGACTTTATAGGATGAAACCATTGAGAGTGGTGCTGTTGCCTTGCTTGAGGGTAAAGTTGTAGGGAAAGGGAAGGGGGAGTGATCCATTCCATAAAACTGAATGGTAGGCGGTTCAAGAGAGACAAAAGGAAATTTGCCATGAACATGGTTAAGCTATGGAATTTGATACAAAATGTATTGCTGACTGCCCACTTGGACAGCTTTTAGAAGGGATTGCAGAGAATAAAGCTATCAACATATACTGGGCATGCTGGTTATATATTCCTCCAGCATCCTGAAGCCCTGGCCTACCTGGCAGCAAGTCAGTATGTCAAGTTCCCAGTCCAGGGTCAAGCCACATGTCCAAAGCACAGTCCTGTAGAAGACCAGGAGCATCCAAGCGGAAGTCCACCAACACAAGCAGCTGAACAGACACAGCACCTCAGCTCTGCTTCCCTTCTGTGCTTTGCACGCTGATTGAAGCATCTGGGCTTGACGAAGCATGTGACCCTCACCTGTTCCAAGCCTACTCCAGCTGGGGAATCATAGGCATCCTCTCAGAGCTAGCGAGCCCCACCTGGTCTTTGCCTGCCTCAGCCTTCTAGAGTGCCCCTCCCTCTGCTCCTAACACCTCAGAGCCTGTATTTGTGGAGACAGAGGCTCCTCTGGCTCTGGTGATGGGCCCTGCTGCTCTGGTTCTTGTGCACTGGCAGATAGGGGCCATAGGAAACAATGGACAGGGGCAGCAGTGAAGAAGCCTCAAAGTTTGTGGGTCCAAGTGCCTGGAATAGCAGCAACCTGGATGCAAATGTACAGCTGGCCCTCATGAGGAAATGTACACAAAGGGCCTGGGCTGAAAGTTCTGCTCCAAAGCCTTCCTTTTCCTCTCCTTCTGTGTACATTTCCTCATTATTTTTCTCTGCAGCTGTGATTTCTCATGGCTAGTCGCTGACAGTATATAAAATGCATGAAGTCCCTACAACAAACACTGCATTGAAACAATTTTTAAAGTTGGGGTGAAAAATAACAGGAAATTCACACTTAGGCCCTCGAGGATGAAACATGACATATGTCCACCAACACTTAGGCACACTGGGGGGCATTATAAAAAGTAAATAAAGGTCACACCATGGTGCCTAGCTGTTCGAAGACATGGCTTTTGCCATTAAGTTGTCATTTCCTTACTTTCTTATGCCTTAGCTTCAGTGTTTGTTTTTTTAAAAGTTTCTGACATTGGTTGGATAAATTTACCTCCTTGTGTTTTATAAAGCAATCCATGAAGTGTCCGTGTTTACAGAGTAAAAATTTACATGCTGCTTGACATTTTATAGACCATGTGAAATGAAACTGTGACTTGCTGACTGGGAAGTGATCTAAAATGAGGCTGCAAAGAATATTAGGAAGCATTCCCTTAATTATACATGGGAGATTATAACTAGACTTCCCTTTTAGGCATACTGACAACTCATACTGATGAAGCTGTGTCGTATTCTGTAGCTGTTGTGCTGGAACCAGAAGCTATCATAGTACCTGTTCATTGTATCATTGTCTGGGGCAAATCTGAGTGCATAGCGAAAGAAATGGCATGTAACGAGGCAAGGAGGGCAGAACTGGGTGTCTGTTTCCTGCCTGGCTCCTCGCAGAGTTACAATTCTCAGAGTGGTTTAATAGTCAATCTCTCTTCCTGGGGGAAGTCTGGAAACAAGCCCTGTGAGGCAAATAGAGGTTTCTTAAAAACTCTCAACACCTTGAACAAACTGCAGCTCCCAGGATCCTTTGGGGGAAGCCATGACTGTTTGAAATGGTATGATACTGCTTTAAACGAATAGTGAAAATGGGCCCTCACTTAAAATCTTTTGAAGCAGGATAACTATGCAAAGGATTGTAGCTGAAGGTGTGAGGGGCAATTTTCTCTAGCTGCCCAGTCCAACTTATCCTACAGTTATTAGGAGTCTCTTTGGCGATTTCCTGCCAGTATGCATCGGTTTTAAGGATGGATAGCATTTTATTACATTTATTGTATTTATTTTTTATTCATAAGAGTATATACCAACCTCTCACAAAACACCAGGGCAGTGTACAACAACATAAAAACCTTTAAAAGCAATTCAGCTTTCATAATATTTCATCACCTTACATTTGTTCAAATAATTAAGATTGAACAAATCTGGAAGTGGATTTAATAATTAAAAAACAACAACAGCCCTTGGTAGTGTCTTGAAGCGACTGGTAGTCAAAACGACATGTTTTATTATATGTTCCTACTTGGTGTCCAGATGAAAGGTGGCAGGAAGTCTTGATATGGTGATACCTAGGCTAGACCAGCTTCAAATCCAAAGGGACACCACTAGGTGGCATTTGTATTTGTATATATGCTGTTACTACGTCCTTATCTTCTATGAACAGAGGGAGGATGGAACAATTGAGGGGCCCGGCTTGTTTGAAAACAACAGCAGATGAGCAGGGAAGCCCTGTAATTGTGCTGGGCATCTTGGGAGTAGATAAGTTGGCTATCAACAGCTGAACATACTTGATAACAAAACAGCTGACAATTTATCTGGACTTTGAGGGCTGCTAGGCTACTTCTAACTATCCCTAGTTTGTAGACTACTTGCATTTTTCTGGAGCGGCTTGGAGTTATAGGCTGCTTCTTACCTGGTTGGCTCCTTGTACTAATAAATCATTGCTTTTCCACTGTAAACTACAAGCAGAATTGCAACTTTTCGCTCTCTTGGGGATATTGCCTTTTCCCTGTATGTTCATCCTGCTGTGTTCTGTCTACACCACAATACTTTTTGTTGGTGGGAAGGTTCACTTCACCGTTGTGCTCCTTTTGGTGTTCAAATGAGACCACTCTCCAATCTCGACTGCATACCCAACCTGGGAAGTGACTAGGCAAAGCAGCAAGGCAGATGGAAATAAGGCCAAACAGGAGTTGTAGCAAATGGTAGGTGGTAAGAAAGAAACTGGAACAAGAAATAACAAGAGGAGCAGGAACTCAAAAAAACTGCCTCCCCCCATAGCGAAGTATTTGAAGTAACAGTATCATGTGCTAACAGTGCTCTCGATATTAACAACTCATTTCTAACTCTTGGCACTTTTATGGTGAATCTTGTGAATTTAGAGTTTCTTAAACCTTCAAACCACATGACTTGCTATAAATCACAAACATCTTCATTCTCAGTAGAGACAGGCTTGGAAACGTGACTGCCATCTATTTGAGAGGTTGACAAAAGACAAAAATAACAATGGGCCACATTTTATTTTGCAAGGAAAGCCCTTGATTTCAAAGCTAGTTTCCCTCTCCCCCTTTTCTTTTGTATTTTCAGGGAGACATCTATGGTTTGATGAAATATATTTTCTTCACTCGGACATTATTGTTCAGATTTAAGACAATTGTGCCAAAGGAAAGCACTTTTTTCCTGTGGACTTCAAAGGGAAAAGCCCCCTTCATATGTTACTCATGTGAAGGTGTCATCATGTAATTACTCAGCTGTGGGGCTATTCTCCTGGCCCTCACTAGGAATGCCATTCAGTACATTGCCTGGTCTTGTCTGTAGATGTCAACAAGTTAGCATGACCATCTGCAAGGGAAAAGCCTATGCATGAGCTGCTCCTTGTGTATAGACTTTCATGCAATCAGGTCTCCCGTCCAGTTCATGGATGTCTATAGGCAGGTCCAAGCAACACACTCAATACTGGGGCCAGAAATGCAGCTCTGCTTTATAATTATATGGTGCCACATTTACGCAAGGACTGTGCAAATGGGATTAAATCTAAAGGTAAAGGGACCCCTGACAGTTAAGTCCACTTGCGGCGCTCATCTCACTTTACTGACCGAGGGAGCTTAAGGGTCATGTGGCCAGCATGACTAAGCCGCTTCTGGCGAACCAGAGCAGCGCATGGAAACGCCGTTTACCTTCCCGCCGGAGAGGTACCTATTTATCTACTTGTACTTTGACGTGGTTTTGAACTGCTAGGTGGGCAGGAGCCTGGACCAAACAACGGGAGCTTACCCCATTGTGGGGATTCGAACCGCCGGCTTTCTGATCAGCAAGCCCTATGCTCTGTGGTTTAACCCACAGAGCCACCCATGTCCAGAACAAATGGGATTACAGTATACTATATTGAAATATAGGGGATATATTTATAATGGTTGCACTTATTTTTTTAAAAAATAGCTGCAGTTATCACCTGACAACCCAAACTGACGTAAGTTAAGGCTGATTAAAATCTACATGAAGCCACTTAGGGGGAAATCATAAGAAGATCTGAAGTGTGGTGGTGTCAATACAGTATGTGGATGACATCCAGCTTTACCTCTCCATTTCATCAGAATCTAGAGAGGCTGTTGAAGTGCTGGACTATTGTCTAGAATCAGTGATGGGCTGGATAATGGCCAATAAAAGGAGGTGAATACTGATAAAACAGAAGTTCACACTGTGACACCTTTCGGGTGTAAGAATATTTCTACTTACCTTACTGCTGGGGGGGTTGGTTGGTATGTATTTATTGGGATTTCAATTGGGATTTTTTTGGGAGTCATTATTGTATTTTGTATTGTTATAATTATATATTTGTTAACCACCCTGAGCTGCCTTTGGGAGAAAGGATGAGGCAGAAATCCACTGAAACAAGGAAAGAAAGAAAGAAAGAAAGAAAGAAAGAAAGAAAGAAAGAAAGAAAGAAAGGCAGTTCACTAGTTAAAGATTTTATTTGATTAAACATACAACTGTTAATTCATTATTCAATCACTTTCGGATAAATCTGTTTCTTAGCAAATCTTCTGTATAGGTTTCCTATTGAGGACACTAAGGTAAATTTTGACAACATACCATTTAGCAGGCATCGCTTAAAAGAAAATGCCACCTAATATTTCCTTCCCATATTTTTTGTTTGTGTTTTGTAATAACACACTGAAGCTAAAAGAGCTTTAAAAATGTGCTCTTTAGCCCCAGCCCCACCAATTCAAATTTGCCCAATTAATCAACTAAAGCTTGATTAATCTACTAATTAAAGTGATTAACGTTTGCAACCCTAAGTATTTTATCATGCATCATTGCTTTTTGTTATGTCATATAATTACCATATCATGGTATCTATTCATTGTTTACTATATCAGAATAGGACCGAAAGCTGAAGCCTGCATAGCATGGGAATGTAAAGATGGCCAGTGGCAAAGTCTGGGGGATACACAGCCAGGAACTCCAGCTCACCACCCCATATAATTCAACATAAACATACCGTTCAAGGGAAGCTTAGCTGAATACCACCTTTGATGCAATTCGCCAGGTACAGCTACATTTCAGTGGGAGCCCTAGGGAGGATTCTGGTTAGACCCCACTGAAGAACGATTTTGGAACTGAAATGCCTGGTAGGCTGTACGCAAAGTTCAGATCTCAAGAAATGTGTATTATCTCTACCTGCACTCTACTTTAAAAGAACAAAAACTTGCACTCATGAGAATTGTACTGGTCAAAGCCTGCACTTTTATTTGCACTTAATCGAGATTACAGTAGGCTGTGCTGTACCTTTTTTTTTTTTTGCCTTCCTGTAGCTGTGCTCACACATGTACAGCAGCAGCAGCACAACAATTTTCTTCCTGCTAGGTAGAATAACAGAACTTGTCAGATCAATATTGTTAAAACTATGTTCCGCATTCAGCAGCTTGACCATTGGCAATGTAAAAATGAACTCTGTAGCACTTAAAGCAGCTGACAAGTCAGATTCATTACCTGGTGGGTTATCTGGTGCACTGTGGTTTTGTTTCTTTAATTTTTGAAGATTCGTGTATCACCTTTCAATCAATGTTTTAATTAATCAATTACATTTATACCCAACCTTTTCTCCGAGGAGCTCAATGGCGGCAAAAAACATGGCTTTTTGTTCTCCCCATTTTATCCTCACAACATAGAATCATAGAATCATAGAACTGTAGAGTTGGAAGGGACCCTGGGGGTCATCTAGTCCAACCCCCTGCAATGCAGGAATATGCAGCTGGTCCATACAGGGATTGAACCTGCAGGTTATACGGAGAGACAGTGAGTGGCCAGAGGTCACCCTGTGAACTTCATGATTGAAGGGGGACTAGAACCTTGGTCTCCTACCTAATATTTCCTTCCCATATTTTTTGTTTGTGTTTTGTAATAACACACTGAAGCTAAAAGAGCTTTAAAAATGTGCTCTTTAGCCCCAGCCCCACCAATTCAAATTTGCCTAATTAATCTACACCACACTGGCTCTCAAAGCAATAGGGAGGGCTCAAAGTATTTTGCAGCTTGAAGTGAAGGAGAAGGTCTCTATCCCTTTACTCCATGCACAGAAGCAACTAGTAAAAGGTAAAGGGACCCCTGACCATTAGGTCCAGTCGTGACCGACTCTGGGGTTGCGGCGCTCATCTCACTTTATTGGCCGAGGGAGCCGGCGTACAGCTTCCGGGTCATGTGACCAGCATGACTAAGCCGCTTCTGGCGAACCAGAGCAGCGCATGGAAACACCGTTTACCTTCCTGCCAGAGTGGTACCTATTTATCTACTTGCACTTTGATGTACTTTGGAACTGCTAGGTTGGCAGGAGCAGGGACCGAGCAACAGGAGCTCACCCCGTTGAGGGGATTCAGACTACAGACCTTCTGATCGGCAAGTCCTAGGCTCTGCGGTTTAACCCACAGCGCCACCCGTGTCCCTAGAAGCAACTAGACTAGACTAGCAGTTAAATCTTATGACACTTCAAGGCTGTTGCTATCTGGGGGCTGGGATTCAATCCTGGCAATTGAGATTACAGAGTTAAAGTTGATTCAGCACTCTTGCGGAACAAAGCGGCTTCCACAAAATGCTAGCCTTCTTTCAACAGGGAAAGTGACAGAAAAAATACACTGGAAAGTGTGGGATAACGCTCGTTTGGTGCGGCAGCATCTAACCTTCCCACAAACAAATCAGAATGAATGCTCAGTAAATAGCTGACATCATTAACTACCCTGCAAACTTTGTGCCAACAAATCAGGATAGATGCTCAATAAACATGGCATCTGCAACTAGGAATGAGTGAATCTGCCAATCTCTGTTCTCTCCGCATCTCATTATCCAAAGCATATGGTGGGCACCATGTTGGCGAAGACTGCATTACAATATGAGAGTGCCTAAAAAAACAGGGGAAATAATCTGCAGATGAGCCCCAAGCAAAGATCAGATTCCATCTGCTAGCTTCTTATTTCAAAGTTTTACTACCACTGAAAAGTAAAGCATTTTTCTATCATCATTCCCCCACCCCCCACCATTTCCTAGGGCAACTACATGCCTCTTGCAACTCCAGGGCCTTTCGTGGATCTATCCCTGATTGACACAAGGTGTAAACGATGGGAGAAATAAACTTGGCTGTCTTTGTGGAAGTTATATATCCTGCCATATCTTGCACTGCTGATTTCATTTTTGCTAAAAGCTGATACAAGGCAATTGTAGCACAGTAGGTAACAGCCTTCATCTTGGCACCAGCCATCAGTATCAAATGTTTCTCTCTGCCCCTTGCTAGTCATACCACTTCGCTCATTCCAGAAGAATTACCCTCCCTCTTGCTAGGGTGCTACGCTGTTCCATATGGGCTACCTAACAAAGATCACAAAATGTACTGCTCAGCATTAAAACAGCAGTTCACTCTGCTATCGCCTGACCTTTGCAACCCCAATCAGAAATGAAGTGTTATGCTGTGAACAACACTGCTGGCTAAAAAGCCATAGTACAGGTATTTTGTTCTTAGTTTCAAAAATCCTTCCTTAACTGTATGCCTCAGAGAAGAGATGAGGGCAAAGTAGTTTTGCAATGGCTAAATACTCTTCCATTTCTTCACTAAAGAAGTTGGGGTGTAGGAAGCCTTATGGGGATCGGATCTCGGCAGATAGCAGGCAGAAAGTTGGCAACTGGAAGGCCAGATCCAATTAGACAGACCCTAGAATCTACCCAGGCTACCAGCAGTATCAGGCAATAGTGTTACTCAGATGATGGGTTCAGTGGGTACTTTGTGCATGCCCTGAAACACCTTTCCTCCTGGAGCTTTGCCATACAGGTGGCCAGGGGTGGCAACTTGAATAAAATATTGGGGTGGGTGGGTCAAGGTAAACCCCGCCCTGCACAATTGATCACATGACTGGGTGCACCTACACCATTTGAGTGGCAATGCCCATCAACTTTTGGGGGGAGGCCCCCTCAAATATATTATTGGGGGGCTGAAGGGATCTTGGCCCCTAGGATCTGGCTCCTTTGCAGGTGGCTGTGCAATGAGTGTAGGTTTCTGCAAGCAGAGTTTGGGCATAAGTTTTACTTCAAATAACCATTTTCCTCTTCAGTAACGTTCAGGGAGTTCAAGCTACATAGTCCTTTTACTCTTTGATGTCGTTTTATCACTGGTAAGAACAACAAGTATATTTTCTTTGAAGCCTAAGTGGGACTCAATGGTTTTTATCTATTTATTATCACGATTACATTTATTTATATACCACCTTTTCCTCCAAAGAGCTCAAGGCTATACAATTCCCTGTTTTATTATCACAACAACCCAGTGAGGTAGGATAGTTTGAGAGACAGTGAATGACCCGAGTAACTGAAGTGTACAGAGTAACCTCCCACAACTCTGGAGAAATTATATCAAAATATAAATCCTCCCTGGCTCATGCTGGTGTGTAACGTGATTAAGGGCATGTACAAGCTTGGAAACGATATATATATATACCCAGTATTTGGAAACTAAGTAGGATGACACACTCTACCAGCAGAGGCACATAAGAGATAAATTCTAGAGTCTGATTATAGGTCAATTCCAGAATGAAGTCTAAGGATGGAACAGAGAAAATTTGACACTAATTTGGGAAATCTAGGTGAATGTACCAGGGGCCACAGGGCCCTTTTACTACCGCTGTGATAGGAACAATCGGAGTGGGAAGAGCAGCCCCCATTTCACTTCTGCTTTTCTGTCTTCCACTACATTATTTATTACACACCCCTTATTTGTCAGAACCTTTTCAAACTTAATTACACAAAGCTCCTGTAGAAAATAATGAGTGCTAAAGTGAGGGATACTTCTAGGCAAAACCACCGTGAGTACCAGCTGCCCCTGTGCTAGTAATACAAAGTGACAACAATTAATAATCATTAATATTAAAATAATGCAATTAACTTCAGTGTGGGAGACCCAGTTGATGCTGCAAGATAATGATGAACAAACACCGCTTATGGTTATTTATCCTTGACAGAGCACATACGCATGGAATCCTGCGCTCAGTTGCACATGCAGATATCCTAGCATTCTAAATGAGATGTGCTCATATGGAACTTGGGTGCTGGGATGCAGCCCAGTGCTTGGTGTTTGAATGTGGCACGGACCACTGCATGGCTGCAAATTTTACAGCACCTCTGCACATCCCAATGATTCACTTAACGGTGGGAACAGGGAGCTGGGGAAGGAAAGCAGGGTAGAAAGACAGAACTGTAAGCGTAGGCAAGATGGGAGCAGAAGATAACTCCCAGGGACCAGAAAAGGACATGGCAAGCCCCTGTCTTCTTCCATCCATTTTTTTGGGGGGGGGCACCGATACAGCTCCTTGCCAAGGGCACAGGGGATCCTACATACGCCTCTGCATATATCGAGATTGCATCAACCACACTAACAATGAGGTCAGTGTTTTGCTTTTCTGCCAAGTGTCTTTGCTTGTCTGGGAGTTTCGAGTCAGATCAAGGCTGTATCATCTGAGGCATGTTTAAAAGCTATGGTTCACAGACTCTGTACATGCACTTCGCACCCACAAAGGTTGCTTTCCTGTTTGCTAATATCCAAATGCAAAAGCATCTAAACAGGCATATGCAGGAGATGAATACCCATCCCACCCTGTCTCTGAAAGTTTCTGTAGTGCAGATATTCTGCTTCTTAACCTGGCCAAATATGTAAATTTAATAATTTCTACCAATATTAAAATATACGGTAAACCACTATTCTTTTGCTTTATGATAAGAGAACAGCTGCAGTGACTAGTGGAGTCCAGTACTTAGAGGAAAAAGGATACAATCTTATAGACAATGGCCAAATCATTACTCCAAGCTACATCTAGGTAGAAAGAAAGTGGAATACTTTCTCTGTGTTGCCCGCCATTCTGAACCATGGAAGCAGCCTTCACAAATATACTTGGTGCCTTTTCTGCAATTTTTAAAAACTTGTTTAGATAAGTCTGTCATACCTGTGACATGTCCCTAGCCATAGCTTAGAAAAATTACTAGAAACCACATGGGTTGTCAAATACATTGTGAACTGCCAGAGATTTGCTGGATATTTGACTATTTGAAGACTATTTGGAGACCTTTCACTATCAAAATTCTCAAAGGCAAATTCTGAAGAAAGTTTGGGGTGCATATGTTATGTGTGAATTCATTTTAGCTGTCTCTTAAGTGAAGATGTGCTTTTGCACAAAATGGGAACGTGGGAATCTGCTGTATACAGATTTGGTCAATCTATACTGTCTGCCAGCGATCCTCCAGGGTTTCGGACAGCGCTCTCTTTTCCAGCCCTACCTAAAGGTGCTTGGGATTAAACTTTCTGCATGCAAAGCAGATGTTCGACCACTTTGTTACAGCCCTTCCTATAGAATTTGCATAATTTTGTAAGATTTCCCACAGGGTTTGCATAAGCAGGGAGAGGGTGGTGACTGGGGGGGGGGGTCAACCAGGGGAAATGGCAGAATGACAAAGGGTTAGACAGACTCATGATGGAACTGGAACCATGTGGAGATATTTTCTGTCCTTGTGAGCTCAGTCTTATTAGAAAAGAATTGTGCTTTTGAAAAGCAAGTGAGGGATTTTCTGTGCATCTCTCCGTACTGCCTCCTCTCCGCCCCCATTAGCCTGCTTGTAGCTAAGTAATCTACCATGTTTACCATTCTGTCTATAAATTAAATAAATTCTTTTCCTCCTGTTCACTTTTATATACACTGTGCAGCTGGGATACTTCTTCACTGGCTCTATTATGCATACGTTCAAGAAGTGCTGCCTATGGCACATGTGTTGCACAGATGTTTGGGCTCTTAAGACATGAGGGGGCATGTACCTCAGCAAGCCTAGGAACCAGGAGAATGGAGAAGCCATCTTTCTTCCTTTCACTCCCAGGGAACAGTAGAAAACAAGAGCAGCATCAAATCAAAACCAACAACAGGCAAGGACCTGGAAATGGAAACGTGTGCAAGATCTGGCGGGCAGACGGGACGGACAGCTAGACAGCACTGGCTGTGGTTTTGCCATAGAAAAGAAGCTCAGTAAATAATATTCATTCCCAACACTTCATCATGACCGTATCAGCTAAGCACGCAGTGGGTGGGGGGTAGGCAAAAAAAGAAGCAGCCCTAAAATAAATTTATCTTGCCGTTTTTGCTTTACTAGAGAATATGTAACAGTTGGCAGTGTAATACACTTTTTATTTTCATGAGTTATGGATGTGCATGGCCATCCCTAAAAAACTGAAATAAAAACTGTATTACACCGCCAAGCCTCATATATTATATTTATACCATACCAGAGGAGGTGTCTGCAAAGCAACTATGGACATAAACTTTTATTTTATCTGTACTTCCTCGTGTTATTAGTATAGTTGTGGAAATAATAGGATTTACTGAAGGTTGTTACTCTTGGTAGTAGTATTGATATAATATAATACAGTAGGCGGTTCTATAAATAATATATTGATCTGCAGGCTGGATTGAACCATTCTCATGGAGTCACATGCCAAATAATTTAAATGATGAGGCACACTATGTTGAATGTTACTCTGTGAGGTGCCTTATGATCATAAGGCGCCTTCAAGAGCAATCTTTGATGCAGTATTATTGTACAACCTGTGCTAACAAACAAATGAAATGCAATATTGTCACCCAAATCTTGCACCAAGAAAATTATGCTACAGTCTTAGCATCCATATATATATATATATAAATATCAAGTTACTAGTCCTGAAGGCTGCAGGATGATTGCAAGACTGGTTCAGTACAAAAGTGACTATAGATATGTTCTATTTAATTTACAGATTTGTTGGTTCAGTCCTTGTGGCACTTTACTCTGTAAAGTCAATGTTTGCTGGCTCATTTTGTGGTGAGCTTCTATAACAGCTATAGAAGAACATTCACTTCCCACCCCTGCCCCCTTTTAGTGCTGCCTTAAAGAATCGTATTCACCCAGCAGATACAGAACTAGGGGGGAAAGCATTATTCCTGATTCTTGCCCTTACACCACTGCCAAAATCAATTTTTAAAAATTATCTCAAAGTTGCTTTCAACTGAGTCTGGGCGTGCCTTTATGGCCAGAATATTATCCCATACTCTGGGATCTTTATTACATCACACTAATCTAATTTAAATGTATTTTTACTGTACTTGGTTTAATGAATGTGGAATGTGTCACTATGAAATTGCACCATTAATTTGATAAATAGGACTTGAAGGTATAATTTTTTCCAGCATTGCAGACTAATGAAGCTAAAATACATATATAATAAGAAGTGTAAATAATAAATTATTCTTAGGAGCAAAAAAATTAATTAGATCTTACCACAAATTGCAGCTCAATGTCAGTGGGTTTGGGGGGATGCTTTTTTTTTGGTAAGACTAAGTACTGACTTTCAAACTAGTTGAAATACAATTGCAAACTGTGAAAAGTTTTGCACATTTTCATCATCATGATTGTCACACATCCTTGAGTATGCAACTTTAAGGAGTTTCACTTAAGAGTCCATTCCTAAGCTCATTTACTTGGAAATGACATCTTCAGTGACTTCAGTGGAATTTACTTCCAAGTAAATGTGTTTAAGATCATGGCTCACAAAATTATAGTCAGAAGCAGCCACATGGTATCTGATTCAGCTCAGCCTTCTGCGCAAATATCACCCTATCAATTGCCAAAACCTCTCAAAAAAATCAACCTTCGTGGCCTATACTATATGGTACTAAAGGCAGCAAGCAGATTGCAATATGGAGCAAATGTCTTTGGGAAGGCAATTATTACCTTCAAGGGAAAACATAGGCAAAGTACACTCAGGATGGCTTTCACAAGCTAGGCAGATAAGCTACTTTTGCTGGTCTTGAGAATAGCTGTGATAGACTGCATACACAATATACTTTTAAAGCTATACATTTGAAGCACATTCCCCTGACCCTCAAGGAATTCTAGGTACTGTAGTTTCTTAAGGATGTTTGGGAATTGTAACTCTGTGAGGGGTAAACCATGGTGCCCAGATGCTTTGAGAGAAATGTGCTCTAAAGGAATAGTGTGTACATAGCCTTCGTCTGTTCAGCAAAAACAACAACGGAAGAGTGAG
Source organism: Podarcis liolepis (assembly GCF_965112155.1). Classification (NCBI taxonomy): domain Eukaryota; kingdom Metazoa; phylum Chordata; class Lepidosauria; order Squamata; family Lacertidae; genus Podarcis; species Podarcis liolepis. The sequence goes on along the minus strand of NC_139560.1, from coordinate 44,472,969 downwards.
GATGAGACTTCATTGCATCTGATGAAGTGGGTTCTGTCCCACAAAAACTTAAATTTGTTAGTTCTCAAGGTGCCATAGTGTTGCATGTGGTCTTATTCTGTGGCTTGTTTTAGTGTACCAATTTCAGTGTCTTGTATTATTGGACTGCTTTATTGTGGACTTGCATCTTCCTTGAACTCACGAAGAGGCAACCTGTCCTTTTAAAAATAAAAATAAATAAAAGTATGTCTGGATCATATAAGTGAGCCAAACTACAAATTAGAAGGAAGGGTGGGGGACTCCTCCTTCCCCCACTTAAGTCTTTCCTGATGATGGATATGGTGACCACCAGTCTGTGTAAAACCCACCCACATTGTCATATCAGAAGGAAACATTTGCACACCCTAACAGCCTGTCTTTAGTAGTAGTCCTGATGCTATAATGATGTCACAGAATCATAGAATTGTAGAGTTGGAAGGGATCTCAAGGATCATCTAGTCCAACTCCTTGCAATGCAGGAATCCTGCCCATAGCCATCCCTGGGTGGGCTCAAACCACCAATCTTCTGGTTAACAGCAAGACACATTGACCCTAAGATCACCAAACTGAAACTAATTGAGGTTATGTGGCAGTGGCTTCTCATGGATTCCTCCCTTGAGCAACCTGGTCCTATTAAGGCTGTTGAATCTGCACTTTATTCTCCACTATAGAATCTACTGTGTGCTGAGTTTCTTAATATAAAGACATTGAAGGCTGAAAAGTACAATGGGTTATACAGTGGTACCTCAGGTTACAGACACTTCAGGTTACAGACGCTTCAGGTTACAGACTCCACTAACCCAGAAATAGTACCTCGAGTTAAGAACTTTGCTTCAGGATGAGAACAGAAGTCGCGCAGCGGCGGCAGCGGGATGCCCCATTAGCTAAAGTGGTGCTTCAGGTTTAGAACAGACCTCCAGAACGAATTAAGTTCTTAACCCGAGGTATCACTGTATATCAAACCAAGTTTTACTCAAGGTAGACCCATTGGAACGAATCAACCTTATTTAGTCATGTCCATCCATTTCACTGGGTCTGTGTTCTGAATATGACTAACACTGGGTACATCCTCATATATTGAGTTTCTTCACCTTCTTAGCATCCATTTTTGAGATGCTTTGAGAAGTGAATTACAGGCAGTGGTTGCGGAGTATTGGTGCTTGGTGGGTTTCTCTATTATTCATCCTGATTCATTAAATACTTCTCTAGTTTTATTGTCGCTTGCTGTTGAACCTGGCAAATGTCAATGTGAAGCTTTGGTACGACTTTGTGTTTCAGACACAATGTCAAGACTTGGGGAAAACATGTATTTATTAGATATAGCCTTGCTGGAGGAAGAAAAGAAGGATCTGGGTGTAAATTCTCTGCAAAGACAAGCAGATACCTGAACTAGAGTTATACGACTGAGGAAAACAATGCAACTTTTGGCAATGAATGAAATTGGGGTGAGGGAATTAATAATAACTGCTAAAAGCATGGAGAATGCAGCTTGCTTTTCCAGTGGAAAAGTCACAGCAGTAAAAGTACACCAACAAAGCAAGCAAGCAAGCAATAAATAAATTAATCAGCACAGTGTATCCAAAATCAATTGTGATTGTGTTGTCAACTTGAATACCGCCCTCCCTTCTTTGTTCAGGGAGTAAGGCAAAAATGACATCTGTTTCCCAGCCTACCAAGAATAAAAACTCCTAGGGAGTGAACTTACCATGTGGAGTTTCCTCTACCATTTCATCTGCTCAGAAAGCTAAACTATTTCCCTTGTTTAGTTGCTTGATGGAGGACCCTTGGCCAAAATGTCATCTTTTTCTTTTCTTTTCTTTTCCCAAGCCCACCGTTTAACATTTGGATCCCCTGTTGCTTGATTTGCAGCCAAAATTCTGACGTGGCATCAGTTTGGTTGCCAGATAATGCATTAAGCCTTACTAAGGGGTAAACATAATGATCTTCATTAAACCCTCTCAATGAACCCACCTCCTGCTTCTTCAGGTGGAGGAAGCCTTTGACAAGGAACACTCTTAGCGCGGCTTGTGCTGTTTTCTTCTTGCAAGCAGAGGGAGGGAGGGATGAGTGGCAGCTTTTAGAGAAGGCGGGTGGGGTGGGGGTGTGTGGAAGTTAGGTAAACATAAAAAGGGCCTGTCAGATTTCCTTTCCTAATGGCAAAGTTTTTTCCTCAGCAATAAATCACAATTCAGTCAATGCCATTAGTTTTGGGGCATTATATCCCTCATTAAAGTGCATAAACAATTATATTTACTGAAGGTAATGTACTGTGTAGTGTATTATAACGATGCTCATTAACATATGTAATCATCATTTGAATGGGCTTTACTACAATGTAAACTGATAATGGCGTGATTACCCACTGGGTTATTAACTTTTCAGTCCTAAGATAATAAAAGGTGAAGCAAGAAAGAGAGCGCACATATGCATTGCCCTCCATATGTGATTTATGGGTTTTCTCCGTCGAGCTATGAACACAGGTACCCATCATTTGGGGACTGGCTCTTTATTGCACATTGTATTTGACAGAATAATAAATGTAATTGAGTGGTTCTGGGTGACCATCTGGGGAAAAAGAGTCCTATGAATAAGGAAGGCACCACGGCAGACTAAGAGTCCCTGAAAAGGGAAATAATCTTGTCTGTCTCCCTGTCTGTGCCTTGCTGGCTCTCTGTGGTTAGGCGTCTCTATAATGTCTGTCAGACACAGATAGGAGGAATCGCCACAGCCTCATTGGCGTTCTTCTCCAGTAGGATGAAGGAAATATTGGAGCAGGCCATAGCAACATAGGAAGTTGCCTTACACTGAGTCAGATCCTAGGTGCATCTAGCTCACTTTTGTCTACACTAACTTGGCAGCATCTCTGTAAGCTTCCAGGCAGCCATAGCTGGAGATTCCAGGAGCTGAACACGGGACCTTTTGCTTGCGATGCATGGCTGGGCTATGGCCCTGTTGCACTTCGGAGTTACCCTTTGTACAATGTCAGCCCTCTTTAGTTTCACAGCGATGGGTGAATAATTCTGGCTCAACATCTGTTTTTATCCACAGCATCGTAGGAGGAAAAATACATGAAGCATTATTACTGTTTTATACAATGGAAGCTCCTGAATGATTTCAGACAGTGTTTATAGATGATGCAGTAGTTGTAGTCACCTGTACAAAGGGGTGGCTCTGGGTATGAATGTTCCTCCATATCAAATTGAGGTGGATCATTAATGCAGAGAAAAGCATCACAATGTAGATTTGCCTCCAGTTCTGCAACTGCATCAAGCAATGTTATGTGTATCATTCTCACTGGCCTGGGTGACTGCATTTGACGCTGAAAGTCAACCAAGGAAATCAGTTTTTTGTCTCCCATTCAAAAAAGTTTTCTTCCTCTCTCTCATTTCAGTGCTTTCATGATTCTGAAGTCAAAGTATAGAAGAAACAGCACATGGCAGAAGAGTAACTGTCACCAACTTATTTAATGGTAAGAATTTAGGTAGCAGCCCACTGTTTGGATTGATCCCATTCATTTTATTGTTGTGTCGTTGAGTGGGATTATCAACATAGCCTTCAATATCTAGAGAGAGAAATGTGAACAACTAAATTAGCAGACCTTCCAAGTGTCCCTATTTTCGAGCGACAGTCCCACGTTTACAGAAGCTGTGCCAGCTTCTGATGTGATCCTGAAATGTCCCGCTTTTTCTAAAGTCGTCCCTATTTTCATCAGAGAAATGTTGGAGGGAATTGAGTTATGCGACCCCCAAGCCAGGGAGATAAGTAACTATACAACCTTTAGAAGACATCTGAAGTCAGCTTTGAATAGGGAAGTTTTGTAATGTTTAATTATGCTTTTATAGATGTTGGAAGCTACCCAGAATGGCTGGGGCAACCCAGTCAGGTGGACAGGGTATAAATAATAACATTATTATTCTAGTTCTTCTTATTGAATAGAACATCCCTATTTTCATTGGAGAAATGTTGGAGGGTATGAATTAAGGGCCTGAATTCTGGATCTTCAGCCCTCTTACATGAATGAACACTTACCTGAGACTAAGTCCCACTGAACACAATGTTGCTTACTTCTGAAGGACCTGTATCAGATTGCACTGTAAGGCACAGATTCTTTGTGTCTGGGCACACAGATTCTTTGAAGTCGGAATGTACCTTAAAAGGGGTAAAGGTACCCCTGCCCGTACGGGCCAGTCGTATCCGACTCTGGGGTTGCGCGCCCATCTCGCTTAAGAGGCCGGGGGCCAGCACTGTCCGAAGACACTTCCGGGTCACGTGGCCAGCGTGACAAGCTGCATCTGGCGAGCCAGCGCAGCACACGGAAACGCTGTTTACCTTCCTGCTAGTAAGCGGTCCCTATTTATCTACTTGCACCCGGGGGTGCTTTCGAACTGCTAGGTTGGCAGGCGCTGGGATCAAGCAGCAGGAGTGCACCCCGCCACGGGGATTCGAACCGCCGACCTGACGATCGGCAAGTCCTAGGCACTGAGGTTTTACCCACAGCGCCACCCACGTCCCTAAAAGGACATAGGGTGTTATATAAGACTAAACACTTTCATTCTTTAATAAGATCTACTTGGACCATGATATTTATTGTGTTCTACTCACCAAACAGTGCTACAGAATGTTAATTTCTTCATTTCATTTCAGTTATTTAGAAAATGTATAGAAAGCTTCTTATTACGGGCAGAAATCCCTAGGCAGTTTCCAGAAATTATAAAACTAAAATACAATAAGCATGATAAAATACAAATAAAAGATCAGAATACAATAAATACATTTAAAACCCATCATTTAAAACAGCAAGTCAGCAAGTGAACAGGATAACACTTTCAAAGCATTCAAACAGGCCTGGGTAAACAACAGAGATTTTTAGGAGGCGTTTGAAGAATCCAACAGATGGAGCTTCCCAAATTCTTTGGGGAAAGTATTCCAGAGGGTTGGTGCTACAACTTCATTTGAGGTTATTAGCATTTGAGATAATTAGCAAGTTACTGGCAATTAAGGTAAGCTTTAGAAGAGCTGATGTTGTTAGATGAAAGCACATGGAAGGGGAACTCCTTTCATCCAACAAGTGGAAATTAAAGTAAAAAAGGAAGATTTGCAAGAGGTCACTGCTATGTTACTGAAAATTAGAATTTGCAAACACAACCAAATAGCGAAGAGTTCAGTCTTGGACCAAGGTGAGCCTAAATCTGTGCCCTTTTGCTTTTCAAAGTTCCTCAGTGCAACATGGGCTGATCCTGGAGAGATGTTTAGAGCATCTCCCCACACAAGGTAATGTCCATTTGAAAGGGGGGGGGGTATGCATGGACTTTGGTCTTTCAAATTTCAGCGGCACACTGTGCAAAATTTGGAGCCTACCTCTCACCTTCCATTCTGCTCAATTCACTATGCCGTATTGCAATGCCTTGTGCTTGGGGTGGGGGGTGAACTACATTCCAATAAAAAGCTAAGGATGAAACATTCAGTTGATTAAGAGGCTAGGTTAACTCATATAAAATATTTGGATATAGTAGTGCTGCCCCTAATTACTCCATCAGAAAATGTCAAAGCAATCTAAAATTATTTTCAGCACAAGTACTCATACAAACTGTGGGTGGCAAGCCCCATTTTAGCAGAGGCATTCCATCCTGAATGAGAACAGATGGGGAATGCCTCTTTTTATTTTATTTATAAATTTGTACACTGCCCTTCATCTGAGGATTGCAATATAAAAACACAAAAATATATAATATCATAACTGACAATTCAATAACCCCACTCTTCTAAAATGATTCCTGCTGATACACATGCACACATCACCTAAAGGTAAAGGGACCCCTGACCATTAGGTCCAGTCGTGACTGACTCTGGGGTTGCGGCGCTCATTTCGCTTTACTGGCCGAGGGAGCCGGCGTACAGCTTCCGTCATGGGGATTCGAACCACCGACTTGATCGGCAAGTCCTAGGCTCTGTGGTTTAGCCCACAGCACCACCCGCATCCCCACTGGAGAGAGAGAGACACATCACTTAAAAACAAAGGAAATATATGTTTTTAGTTCTTTCTTGTATGGAAATTTGTGTAGATTTGATTAATTAATTGCCCCACTGAGTTCAGATAAACAGGTGAAGGATTGCTGCCTAACTCAAATTGCGCAGCTTCCAGACAGATTTAAGCTTTAGCGCCTGTTTTTGGTGTGTGTTTAAACAGGTTAAGGACTGGCCTGGTGCTGGTTTGGTATGAAGAACTGGAGGGTCAAACTAGAGAACCAGAGTCAGTAATTAGTAACTTTTCTTTTCCAGTTTTAATTGCTTTTTGTGGGGAGGGCATAAACATTTTTAAAATGGCTTAAATTTTTCTGCTTGGTGAGAAGTCTAAACCTGCGCTTCCAGACCTCCAGACCTCCAGAGAATATCAGAAAGCCCAATAATAGATTATAGATGGCCATTAGCTTATGGTCTAACAGAGACCAAAGATCAGTTAAGTGGGAAATTCTTCCGGTGGAAGGATAGAGGCAGCAATTTCTTGATAAAAAAAACTCAGAGCTCATGAGAAATAGGATCAGGTGTAAGTAGACATCAGTTTGCACACTAAGGGAAATGGCAACTTCGTATTTTGCTACAATATACATGCAATCATTTAGGCTCCGCCTAGGGTCAGAGTAACTACTGCCCTCTGAAAGCCATCCCAGTTGTAGTGATGGACAGCAACTTGGATGGCTTAAAACATGGGTCGGCAAACTAAGGCCCGTGGGCCGGATCAGGCCCAATTGCCTTCTGAATCCGGCCCGCAGGCGGTCCGGGAATCGCAGCGTGGATAGCTAGCGCGCTCGTTCTTTCCCTCTCCCTCGGCAGCAGTGACAGAGGCAGCTCCTCTCTCCCTCCTCCTGGCTCCTCCCCGCCCTGCCTAGAGTAGGAAGGGGGCTGGGCTTTGTTGGTGCCAGCAGCAGCAGCGCTCGAGCGGCCGCCATTTTAAGCAGCCCCTCTCCGGAGCCCTTTCACGTGCCACTCATTGTCCCTCCGCTGCCAGCCCCTGTCGCTCGCAAGACACAGGTAAGCAGCCACCGGGGCTTGTGGTGCTCTTGCATCATTTCCTCCCTCCCAAATATAGTCTGGCCCCCCACAAGGTCTGAGGGACAGTTGACCAGCCCGCTGCTGAAAAAGTTTGCTGAGCCCTGGCTTAAAAAGAGGATTAGACAAATTCATGAAGGAAAAGGGTACCAATGGCTACCGGCCATCATGGCTGTGCTCTAGCTTCACTGTTGGAAGGCAGTACATTTCTGAATACAGTCATACCTCGGGTTACAGCCGCTTCAGGTTGTGATTTTTCGGGTTGCGGACCGCCGAAACCCGGAAGTACAAGAACAGGTTACTTCCGGGTTTTGGCAGTCGCGCATGCGTAGAAGTGCTAAATCGCGCTTTGCACATGCACAGAAGCAACGAATCGCAACCTGCGCAGACACGGGTTGTGAACGCTGCGGGTTGCGAATGTGCATCCTGCATGGATCACGTTCACAACCCGAGCGTCCACCGTACTCTTACTTTACAAGCTGGAGCAAGACTCTATTTTTATCCCTTTTACTTTCAGTTCCAGCACATTTTCTTTAACAACCACCCAAACAAAGCCATGGTAGAAAATCTCACCATGTGGCAAGTTACTCGTCCATCTTAAACTGCTTTCTATGACCAGGGCTATAAATAAAAAGCAAAACTAAATTACGCCGATGTAGCTCATTATAGCAAGGATGGAGAAACTGTGGACTGAACTACAACTCCCAGTATCCATGGCAACTGACTGGGACTGAATGCTAGCTGGGGCTGGTGGGAGCTGGAACCCAACAATGACCAGAGGGCCGCAGGTTCACCACCCCTGCATTACAACTTTAGTAAAAAAAACTTTACAGTAGGAATTTTGGAAATTCATTTTGTAAACTGTGCCTCCATTAAATTATTTGAATTTTGTACCCCAGGGACCCAAACAGCTGTGTGTACACAGGTAAGTTGCCTACTGGCACATATTTAATGTACTGCCAACCCATGGATTTGTGCTGAGGAAGTTCCATCCTAATGTTTTTATGATGTTTGCTCTCTGAACATATACAATTACTGTAGCTTAATTTCAGACTGACTCATGATGCTCTCAGCGCAGAATGGACATTAAAAAAATTATGCAGCACCTTGCTATCACCCTGCCCTCTGAGCAGTTGTTCCACTTGTTTTTCAAAGTTTCAACACAAACTTAAGAGCTGTGCTTGAAAGGTACAGTGGGCTTGGTATAATTACCACAGCTGCCACAGATGGCTCATTTTAACAAGAGACCCTAGGTAAACCTCCTTGTTTAGCCTGCAGCATAAACAGAAAAATATTCCACTTAAACAAGTGGATTTGGGTTCTGCAGAGATGAAGCTCAAATCTGCCTTGCTAAGTTGTGTCATTAAAAAGATCCAAAGGCTGTTGAGGAAATATGGGTCAGTTCAAAGCTCAAGTTTTAACCTGTGTATTTTAGTTACCCAAGTTTATAATGTGTTTCAGAAGCAATGCTACTTGGTTGCAAACTATCCAATCTAGCAGATCTTACTATGCAGAGGGTCACTTCATATAATGCAATCTAACAACATGGGAGCAATCCTGCAAGTCACTCTTGTGTCTGTCTCTGGAAATTTAATGTGTGTAGTCAGACACAACTGGTCTGTCAGTGTACATTTATATTCCACACTTTAAGAGTGTCGACTTCCCACCAGTCACCCACAACTTCATCCAGGCAGTCTAGATTTGGTAATTTGGATATATTGGCTATAATGCACCATGGATTCAGAATATTTTACGCTTTTTGTTTTAAGGATAGTTCATCCCCTCCAACATTTCTCCAATGAAAATAGAGACATCCTAGCGAAAAGTGGGACATTCTGGGATCAAATACAGACAGCTTCTGTAAATCCAGGACTGTCCCTGGAAAATAGGGACACTTGGAAGGTTTGAACAGTTATCTAGGATTGGTATTATTCCAGTGAAACAAATCGGAGCTTGCACAACCAAGAACAAAACCCACCCAAAATCCATCACAGGTCTTTCTGTAGTGAAGGGCCACATCCCATGTCCACATCTATTACTCCAACAAGACTGAATAGTTTTCTGTATTTGTATCAATAAGGTAAAGGTAAAGGGACCCCTGACCATTAGGTCCAGTCATGGCTGACTATGGGGTTGCGGAGCTCATCTCACTTTATTGGCCGAGGGAGCCAGCGTACAGTCATGTGGCCAGCATGACTAAGCCGCTTCTGGCGAACCAGAGCAGCGCACGGAAATGCCGTTTACCTTCCCACCGGAGTGGTACCTATTTATCTACTTGCACTGGCATGCTTTTGAACTGTTAGGTTGGCAGGAGCTGGGACAGAGCAATGGGAGCTCACTTCATCACAGGGATTCAAACCGCCAACCTTCTGATCAGCAAGCCCAAGAGGCTCAGTGGTTTAGACCACAACGTCACCTGCATTTCTATATGTACCATGTCATCAGTATAGGTATTCAATACTATACTACTGCTTGCTATCCACATCAGAAGGCAGAACCTGATGAAATGTATCTGGAGGCATTTCCCCACTCACCTTCCTTCAGCCATTCCTTCACTACTCTTTGCCACTTTTTCCCATTGTGGACATGCAACATAGGTATTTTGTACTTCTGCATATATTCCAGAAATTACACATGAGTAAATGCTAACAGCCTTAGATCTCGTTTCATAATGGGCAGAATGGAAGTTTATACTTTTTTGTGATGAGGTGGCACGCTATCCATTTCCATTTGGTGGTTTTAATATTGTGCAAGAGTGATGAAGAGGACTTGAGCATAGCTGTCAACGTTTCCCTTTTCTTGCGAGGAATCCGATTCAGAATAAGGGAATTTCCCTTTAAAAAAAGGGAAACGTTGACAGCTATGGACTTGAGAGAAGGGAGGTTACAGGGAACCCAGCAGAGGGCCTTCTCATTAGTGGTTGCCTGCCCTGTGGAACGACCTCCCATCAGGTGTCAAAGAAATAAAAAATTATATGACCTTCTGTAAACGTCTGAAGGCAGCTCTGCGGTAGTCTAGCAGGTTGGGTGGAGGAGGTAGAAGTGATGTAGAATTGAGGTGTGCAATGGCAAAAGAGTGTGTGAGAGCAATACAGGTTTGAAAGTTTCGTTCCTACACCTGTACTGAAATGGTGGTTTGAAATGTGCCTTTACTGACAAAAATCAGGCACCTCTACATATCTAGGCAGTCTAGAAAAATACAAGCAGTGCAGTGGGAGATTTCGGGTACTGTCCTGACACTGAATAAATCCAGCAGGATGCCTTCAAAAGGAACCTGGCCTTGGCTGACATACCAAGGGATTTTTTTATCCAGAAACTTTTTTTGCTCCCTTTCTTTCTTTCTTTCTTTCTTTTTAACGCACACACAAAATCTATGGAAATGCTGCATTTTGGAAGCTCCTGGACAATATTTCGCTTTTAGCTGTTATAAAAATGAAAATAATTGTGAAAGCAGAGAGAAATCTGCAGCTGCTCCAGGCTATTCATGCCATAAGAGATCCCATCAGGCCTTCTTTATTGTTGCAGTTTTTGGCAAATTATTTTCTTATCGCGCACAACCTATTCACTTCTGTTCCTGCATAACCACTTAGGCTCATAAAGCAGTGGGTCAGCAACAGTTTAGCATATAGCACATGGATCGGCTGGCCGTGGGGAGCACTGGTGCCTGCCCCTCCGAAAAGCAGCAACTGGAGTCAATAAAAATCTGGCCTGGGCAGGCCAGGCCATTAGCAAGCCCAGCTCTGTCACTCTTCGCATGGCTTGTTTTGCGCTTAGCACAACCCTCCTGGTACTGCCATCAGGTCTCACCTTATGGAATGGAAAGAAGTGCGCTGCCTTCCCAAGAGCAGATTGCATGGCCCCCGTTCTTCTCTTTAAGCTACATTCCCCCCCCCCCACTTGAGAAAGAGGAAAGTGTACATGTCGTGCACGCAGAATGTGCAATCCCGTTGTTTCCTCTTGTTGTTGTTTTTGATGGGCAGCAGCGCTGCAGTGTCGGCCAGTCCAGGCACTGAGTTTATTGCGCCCGGCACACATGTGCACTGGACAAATGCTCTGGCATCTTCGGCGTGGGCAGAGAGCATGCCACTCTTATTATACTAGCCCATTAGGGAAGCCATTCGAAGAAAAATATTTAGCAATTTGGAAGGAAGCAAGGTTCCAGAATGGCTTGTTTCTGCGTGACAGCCTGCCATGTACAGATGAAAGGGAAGGCTTATAACAAATTTTCATTACGCACAAATAAAAAAAAAAATAGAAAAGGAGGGGGGAGGAATAGCAACAGCAGGCAGAGCAAGTGCTTTGAGGCAGAGAGGTGTGGCCAGAAATTTACCCAGGAGGCCACAAAGGAGACTCGGCAAAACAAATCAATCAATCTCTCAATCACTCGCACTTCCATAGCGCCCTTTATCGAAATGGCAGGCAGTGCCTGACAGCCTGACAGGTTTTGGCCTTCAAGTCCTTGCCTGCTAACTATTCATTAAGTTCACCAACATGCAACCTAAAGATCTGTGCTCCCCCTCAGAGTCCTTGCTCACCTTCCCTCGATGGCTTTCAGCTGCTCAATAGAAAAGCAGCCGGCACGCTGCGCTGCTGAGGCTGAGGTAGGTGGCAACATGCGGTCCTGAAGTCATTGTAAACAACATGGGCCTATTCAGAATTGCTTTGTTTCTCTCCTTGGCTGCAGATTTGGATCCAGCATTTAGCATCTGAGTCAATGCTTCCAGGAACTGCACTGTAGTAATTGAAGCATATCAGAGTGCAGTGTGTGTGTGTGTGTGTGTGTGTGTGTGTGTGTGTTCGTTTGTTCCCTCCCTTGCCATTTATGTCCATGGCTGCTAACTCGCCCCGAAGAATTTCTAGAATGTGCAAAGTTCAGAGAGCAAACAGGGCCACTAACAGCACAGAGCAAAAGACAGCTCTGTCTCTCACACCCCAAATTCCCAATCACCTATGAATCTATTTGTTCTCTCCTAGACAGCTCCATTAAGGAGCACGTGGCTTTACTGGGGGACGTGGTTTATACCTGTAAAAAAATGGCATTTCCCCCCACATAGATGATCCCAACTAGCCAAGCAAAATAAACATCTATGAGCTCGCATAGCCCCATCCAGTGTGAGCACCATATAATGGAAAAAAAAAATACTAATACAGTGGTACCTCGGGTTACAGACGCTTCAGGTTACAGACTCCGCTAACCCAGAAATAGTACCTCGGGTTAAGAACTTTGCTTCAGGATGAGAACAGAAATCGTGCAGCAGCAGCATGGCGGCAGCAGGAGGCCCCATTAGCTAAAGTGGTACCTCAGGTTAAGAACAGTTTCAGGTTAAGAACGGATCTCCGGAACGAATTAAGTTCTTAACCCGAGGTACCACTGTATTAAGAGCATTGTAATTACGGTGGGGCTACCCATGAAGATGGTTTCGAGTACTGTATATGCACGGAATTGTTTCTAGGACAATCTGAAATATGGATTGTTACCTTCAGACCCATATGGTGTGGGGCCTGGGCACCTGAAGGATCACGCCAATATGAGTTGGTGTGTATGTATATATTGCTTCAATTCTATTGATGTTTAATTGTTTTTTAATGATTATTCCTGCTGCCCCTCCAGTGTTTTTAGCTGTTTCTATTTTATCTGTAAGCTGCTGAGTCTCTGTCGGGGAAAAAGGTGGGATATAAATATAAGAATAAGAGAAAGAGTAAGCTAAGCTAATTTTCTTCAGGTGCCTCAAATGAGCAATAAAGCTTTTCTACCCACTGATAGTCCACAATTTCTATGCACCATAAATTTTCCTGGAAATGGAAAGCTCTCTTTTTGATAATAGTGATGCCTACCAAGTCCACACCTTTAAAACCATATTAAAAAAACAAACAAACAAAACCATGGTTTTGATAGGTGGATCTGCAGAAATGGATGACCATGACAATGAACGGTTGACATTTCAGGTTCTTTCATTGCAAACAATATGTCCATCTGCTTCCCCATTCCTTTCTTGCTCATTCTTAGAAAAATGAACTATTGATTCTTCCAGCAATTCATTGAAAATACAGTGGCAGATTTTAAAAAAGAGATCATGAGCAAAGCTATTTAAATGAAAAGATATATTCATTGACACACAGTCTTTGTTACTGGTCCTCTCTCTCTCCCTCTCTCAATGTACAGGTGTAGGACTTACATTCAGTAAGCATATTTATGAAGCAACACCACATTCTCTCTTGTACCAAAACAAAACAAAATGAAGCACTTGCACTTCTACATGCTTACTGCACGTCTATTCAGAAGTCAGGCCCACTGAGTTTAGTGGTACTTTACAGCCTTAGTACTTTCTTTTCTAGACAAAAAGGTGCCAGAACGCACTTCCGTCAGTGCCCTAGGAGGATCTCTTTCGGCTGGGGAGAGAGGGTCTCCTCATAAGCCAGAGGCTTGTTGAGGCTGCTCAGCTGAGGCCAGGGGAGCCTTCCGCACCTCAGCTGAGCACCTTAAGGAGACTCCCCCCCCCCACACCTCTTTGGCTTGCATGAGTTGGAGCAGCTGGGGGCTTGCTCAGCTGAGGCATGGTGAAATAGAGTCGCAAAGTGATTTCATGCTCTTTATTCAGCTCATAGTGGTGAGGAGGAATGAATGCAAGTCCCCTCAAAGTATCTGCTTTATATACATTATTTACACAATGGGCTGCACCTGATTGGCTAATTCCGGAATTCTACTGTAAGCCAATCAGGTTGTGGATTCACTTATATCTGGAGCATGATTGGGTGGTTCCTGCCAACCAATCATACTGCTGCATTGTTCTAGGACCAATCAGACTGTTGCATTCTGAATCCTATTGTTCTAGGACCAATCAGACTGCTGCAATTTGGATCCTATTGTTCTAGGACCAATCAGACTGCTGCAGTTTGGATCCTATTCAACTCAGTACATAACACATGGCTTTCCTGCAGAGGACATCCCCTTTGGGCTCCAGGGAGGGTCTCCTCGTGAGCCGTAGGCACAGTGGGGCTTTGCTGAGGCTGGTCAGGTCTCTCTCCCCACTTCCGGGGCCACCTCAGAGGTGCGGGAATGAGCAGAAAAACCCTCATCGGTCTTAGGCATTAATGAGGTGGAAACCATGATTCTGAAGCTATTGTACACAATCTAGCCATAGTTAGTTGCAAAATAAAACAGTTGATGAGATGCTTAAATCTGTTTCTGGACTGTACAGTGCTATACTGGAGGAAGGGCCTGACATGATTGAATAGTCTGCCTTATGAAAAAATAAGAAGGTGGGCTGGAGGTGTTGCAGAATGAAACATATTTCAAACTTCACAGATTTACATATGGCAGGAGTCATTTGTAAAGAAGCATTGATGCTAGAAAAAAATGGACCAACTTATTAATGAAAGTAAAGTTTCTTGGTGAAATGGCACAATAATCACCAGTGCAATCCTATGTACATTTACTCAAAAATTAGCCTCATTGGCTGCAATTAATTTTACTCTCAGGTAATTCTCAGAGCTGCAGGCTTACTGTTCTTCTATGCAAACATCTTTAGGGGCTGCACATCTTTCGGGGCTGAATGATACAAACAGGTATTTGTCCTATTTGGGTCTCACAAAACCTATATGGCACCACATTTTCTTGATCACAATTTATAAACCTCTGTGCAGTTTTATAGTGTCTTTATTTTCAAACACTACAGTCATATCTCCTTATCCCGTTGCTCTCACAACAGCCTTGCAGGGCGGGTTTCTTTCATTGACACTTGCTACTTCAGTGAACTAAATGAGAAAAACTCTAGCCAAGGCCAGTCACCCACTGTCACTAAGGCTGAGCTGGGGCTTTGTCCAGAACTCCACCCAGAACCATGTGCCCATGATGCTCTGGATATTGTTGAACGATAACTTCCATCTTCCCTGGCCATTGGTCTTGCCGGTTGGGGCTCATAGGAGTTGTAATGCAATGGTACCCGAAAGGATACAGATTCTCCACCCCGATGTATACTGATGGCATAATAATATGGCTGCCATGCTTATAAGCAAAGGTGTGGATGATGGAGAGAAGGCTACTATTATAGCCCTGCTGCATCAGGAGAGTTAGAAAGAACCTGATCTGGTTTTGACTCTCCCAGCTTTATGTAATAACAACCATAATCTACTGTCGACTGCAGCCTCTCTCTCTCTATTGCTTTTCATTTGCTTGGAGCACCTGTTATTAAATTTTGTGTTTGCTTTTCTATATTGGAAATGAAAAGATTACATTTAGGGTTTCCCCAACTCTTTAACTAGACTTGCACCTTTATAAAATATGGGAACTGAGAAGGGCGAAGCTTTTCCCATTGTGGAGGAAAAGCAACTGGAAAGGCTTCACCTGGTCCCTGCCTGTCATGCCAGGCTGCTGTTGAAGGCACAGATGACAGGACCAGGTGGAAAACCTAATTCCATTATGTGCCTTCCTCTTCCTCATCTGCTTTGCACTGAAGGGTTTCCTCTCTAGCAAGGAGGATGGGTACACCAAAATGCTTCAGGAAGTGGTTGCTTTCCAAGAGGGAGGTCTTCCGCTTGCCTGTGATTTCCTTGGCTATTGAAGAGACTTTGTATGCAATCTCTTCCAGCAAAAGGTGAGAAATGCAGGAGTGCTGGCATTTAACAAAAAATACCAACCGCAGCAGGAAGTCATCTCTGCCCAATTACAGGGTGATCTCAGTTCATTTTATGGTTTGATTCCCTCCCCCCTCTCTCTATCACATATGTTTTCAAACACAGTTCTGATCTCCTGTGGGGATGGCTTTAGTAAAGAGCCAGGGCTTCTGATTGAAGGAGCTTCAAAAAAAAAAAAAAAAGCTCTCTTACCCTTCTGTCTGGAAGAAAAAGCGCAGCCTTGTAATAACACATTTATTTGCTTTGAAAACGAGAAGGGTGTCAGAGAGAAAGTTAACAGTGAAATTAGCTCTGTTTGTTTGGTGCGCCTGTGATTTTTATCTTCAGATGTAGCAGTGGGAGGGAGGCAAGAATGTTTAATAAGCAGAAATCACTATTAAAATGAACACCACATTCAAAAACATATCCAAACAGACTAATCAATTATACAATCATTCTTAAAAGAGAAAGGGAGAAAGGGAGGGAGGAGGGAAGCAAAGCTTGATAAGCATAGAAGGTTTTCTCTTATAGTCAGCACGCAGTTCAGTCATCACATTTGAGAGACAGAAAATCTCATTAATTTTGATATGAATGATCTGCACTTCCCACCAAGATTTTTCCCCCGGTGTTGTGATGGATGCTAGCTGAGCCCATGTGCAATGCTGAACAGGCATAGCTGCGAGCTGGTTCAGAAGGCCCTCTTATTATCCAGGGTGTTGGCAGGAAAGGTCTGAAAGGTGCAAAGGGGTGGGTTTTTCTTGCTGCTTTCAGGGGTGCCACAAGGTACAAGGGAGAATATAGTTTCCATGTTTGAGAATTCTTCTTAAACTGTACCGTTTTAATCATTTTACTATCCCCATCTGGGATACCTTCTGTCTAAAAGGCCACGAGCATTTCCGGATGGTCCCTATATTGGGGTGGTATTTCCTCATCCAAAATTCATGTTGTGCAAATAAAATGGGTTTGGATCTTTTGCGCAACAAACCTAAGACAGGTGGGTTTTTCATTGGCAGTAAGGAAAATGACAGGGGAAAGCCCTGGAAAGTGTGGGATAATGTTTGCTTGATGCAACATTGCCTAAGTTTCCCACAAACAAAGGAGAATGGATGCTCAATAAATAACCAGCATCGTCCAATCTCCATGCAAACATATCAGGATGAATGCTCAGAGCAATTGTTTGAAAATGATCCATCTGCTAAATATATATATATATATGGTAAATTATTGATTTATATGATGGAGCAATATGGTCAGAACCAATAAGTACTCTACAACGTGTGTTTCATTAATATAGACTCAGCCAAGACTTGTTAGCAGGTATCTGCATGGCAGTTTTGAAGGGGAGGAAAATACAGATTTTTATTAATGATGTTGGACAAAATCCATTTTTTCTAGTTTATAAATACGAACCTTGGGGGCTTTCTAATGCTCCCTTGAAATACAAGGTGAATGTTATGACCCTGTAATATTTATCTTAGCTGGAGGTGAATTTAAGTCCTTGCTCCCTATCCAGCCATCTTTAGATGTTTCCTGCTCCTCTTCCTCCACAGCCCTCAAAGCCCCCTCTTGTCATCATTTTACTTGGCTGCTGGTTCTGGTGGCAGCAAGTCTCTCACCTCTCTGAAACTCCCAAGTATACTTGGGAAATATAATTTCCCTAAGGGCAACTAGCAATTGCAGCAATTTTCTCAGGGAAAATTATATTTCCTAGATCTACCTATGACTGGTTTGCGGTGCAGCACTGCAGTTTAACAGTGTGCTGGGATCTGGAGCAGTAGGTGGAAGATCCTGCTTCTGCCACCACTACTAATACCAGCAAGGGAGGGAGGGTTGGAGGATCACAAGGAAGTGGGAGCAAGAAGTAGGGGAAGTAGGCTTGTTTGGATCCACTTCCTCCAAGTGCAGCTGTGACTGGTAGCACTACTGCAACTAAGGCAGTAGCAAAACTACTAGTGGAAGCCGTCATTGAATGTCTGTTTTGTATCCAACCCGCCCTTCCCTTTTCTTTCCTTGTTGTTTTTATTTAAAAGATTTTATTGGTTTACAAAAGGGTGAGCAATGTCTCTCTCTCTTTTCCCATTTTTACAGATCAGTTTCATTTGTTGAGACATTAGTGTTATATTAGGAAGAAAAGGGGGAAAGAGGTGGAGGGGGGAAAGGTGAGTGGGGGTGGGGTGGGGTGGCGATGTTTCTGTTTTACTTAATATACGTGTGGGTTTTCGTATCAGCATCGCTTGTGCAGGTTCTCTGCTATTCACTTGTGTTCCTTTGATGGTGAGAGCCTAGGGTGTGGTTGTTCTTTTGTGATTGGCTATGGTGAGCTTTGTTTTCATGTGTGAGTGGGGTGGGTGGGTGTTTGGATCAGGTTAGCCATATTGATTCATATGCTGTTGGTGGATTTTTGTCATTGTCTTGTTGGGCTGCGTATGTGATAAAGGGGAGCCATACTGGGGTGAAGGCGTCTTCTTCTATTTGTCCCCGTGTCAGTTTCAGTTTATTGGTTAATTTTTCTAGTAGGGCTGTTTCCTATACTGTTTGGTACCATTGGTCCATGCCTACTCCTGACAGGTCTCTCCAGTGTCTGGTTATGATGTTTCTGGCTGCTGAAAGTAGGTGGGTTATGAGTTCTTTGTGATGTAAATGGACATTATTGTCTTGGAAGATGTTTAGTAGGGCCAATTCTGGGGTGATTTCTAGTACTTGCTTAGTTATTTTACATATTTCTTGTATGTCTGTTGTCCAGAATAGCTGGGGCATGTTTTTACATGAGTAGAATGTGTTCTTTTATTGAAAATGCATCTCTGGGTTATTTGTGGGGCATAGGAATTCGTTTTTGTTTTTGCCCCCAAAATATAGTCTGGCCCCCCACAAGGTCTGAGGGACAGTGAACCGGCCCCCTGCTGAAAAAGTTTGCTGACCCTGAAGTATGCTCTTCTGATGTTTACCTTTTCAAAAGCACTGATGTCATCCCCAGTTGTCAACTAAGGATGCATGCGAACGGCGAACCTGTCAGACGTGGGTCCTGTTACCGTATTTTTTGCTTTATAAGACTCACTTTTTCCCTCCTAAAAAGTAAGGGGAAATGTGTGTACATCTTATGGAGCGAATGCAGGCTGCGCAGCTATCCCAGAAGCCAGAACAGCAAGAGGGATTGCTGTTTTCACTGCGCAGCGATCCCTCTTGCTGTCCTGGCTTCTGAGATTCAGAATATTTTTTTTCTTGTTTTCCTCCTCCAAAAACTAGGTGCGTCTTGTGGTCTGGTGCATCTTATAGAGTGAAGAATGCGGTAATTTAATGCAAGATGGACTGGGGCATAGGTAAAGCAAGACGAGCGGGATGATGAGAGCTGTATCCCAGCAGCATCTAGAGTGCCACAGGGTCTTTGTCCTTTCCCTTATAGCAACATTTGGCAACCTGGTGCCCTCCAGAAAAAAGTGAATTCTGAACATTTTCAAAGGCAGGCACTTCAGTCCAGTTGTGTGCACTTAGCCACTCCAAATGCCCCCTATATATACTGCCTGACCCTATCTATAATCCTTCTGGGATAACTCAGTCGGTAGCACGCGAGTCTTTCCACTTAGCGTCGTGGGTTCGAGCCCTATATTCGGCAAAATATTCCTGCATTGCAAGGGGCTGGACTAGATGACTCATGCGGTCCCTTCCAACTGTACAATTCTAGGATTCCATGAATCTCTATTCAATCTCTTTGGCAGCAATTGCTGATTATATAAACATGGAGAGGAGTCTCAGATTGAAAATGTTCCTTATAAACTGGACGTTTGTTAGGGAACCAAAGGCAACTGTATCTATGTAGTGCTCTTTGTCTAAGTGAAAATTAAGCAGTTGTGGTCAACAAATGTGTGCCCTTCTAGGAAAATCCCACCCAGAGCTCTTTCTTTGGAGGGACCTAATGACTGACATGCAGGTGTGGAAAAACAGTGACACCTAGTGGGCCACGGATAGAACAGGAGGGGTTTGCCACACCAACCACAGTTACCTCTCAACTTGGTGAGTGGAGAAAATGCACTCCTCAGAAAGGCACAGCAACCAGTTTGTGTGTCTCTTCTTGCTCAGAAGTAAACATACGCCCCTTTACTACTTGAGAGTGATCATCCAAGCCGTCGGCTTACTTGGCTTAAGTTTCAGCGAGGAACTAACAGTAACAAACCTGTGCTACTGGCTTCAGAATCCAGAGCATCCACAAACACAGTTTTTGCCTTGACAGGCAGTGCCACTTATTTACACAAGTGCAACCCACACTCCTTTTCTTCTTGCATGTAGGTATTTCTGTGGCTTCTGGAGCAGAAGTTGACTAGAACACAAGAGATACACTACAGGAAAAATATATGTGTGCACTTACGAGTGAGAATTCTTTGCACCCCGGGAAATGTTTTGAGTATATCCCTTGTCTGTGTATTACTAACTATTAATAAAGCTTAAGAGAGCAGCATTTGGTAGGGAGGAAACTGGAGGCAAAAAAAGACAAGAAAAGCACATTGTGCCTAATAACAACAGGAATAAACAAAAGGGAAAGGGTAGTCCCAAGACTCCTCATCACAGGCGTTCTGTATAAAACCTCAAAATGAATGCTAAATAATGTGAAAACAATTGTTTTTGCTATCACTGTGTATACAGCATCTTCTCCAATGGGATTCAGGGAACTGATAAGCTAAGTTTCTGTAGGAATTGTTCCACGTTGGCACAGTTCTTTATCACATCATTACCTGGGACAATATTCAAGAGCAGCACAACTTCATCTATCCACTTCTTGGGATAATCAGACATAAGGCGTTAGGAAATTCATATGGTGTTTTCAGCTCATTGATAGTAGATTCACATCAACCCTCCCCTTCTGCCAATATATATTCCTGGTATTCCACATTCTGGGTGGGACGTCTGTCTAACTCAATATTAAGTTGCTTTCAAACGTGCTTAGCTATTATCACTCACACAAAGAACCCTGAAAATTATTGGGTTGAAGACAGACATAAAAGTGATACGACAGCATGTTCAGATGAAAAAGGAGGCCATGGTGAAACCTTTCCTAACGAAGATCTTATTTCTCTGAACAAGTCTGAAAAACTTTAGACCAGTATTGAGTAAGACCTGTTCTTGGATAAGAATGATTATCTTGGTCCATTTGAGTTTTCTTTTCTACCTGGTTTTGGAACTTGGCTGTGCTCTCCTTAAATCTGCTCTGGGAGGTTGGGGAAAACCTCAGAACAGATTTATGAGGCGCACAGAAGACAGAGAGGGGACAAGCTGGAATCCTTGTGGTGGCAAGATGCTTATTTACACTGCATTGGATGAAACCCGTGTTTTGTTTCTTCGGTTATAGAAAAATATGGTGTTTTTTAAACTGAAGTATGTACAGCAGTATGTACATTTCACATTTTAGGAAATGTATAAACTGACTTTTTGTGGAAATCGGAGAGATCGAAAGAAGAATATATATTCCTCCGCTCAGGAGTATACTGGAAATAGTTATGAGCACAGCCATAGAAGAAATGAAACCACCGAAGGAAATAGTGGACACGGAAAGGAAAGCAGCAGAAAGTAACGACTGATCAACCTATTCTAAAACACCAAAACAAATCATTTGTGACCCCAAATTAAGTGGTTTGGAGCCTGATTTCCTCCAATTTACTGGATTATGGCCACATTGGGTAAACCCAAATTTACAGGGGAAAGCATCAAGATTCGTGTTGTTTGAAGGTCATGTTACGAGGTCTTGCAAATTAAAGGGGAATGCAAAGAGCTGCAGAACACAGAGTAAACTCCAGTGTAGACAAGCCCAAGGGTCTACTCCTCAGCAACAGAGGAAGAGAAACATGTAGGACAAAAAATTAAGCTGTGCTTCATGCAAGGAACTATTTCTAACTTATTCAGGACAAAATGGGCCAATCTCTCTCGGGAAGCAGTGGATTTTTACTGGAAAACTGGAACTAAAGAAGAGCCATCTGCAAGCAGGTGCATTTGGGTGGGAGAGTTCAGGAATGGCAATCTGTTTTGGAGTCCCCATGTTCAAGACATGTCATAAATATAATTATAGATTTTAATTAGGAAGGTGAACTACAGATTACACATCCATAAGAGAAAAGAGTATTGTTAGAAGTGGTCTTGCTGTTTTAGGCTAATGCTAGCACAGTTATAACAATAAATTCCAATAAAGGTTTTTCACCAAAGGCCAAGGCATCAAATTTGTAGCTCCAGCTAGTTTCACGCTGGAATAAAGAATGTGGTTTTTATTATTTCTCTTTTGCAAAGTTAGCAGAACCCACAGGTTGACAGCTCTGCTTTCCATATAAAATGTTTTGCCTAGCTCCAATAAGACTTTTGCGATGCATTAGCTAATGTAATACAACTTGTTCCAAGAGGTTTCCAGGGTTAGATGATTAAGCCATACGTTTTATAAAACATTTAAAGACACTTTGGTAGGGAGCCTCATAAAGGCTTATATAAGTAAGTATCAGCCGTGATTCATAGGATTAAAGCACAATATCAAAATCCAGTTGCACTGAAAATAAGGCAAAAATAGAGCTAAGTTCACTCTGAGCCACACAGCAGCCAGAGTACAAAGTGTAGTTTTGAAAAGTGATGAAGAAATTTTATGTGCTAGAAGCAGGCAGGCTAGGGACAGACAAT
Source organism: Podarcis liolepis (assembly GCF_965112155.1). Classification (NCBI taxonomy): domain Eukaryota; kingdom Metazoa; phylum Chordata; class Lepidosauria; order Squamata; family Lacertidae; genus Podarcis; species Podarcis liolepis. Next base: position 44,450,647 of record NC_139560.1, on the reverse strand, counting down.
GGGTAGTGATTTATTTTTTAATGTACAACCTGGCAGAAATTCAACTGGTGGTGACTCAAGGGAGGACCTTTCCCAAAGTGGCCACCATGCTCCAGAATAATCTTTACCTAGAAATATGGCAGGCACCTACAGTCCTGTATGCCGCCAGTTGGTTGTTGTTGTTTAGTCATTTAGTCGTGTCCGACTCTTCGTGACCCCATGGACCAGGGCACGCCAGGCACTTCTGTCCTCCACTGCCTCCCGCAGTTTGATCAAACTCATGCTGGTAGCTTCAAGAACACCATCCAACCATCTCATCCTCTGTCGTCCCCTTCTCCTTGTGCCCTCCATCCTTCCCAACATCAGGGTCTTTTCCAGGGAGTCTTCTCTTCTCATGAGGTGGCCAAAGTATTAGAGCCTCAGCTTCACGATCTGTCCTTCCAGTGAGCACTCAGGGCTGATTTCCTTCAGAATGGAGAAGTTTGATCTTCTTGCAGTCCATGGGACTCTCAAGAGTCTCCTCCAGCACCATAATTCAAAAGCATCAATTCTTCGGCGATCAGCCTTCTTTATGGTCCAGCTCTCACTTCCATACATCACTACTGGGAAAACCATGGCTTTTACCATACGGACCTTTGTTGTCAAGGTGATGTCTCTGCTTTTTAAGATGTTGTCTAGGTTTGCCATCACCTTTCTCCCAAGGAGCAGGCGTCTTTTAATTTCGTGACTGCTGCCAGTTGGTTAAACCATACCAATTCACAAGGATATTCTTGAGTACTTTGTTTTAGATCCAGTGCTGCTGGAAAGGGAGCCGAGCTTGGAACATCTGATTCCCCTCCAGTAACACATGCGGCTACTTGCTTAACTTTTGACACCAACTTACAGCAATTTGGTGCACAGGACAAGGTGAATTAGTCGCTGCTCTGCAGTGGTGGGTTGGCCAAGCTCTACCCATCATGTTCCATGATTGAGAGAGATAAAGCCAGGAAAGCTGTGGGGGTCTTTGGGTCACTACCCCACTGAAAGTGGCAGGCAGATGGTGGAATGACCCCGAGTGAGAGGCAGGAAACTGGAGATCTCTTGGGGTGAGATACTGTGAGAAGAAAAAGAAAGCTCCCAGGAAAGTCTCGAGAGAGCTGGTTGTTCTGTATTGGGTTTGGCCATTGGTGGGTAGTATTAAGAGTTAGTTTTGTGCAGAGAACTATCTGTATTTTGTATACTGTTTCTGTTCTTTAGATATGCTGCTACTTATTTCTTAATCTTATTCTTGCTACTGATGCTAATGTTAAATATGTATTATGTTTTCTAGTTGCACCTGAGATGAGTAGATAATAACTTGCATTATTAGGTTCTTGTATTTCGTAAGGGCTGAATAGTGGAGTTTATTGCAGGGCTGATATTATGAATAATTCGTCATTGCTACATTTTGTGAATTGCTTATTTTTAATTGTGCTTGTACAATTTGTTTTGTATTCTGCGGTTATAATGAATGTACATTATGTTGTTTATTATGCCACTATGTTGGTAAAACTCTGTGGCCTTTTGATAAAAGGGCAGCATATATTTTTCTTAAATAAATACATAAATATTTATGGATATCTGTGGTATTTGTTTTCTGTTTGTTTTTAGTAGTTTATTGTTTTGATAGTATTGATTTATATTTTATATGTTTTTTTAATTTCTTTTTGCTTTTAACTTGTTTTTCACTTTTTATGATATTGTTCGGCTTTATGTTTTTATATTGTTGTAAACTGTTGTGATATATTTTAATTACATAGCGGTATATAAATATTTTTCTTATAAATAAATAAATAAATAAGAAAGGAAGTCTATGAATATTTTAATTAATATGTCTGAGTTCCCCCACACATTGTCTATGTGTTTCACCCCCCCTTGTTGTTTTTCTCTGTGATGCCTCGTCCTAATATGTCCCAGTTTCCACCACTTAAGCTCCTGTAATTGTGTCATTCCAAGAATGTTCAGCCCTTCCGGCCTCCCTAGATATGTTAAAGGCTGGCAGTCCTTTATACATAAGCAGCTTGAAAGTCAGACGTGTTTCTGAAACACATCAGGGCAAGGTGTTCTGTTCTTCTGCGATTCACATCCTACCCCATGTAACATAGACATATTCAAAACAAGCAAGCATAGGGTACAATTTACCATATATGAATGGATAGTGCTCAAAAGTGCTAAATACTGGGAGCATATGTTTACAGCTGATGTAAGCTAAAACCAGGCTGTTATTACTAAATGCAAAGTACATAGAAAGAAGTATCAACATATTCTATACGCTCACTTGTTGGAAACTGCAGGAGGGGGGAGCTGGAACTTGCCTAGGGTTGCCATATTTCAAACAAGGAAATTCCAGACAGAAAAGTTGTTGAGCTGCAGTATGTCTGGATTTTCCCAGACATCTCCCTGATTTCCGCTCGGACACTGCTGCCAACTGCAGATTCTCCGTATTTCTCTGGGAGAATCTAGATGTATGGCAACCCTAACTTTCCAGAACTCAGTTCCAGCTCCTCTCAGGTAGGTGCCATTGCCATTATAAGAGAACAAGGGAGGCATTCATGGTGAGTTCTGGCACCTTTTTTTCTAGAAAAATAGCATTGCACATGACACTCGAAAGGAAAGTAATTTAGGGGAGGGTATCAAAAAAAAAAGTATATTAGAGATGAATATAAAGCACTTTGGCCACCTCATGAGAAGAGAAGACTCCCTGGAAAAGTCCCTGATGTTGGGAAAGATGGAGGGCACAAGGAGAAGGGGACGACAGAGGACGAGATGGTTGGACAGTGTTCTCGAAGCTACCAGCATGAGTTTGACCAAGCTGCGGGAGGCAGTGGAAGACAGAAGTGCCTGGCGTGCTCTGGTCCATGGGGTCACGAAGAGTAGGACACGACTAAACGACTAAACAACAACATAAAGCAGTTCTGTGCTACTTCGTCTGCTCTATGATAGTAAGAACAGTGCAGAAAGCTTGTTTATATTATAAGCTTTTGCAGTCAAAAGTTCATTTCCAAGTGGGGTTTCATGTTCCAGAAGCCAGAAGGAAGACACAAATCTCCTTGGATCTCATTATCCCCCAAACACATGGAAAGTTAGAGAACAAAAAAGCTAGAAGTGAAAAGGCATGATTTCCACAGAGCTCCACCCAGGACAAGAAGATGCAAGAGATCTTTGTTCTGCCTTTTGTAGGAAAGGAGAAGAGATGGCTTCCATTAATGAAGGAAGGCAGCCGAAGGGCCGTAAGATGTTGTGAACCTCCCTTTCTCCACTCCTGAAAGTGGGGTGGGGGTGGGCAGAGTGTCCACAAGTGGAAAGAGGGAGTTCTCCCTATGGCAAAGGAAAGCTCCACTGCTATTATTGGGCCACCAGTGGTGCTTCACTGGTAGCAGGGCTAGAAACAAGGTGTCTTATGGGTGTATTAGGGAATATGGTGAATCTGCAGGAGGTGCAATACAACATTTCACTGGATAAACCTGCAAGGTTCTTGGGGGCAAAAAGGAAGACAGCATGGCACAGTGGGAGAGAGCAAAAAGAAAATTAATGTTGGATTTGGAGGCAAATATGTGTATCATTTGAGGGGCAAAATTAGGGGGAGACAAGCTCCCCATACAGTATGAAAAATGGGCACCTGTCTGTGTGTTTCAGATCCTAAAAAGAATGTTCCTTTATTTAAATAGTCCTGCACAGAATTTTCTTTTGTTCTTGTTGTTTTGTTGTTTAGTCGTGTCTGACTCTTCGTGACCCCATGGACCAGAGCATGCCAGGCACTCCTGTCTTGCAGTTTGGTCAAACTCATGCTGGTAGCTTCGAGAACACTATCCAACCATCTCGTCCTCTGTCGTCCCCTTCTCCTTGTGCCCTCCATCTTTCCCAACATCAGGGTCTTTTCCAGGGAGTCTTCTCTTCTCATGAGGTGGCCAAAGTATTGGAGCCTCAGGTTCAGGATCTGTCCTTCCAGTGAGCACTCAGGGCTGTTTTCCTTAAGAATGGATAGGTTTGATCTTCTTGCAGTCCATGGGACTCTCAAGAGTCTCCTCTGGCACCATAATTCAAAAGCATCAATTCTTCAGCGATCAGCCTTCTTTATGGTCCAGCTCTCACTTCCATACATCACTACTGGGAAAACCATAGCTTTAACTATACGGACCTTTGTTGGCAAGGTGATGTCTCTGCTTTTTAAGATGCTGTAAGAAGCACGATTATTAAGAGCAATAATAGATTTGGGGTTGCAATAAAGGGTAACAGAAAGTAGCGCTGAAGGGAGGTTGTGGCAGGATAACTAATTAAAATGAACAGGGAAAATACCATGAATCCTAATGTTATGATCTATGTATGTTGGGCTTGGTTCATTCATGAGCCTCAGTAAACATGAAAATGGAAAAATAACGCATGGAGAAAGAAAGAGAGAGGTTAAAAATTACAAATAGTGTAACACAATGTAGTGAATTAATCATATGGGTTATGGACTGAGGGCTACATAATTAAACATGTAAGGTATGAAGGTAAAGTACCAGAATACATGAAGAAGATAATTCCTTTAGTCAGCAAATGGGCAATAACAAGAAAGGAATTTTTGTCTGGGGATATTGAGCAGTTGTATAAACATATGATGCAAAGGCTTTTTCAAATAGACATAACATTGCCATATGTTCCATCAAAAAACTGCAGAGGAACTTGGGAAAAACAGAATGATTTAAGGCTGGTTATACACATCTCTGCCATCACTTGGTTAGCTGAGCGCAGACAGCAAAAGGTAAGGAGTGCAGTTAAACGAGGACACATTGAGAGACCAGAGTGTGCCCCTGAGAGCCTTGGGCTGAGATAATGAAAGCTAGTAAACATCACCAAGGAACTGCTGCCTTCCTCAGAGCATAGAAGAAAAAATCAGGCTGCACTTGCATTAAGTCCTTTGATCCCTCATTGCATATGCAAAAGCTCCTTCAGTGGCGCACTAGAAGCCCATTAAAATAGTTAGACCTATATCCCATTTGCAAACTTTGTCCACGTGCAAACGACTTAAGGATGCATATGGTGGCTAGAACGTCCCTACTAATGGTAGAAATCTTACACCCTCGCAGGAAAAAAGAATGCATCAAACAAATCAATGCCGCTCACCCTAAACCCCTCTAAAAGTAATGGCCCATTGTCAGTGCACGTTCCATTGGGGAAGGGTGACAGAGATGACGCTTTGGCAAGTAATAGGAAGCTGTCACTCGCTGAATGCGAGTCCATAGGAGGGTTAAAGGAAGTGTGCAGCGTGCTGCTATGGGATTGGCTAAGCATGACCTCCTCTAACCTAAAGTGCTATTGACACGCAGTCTATAATCTTCAATCCAAACCCTAACAAGCAGCAGTCCAGAGTGGGACTGGGAGAAACACAGCCAGATGGGAGGACTTCCGGGTTGGCGCCTCTGGCAATGGCGGATTTCCTCCGATCGGGAGGAATCCGCTCCGTGGAAAACAGGGTCTGAACCACCACAGCGAGGCGGAGACCCATCAAAAACCACAGGCGGGAGAAGCCTGTGGACGTGGGATTCGGCTGGCACCTTTGCGCCCCCCTACTCGCGGGGAAACCCTGCTTTGGGGATCCGGAGCGACGTGGGGGTGAGTGGCGCGGTGCTTTGAATCGACTGCTTCTTTCACGGAATGAAGCCGCATTGCTGTTGCCGGAGAGCGCTGACTTTTTCCTGTGGACAATTGGATTTTAAACAACTGCCCGTGAGTAGAACGGAAATTTGGACTATGAAATTTCTTAGTTAGGCACCGAAAGCGGGAAGGTCTAAACAGGCAAGCTAGAGTTTAGAAAGTCGTGTGTAAAGGATTAAATTTTCATCATTTAAAATTACTGAACCCCCCTTGGAAGCAGGAGAAGAGGGGGGAACCTTTTTTAGACTGTTTAAACCTGCAGAAGAGAGAGTAAAGAAAGGCAATTTTCCACCGTCTTGAACCTGGGACCGGGGTGTCAGGACAGACGTTCTGGGGAAGTTCATTGACTGTGGACAAACGTTTTTGACAGAAAGTTAAAAGAAGAGAAACATATTGACTCCATTGTTCCCTTTCGCATTTAAAAGGAACAAAATATTGACAAAATATCCGAAAAAGGAAAACTTTGTTGCTAGATCTGCTTTTAATAATAAAAAAAAAGATGGATACAAATAGAAATTGTTTCCCCCAGAGGGAGCTTGTGAAACTGTTATTAAAGTCAAACTGGGGAGCTTTGCAGCTGTTAAGATTAAAGATTGTGGGACCAGACCCTGAACAAGAATGTGCTCAGAGGCTCTGGTTCTTGCCTTTTGCAAGACAAGTGCTTTATTGGAACAGTTACATGAGAAGATGGATTTGATGACTGTTGCGATTGGAAATTTTGGACAGGCAATGGGTACCTATATAGAACCCACTCAGGAATTAATCCAGGAATGTGCTTTGACAGATCAGATGAGGGAGGACGTTGTTGCTGGACCTCGAGTGGCAGAGATGGAGGGAGCTGTGGCCCAGCAGGAACATGAGTTGGTGAATTTGACGAATGAACCTGGAAAAAGTCAGATTTGGAGAGATGGAGTTCTGTTTGGCTTGGAGATGGGGAGCTGGATGGACCCCCCTATGCAGGGATGTTTTGACCTTTCAAGTCTGGCTTTGGGCCGGGGGGAGTTCGGAGTTGTGGGGGCCCTTAATTTTGGAGGGACCTTGAAACATGCCTTTAAATACCACATGGATTTCAGTGTTGACTATGGAAAAGGGGCTGACTTGTCGAGAAGGGACAAAAATATTGTCAAGCTGGAGTTTCCCCGAGTGAAAGGAGCAGAAGACAAAGTAAAATACGGGTATAAACATGAAGAAGACCTGAGGAAGGGACATGGAAAAGACTTAAGAGCCTCGGATATAAGGTTACCAGGTTGACGGACTAGATGGATGGGATAGAAAGGACTGACAAACCCCAAGACCAGGAAGAAGAGACGATGGATGAAGATTGGAAGAAAGTTTTAAAAATTTATTTAGAAAAGTATTGTAAATTAATGAGTATTAGAAAAATGTTGGAATGAAATTATTTGGCTTTAGCAGAAATGTTAAAAAGAATTATGTAAGAATATGTTATGGTTAAAAGAATTTGGTATAATTAAGATTTAAGTTTTAAGTTTTAGGGTTTTTTATGGTAAGATAAGGTTAAAATAGTTTAAGGTAATTTAATGACAGAATATTGTGAAAGATGCAAAGGATTTGCTGAGATAATTAATAACTAGAATACAAAAAAGGGAGGTGTGAGGAGGTCGATGAAATAAGTTAATGAAAGTTAAGGATTTGGGAATATTGGATTTGTTTTTAAATTTTTTGTTTATTTTTGGCTTTTTGATTTTGATGCATTGTGCGTTTTGTTTTTTCTTTTTGACTTTGGTTTTTACTGATTTGTAATTGTTACTTTTATCTACTTCTTTCTTTCTTTTTCTCTTTCTCTTGTTTTTTCCTTCTTTTTTCTTTGTAACTTTAAAATTCTTAATAAATATCATTTAAAAAAAATAAAAAAGAAACCCAGCCAGATGGGTGGGGTGTAAATATTATTATTATTATTCAGGGCCAAAAGTCTTATGAGCCCATTTAGCTGACTACTGATTCCCCAATCAAACGCAAGGGCTTTTGTCCTCACCCATTCCTCCCTGTGCATGCAGCACAGATTAGGAAGCAGCACTAAATGAACAACACAGAAAAGTTTGATATATACATAAATATATATGTGAAAACTAGAAGTTATTTTTAAACCCAGAAGAGAAAGCCTGGAGCCACAAGACAACAATGAAAAACACTGTGGTCTTATCTATCGTCTTAATTATTATAATTCTGGGCAAGTTCCTTCTCAGATGGTTAGTCAGAAAGTGCATTACCTAGATAACTGCAACTAGAAAACTGAGAGATACCTAGATAACTGCAACTAGAAAACTGAGAGATACCTAGATAACTGCAACTAGAGTAATTGATTCCTCACAGCTGATACACAATGCACTGTATAAAGGCCTAAGTACATAAAAAAGTACTTGGGATTTTCGGAAAAGATTTCCCAATTATTTCATGGCAACTGCTGTTAGAGGCCAAACAACAACAACAACAACAACAACAACAACAACAAAATGCCTGTGGTGACCAAATCCCTTCAGGTCCAAATCACACTTTCCATAGGAAATCCATGACTGGATCCCTTCATATTTTGATTTATACTTGAGTGTAGTTGCAAGGCACTCCAACACTTATTGGAGCAGCAGCAGGGTGAGTTTTTAACCCTTCCCTGTGTGTGCTGGTTCCCCTGTGCTTGGTGGAAAATGTACAGGTACCCACAAGTAGAACCATAGCTCTGGGGGAAGAGATTATTTAGATTACACCACCGTTGTGGTAAACAAATTGGCAGCCCAATACAGCTGTGTTTTAGAAAAGTGAAACATGTGGAAGAGAAACCATTCCTGGAGCTCCTATGGAAGTGTATTTTGGCCCCCAGTCTTCAAGTGGTTATGTCAACACTATTGCTAAACTCTGCCTATGCACTGAATTACATTTATCAGATGAGCTGTGTTGCTTCTACAATATATGTGGTTTTTCAAAGTTCTTGGAGGTAACAGATTTCTTGTATGGAACAGAGCCCTTGTGACTCCCAGAACGCTTGATAGTAAAAAGCAAATTTTCATAATTGCCTACCATTATAATAAACTGTAAAAAGGAGAGTTAAATAAACAGGTGGTGAAATGAAATATGTTCTATAGTCAGCAGGAAGTGAACAAATCTACGTACTGAAGTAAAGTTATTCACGCAGAATGTATTTAAGATAGTGAAACATTAATTGATTCTTTTATAGTCTAAAGCAATTTTCATTTGTTCTAGACATGCACAGAAAAATAAAATAGCGAGTTTTTATGTAAAAAAAGAAAAAACCCTCCACACTTACTATAAAATGGTGGTTAAACACTCAGTTTTAAAAATATATAAATGACCTATTGAAGAACTGCTGACCAGTTAAATTAGGTGTACTCAGTACAGCACTATAACACAAACTCTAGATTATATTTAAGAGTTGGAATGAAATTTTTACCTTTTGTGGGACTTAGGGTCAAAAGGACTGGGATATAGGAAAATTCAAGCTACTCTTTATTTCAAGCCAAACACACTATACAGTGGTACCTCAGGTTACATATGCTTCAGGTTACATACGCTTCAGGTTACAGATTCCTCTAACCCAGAAATAGTGCTTCAGGATAAGAACAGAAATCGTGCTCCAGCGGCGCGGCAGCAGTGGGACGCCCCATTAGCTAAAGTGGTGCTTCAGGTTAAGAACAGTTTCAGGTTAAGAACGGACCTCCAGAACGAATTAAGTACTTAACCCGAGGTACCACTGTAGTTAGATGTGCTGCAAACTTTGCCCAATTGTAGTTCTAAAGGTAGATACTGTAACTTCAAAATTTCAAAGATACTTGCCTGCATTGGGCAAATTTGCTCCAGAAAGTACTTTTTAATGAGTTAATTTTATACATCCTTTGTCTTGTGTCTACAGAATTCCAGCAGCACACATTTCTCTGGACTGTTGTTTAAATTTAAAACAGCCATTTTCAAGTTGCAGACCGCATATTCACAAGTTCCAAACTGCAAGAATAATGTTAGAGCCCAGAAGAAAAACAAGGACTCCCAGAGTGGACTTACATTATAGCTACATTAAAACCGATTTCCCATGGAGTAGCTGTTTGAAGTGAAGCAAGCATTACTTGCCCTGCTTCACTGGACTTAAGAGCAATTGTGTGTAGCAGAATGGGGGCCAAAAACACACATGACATTAAATGCATCTTTTGCATTTAAGGTACAGCATTTTTTTTAAAAAAAACCCGCAAATAGCATCAGCTAGGGATAGGCTAATTATCAGCAAGGGAAATATATTTTTGGCACTATTTTGGGGATCCCACCCGCCTCCATGCTAGCTTCAGAGGAGAGACATTTCTCACAACCACAGCGAAGGGTGAGTTGAATTTCTCCTCCTTGCCTGCGCAATCCTGATAATAATCACCCTTCCTCCCAGCTGCCACTCCTGCCATTTTCTTTAAAATCCTTGCACATTAAACCTCCCTGAGAATGCTTAGCTCCCCTTCTGGCTGGAGCTTACAAATGACCACCTATTTCTGTGGTTAGAACCACATGGGAATCACTTTTTAAGTAGCATACAGCAAATAGTCCTGTAGTTCCACTCGGAGCATCACTTATTAAACTGTCAATTGCTGAGAGTTGCTTTTCAACATAATTTGAAATCAAAGGGATGTTCTGATTCAAAAATTCAGAAGCAACATACAGCACCACTTTGGAATGCAGGTGAGGGAATTGCATATATCAGGCTTCCTCAACCTCGGCCCTCCAGATGTTTTTTGGCCTACAACTCCCATGATCCCTAGCTAGCAGGACCAGTGGTCAGGGATGATGGGAATTGTAGTCTCAAAACATCTGGAGGGCCAAAGTTGAGGAAGCCTGGCATATATGGTTTGTTCCCCATTTAAAAACAAAACTCCCTGCATTTAAAAAACTAGGACATTAAGAAGAAGGGAACTACCTAGACCTCCCCCCCCGCAAGTTATAGATTTTCTTTGCTACTCTTCTGAATTCCAGTTACTCCACTCCCTCAGTCAACATCATGTGGCTACTGAGCATGCTCAGTTCACATTGGTCTTTTGCAGGTGCTGTATACCTGAGGTTCCCCCTCCTGGCTTTTTTAAAATTCTGAAAAACCTAATGTCCCTTAACCCAACCCTGCTACTACTTTCTTACTGTGTATAAGAAGTGCTGGGACGCGGGTGGGGCTGTGGGTTAAACCACAGAGCCTAGGACTTGCTGATCAGAAGGTTGGCGGTTCGAATCCCTGTGGCGGGGTGAGCTCCCGTTGCTCAGTCCCTGCTCCTGCCAACCTAGCAGTTCGAAAGCACGTCAAAGTGCAAGTAGATAAATAGGTACCGCTCCAGTGGGAAGGTAAACGGCGTTTCCGTGCGCTGCTCTGGTTTGCCAGAAGCGGCTTAGTCATGCTGGCCACATGACCCGGAAACTGTACACCGGCTCCCTCGGCCAGTAAAGGGAGATGAGCGTCGCAACCCCAGAGTCGGTCACGACTGGACCTAATGGTCAGGGGTCCCTTTACCTTTACCTATAAGAAGTGGCATTTTGGCTACATAGCAATAGCACTTAACTCTGAATAGTGAAATATAAAAATCCCATTTCTTTCAATTGTGTGTGTGTGTGCACATCAGGTGCTTGTGTGACCAAAGGGCCAGTTGACAAAGAGGAAGGAGGAGATCTAGACAGGACATGGATTCCAGGAAGAAAATGTGAACTCACAGGGCCTCCAACCAATGGCTGGTTGACTCCAGTGTCTCTGCAATATGTACCTGAATACCAAAGCATCCATTTGATTTCTGGATGATAAAGGAAGTTAGCCTCATTCTCTGGCCAGAAAGGAAGCCAATGGGAGCCAGTTGGATGCTTCAATTATTTCGAGTGGTTCTGCCTGGGTAAGTGCTTTCCTGGACTGGAGCCATACCTTTGACCTCCAGTTTGCATTGACAGGGTCAGGGAATGTTGAAAAGAATTGCCAGACCGAAAGAGAATTTTCTCACTGGCTCACATGTTGAACGGATGCAGCAATAAAAGTGGCTGTCAAAATGTTGCCTGCGCTGCTGTGCTTGGACCAGCTCAGCAGGACCCACAGAGCTTGGCTTTCTACACTAATCCAACTAGCCTTATGCAAAAACTTCCAGCAAGAGCACAAGGAGTTCATGCCAGCTGGAGAGGTGGCGGTCAGAATAATTGTCTGGTAAAACTTGGCTTTTCTCGTAAAGGATTCGGAAGGCTTTTGGGTTCCTCACCTAATCCTGCCTGCATTCAGACCTGTGACTTGCAAAAGCAAGGATTCCTCAAATAAAATATTTCTGCAAATCTATACCAGGGATGGGAACCTGTGGCTCTCTAGCCATTGATGGATTCCTGCTTCCATCAGCCCCAGGCCTCCTAGCTAATAGTCAGAGATCATGGGAGTTAGAGTCCAATAACAGCTGGAGGGCCTTGGTTTCCCCATTCCTATTTAGAATATCCCTTTCAGAATATGCATTTTGTGCTATTTATGTATGCACTTACTACAAGCTGATTTAATCATATAATCAAACTTTACTCTTGATGAGGCCTGTACAGAGTAGTAACTAACTCCTCCAGGCAAGATACACCTCTGAGCTGGCCTCCTGGGTCACAGCTGTTTCTCTAAACAGGGCCCTCTGTCATATATTCATCTGATAATGCATGTTAAGAGGAATTAAAACAGGAGAATGTGCAGAATTCATTCGCTATATCCACATTCCCCAATGAATTATACAAATGGCTGGAGAAGGAAGAAAATTCAGTCGAGATACACACACTCACCAAGGGCTGTTAAGTAATGTGAACATTACCCAGTCAATATACATAATTCCTTCTTCATGGAAGGATTATATGCACATTCTCCATGAGACCTGGTGAATGTGCACAATGGCCAGTTATTGTGCACATTAACTGTTCAACTTAACACGTACATTAAAATAGCCCATATCTACAATATTCATCGGTATGATTGTATTTATATGGCAACATATTAGTCCCATTTACTGCTTAAGGGATCAGTTCCAAGCTTTCCCCATTTCCTATACCATTCTTTGCCCTCTAAACTGGCTCCAGAACATAGCAATGCCCTATACCAAGCCTGACCATTAATCTGTCTAATTTTTTTTCTAGGTTAGTCCTACCTAGATAAAGATGCCTGTGATTGAACTCAGGACTTTCTGCATTCAAATCAAGTGTTCTTCCACTGAGCAAGGCCCCTCCCTCAAGACTTGGTATTTCTAGTCAAACATCAGTGTCAGGGAACTGCCATCAGCTCAGAGATGAGAGGTGGAAGGGCAGATGGATTACAGAGAGCCTCCAAAAATCGTGGGAAGCAGCACTTCCTCAGCGGAGGAAGGAAGCCCCGCCTCTAGTGGGGAAGAGCTGCAGGGCTCGGAGGATGCAAGAAAGAGCCAGGACACCGTGCCTGAGCAAAGCGGGGAGGAGAGAGGTCCCCCTTTACCCAAGCCTTCCCTGCGCAGTAGGCTTTTGCACAAGAGAGGAGAGGCGTCAGCTGGGGGTCAAGAGACTACTTTGCTGGGGAAAGTTTAAGGATCGCCCACACTCAGATTCTGCTAGTGAGTGAGCAAGACATGGAATAGAGGCGTTCTGCATTGTAAATGTTTTGCAGCAGTAATAAAGCCTTTGAAAAAGTGAGGGACCTTGCCTGATTGCTCTCGAGCAACCACACCGATAGGCATAACAATCAGCAATCTCTGTGGGCTGCTAAATCTCATCTCTGAAACCTGATCCTTCTAGTACACAATGCAGATTATTGTAAAATGGGTACCTATTCCTTTTTTGTTTCCTTTTAAAATGAGCATTGTGTTGAAAATAGTCTTGGGGTACGTACATATCTGAGGCTTAAGTCCAAAGCCATCTCTAGCACTCTAGTTGTAAGCCCTGAGCAAAATAATTAAGAAGCACAAGAGCATTTGCACCTTACTTCTACAGTAGGAAACATGGCTTTGGGACCATGTCCAAGAGAAAGCTGCTGCTGTAGCCTCAGGTGATCCTTAAGCCCTTGAAGCAGGTGTGGGAAATCTTTTTCAGCCAAAGGGCTGCATTCCCTTCTGGGCAGCCTTCCTAGGGCCACATGCCAATAGCAAATGGGACCAGAGACAAGAGCAGGAAGAGCAACAGATGCAGATTTGCTTTTTTTTTTTTACACTAGGCTACTTTCTACGAACACTCACATATTCTCCATCCAGATGAGCAAGAGTCGTTGTAAGAGTTCAAGGACACATTTTTGCCTGGCAAAAACTCTTGGAACCACTGAAGGGTGTGGCCGGGGCAGTCCCAAGACTCACAGTGAAGCCGTCTGTAGCTGCTCAGAATTATGCCAGCCCAGGGCATTGGGGAAATTAAAAGGGTGGCCTAGACCTAGCCTCCTGAAGTTGCCTGGAGTTCTGGGAAAGATATATTCTTAAGTAGGCCCCAGGGCAAGCAACAGCAGTGCGTGCTGGGGCCCTGGCAGCTGCCCAAGGATGCCAAGGACTGATGCTATGGCCTTCCTGGAGAGCAGGCAGGCAACATTTTTAAAAAGTAAACTATCCTATCAGCATATGGATATTGACCTAACATTAAAGGTAAAAAGTAAAGGTAAAGGACCCCTGGACAGTTAAGTCTATGGGGTTGGGGCACTCATCTCGCTTTCAGGCCAAGGGAGACGGTGTTTGTTCACAGACAGCTTTCCGGATCATGTGGCCAGCATGACTAAACCGCTTCTGGTGCAACACCGTGACGGAAACCAGAGCGCACGGAAACGCCATTTACCTTCCTGTCACAGTTGTACCTACTTATCTACTGGCATGCTTTTGAACTGCTACTTTGGCAGAAGCTGGGACAGAGCAACAGGAGCTCACCCTGTTGTGGGGATTTGAACTGCCAACCTTCTGATTGGCAAGCCCAAGAGGCCCAGTGGTTTAGACCACAGTGCCACCCGCGTCCCTACCTGACCTAACATAAGGTTCCTGACGACCCACACGAATACCCTACTTAACACACTGACAGGCGGTGCTGACCAACCTCCAGGGAGGGAGTGCTGTAGTATAGAACATAAGACAAAAGCCAATGATGGAATGAGAGGATAAGACAAGAGCGAAGAAAAGTTGTCTGAGATGATTATGTCAATGATATGAAGAGAACGGCAGTTAACAGACTGTGAAAGACCACGGATGCTTAAGTGGGGGTAGCATATTAAGCAGTGCAGTGGTTGAAAAAGTCACTGGGGGGATTCTATCGGGATGATCTGAGAAGAGATCAGGTGAGAAGTTATTAGAGAAGAAATATTCAAGGGTGTTTAGGACAAGTTGCCCTAAAGGTTTTCAGTTCTGATGATGTGTTTGTGTGTATCAACGTACATGTGTGTATGCCTGCACACATACATGGAAACTTGCACTAAGTTTGATATACACTTTCATATTTTAATAAATTGCTGGTAGTGAATAATTGACAGAAGTCATCACTTTTCAATTAATACATGCACAAAGTTTTCCAAAAAGGGTGAAGTAGAAAATACCTAATGGGAAATTAAATAAGTACCAGTGTGATCATAAGCACTGGTGGACTAGGATACGTGAACAAAACATGTGCCAAATGGGTTTTCTGTAGGCCAGTCTTTTTTAGAACTCATTGTGTGCTCAGTTCTCCCCATTGGAAATTTGTTTCTGTGCAAGGTAGACCTACCAGATGAGGGTGTTAGCATATGTAAAATATAAAAACATTGGGCTTTCAGTGCACCCATATTCAAGGAATACTTCTGTTGTTCAAGGCAGAGTTCTCCTTCCAACAGAGCAATACTTACCCCAAAATGCCCCCTCTCATACCCATTTAGTCTGTTTCAAACAATTAAATAGATGAAGACAAATGTCATATTTGCCCTGATAAATTTCTACCTAGCATAAGAAACCACTCATGGTTGGAGTAATCAGAATGCACCACCTCTCTCCCTCCCTCTCACAAACACGTACCAATTTGCAAAAATATCTACATGAAGTTACATTAATCCCTGGTAAACTATTGTGAATGCCATTGCAATTAGATGTTTGTTAGCAGGGCTCAATTTTCCCCCCACCAAGAGTCTAAATTCCATGCTCCAGACTCTGGTGATAAAATCATTTAAACTCCTCCGAGAAATGCCTTTCATCCTCTTTATTGGAGTAGCATTCCTGGTGGCTTTCATATCAGCAGGAAGAGTGTCTGAGATAATTGCTCCTTCCATGGAGGATCAATAGCGCATAATCCATCAAGGTGAGGTAGTCCTTTCTACTTGTCCAGATTCTGTGGACAAATCCTCACTTTTGCCGAGTAATGAATATAGTGCTTTACTCCATTTGCACAAAAAGCTCCTCAGTGGGAAAGACAAGATGATCCAGTAGACTGAGGGTTATAGGATGTATCCGAATGGCATGGGAAAGATTGTAAGTTGCACAGTCTAAGTCATGATGTGCCTTTCCAATTGTAGAAGCAGCAAGGACTCAGAAATCTATTGCAGATCATCAAAGCCACGCTAGCAAAATATAGCTCCATTAAAACCAAGAAGCAATTCTTGAAGACATTTTCTTCCTCTGAAGCATTTATATCATACGCTGCCACATCTATAGTGGCTGAAAAAGAAGAAACATGAACAGCAGTAGCTTAAGATGAAAATAGGAAACTAAAGGCTTTATCTGCAGTGGAAGTTTCACTTGGCTTCATGCATAAAAGCAGTGGTGGCTGGTAACCCCAATGGGACTGGTGAGGTGGAAGGGACAAGAAACCAACAGCAAGTGAAGTCGGAGGCAATAACAAGCAGAGCCTCATTTTGTCCCCATCTTTCCCCCTGCCAAGTTCCACAAGGGCAACACAGAGACTAAAGAGGTAGAAGCTGCCACAGGTAGTGGCACCTCTTGGATTGGTGGTAAAAATGGGAGGCGAGAGCTGGAACAACTTCATCTGTGGCTCTTACCTTCAGCAAAGGAAATGGGAGTGATATAAAATTGCAAAGAAGCTGCAAGCACATGCAGACGTCTCCCCACTTACGTCTCCCCACTTACGCATGTTTGACTTGCGTGGACCTTGTATACGTGCGGCACTGGGAAATAATTAAATAAATTGACTTAAATGGCAAAAAGGCATGCAAAGGGCAAAAAGAGGCTGAAAAGAGCAGAGGAACTGCAAAAATGGCGTGAAAAGAGCAGGAAAAGGGCTAGCAAACCCAGGAGCTTTTGCAACTGCAATCCCACGAGCCTTTGCACCGACCTTTGAGGCTTGTGGATAGCTGGAATTTGAGAAAGGAGGTTTGGAGGGAGTGACTGTGGTCGAGTTTGGCAGGGTTTGGTGGAGAAGTTTTTTACAGGCTTTTTAGGCAGTGTTCCCCACTATATGCAATTTATTGCATATGTGCACTACCTGGGAACATAACCCCTGTGTAACTGGAGAGGTTGTAGCTGTATTTTGTTATTGTGCAGGAGATTGATAGAAAAATGGTCATCAGCTAAAGCAGTTCAGTGAATAATAATAAAGGATAGAGCTCCTTTCCTATATGCTCACATCTTCATGATCTCAGTAATCGTTACAACAGCCCTGTTAGCATGGCAGTGCTGTTTCCCCAACCTCATATTGCCTATGGCCTAAGAGGACAACAGTTTATGTGTTGTGAATTATTTTGTGAATTTATTGCAGAGGCCATGAACTCTGGACTTCCTAGTCCAGGGGTGGGGGAAATTGTGGCCCTCCAGATGGTGTTGGACTCCAAATCCCATCAGCCCCAGAATGATGGGAGCTGTAGCAACATCTGGAGAGATACGGGTTCACCATCCCTCTCCTGGCCCAGCTGTTCATATTCTTAGGCACTAGTTAAATCTAAAATAAAAAATATATAGGACTGCGTACCCTCCAAAATATCTGATGAAAATAGCAATGTCCTTAATAATAATAATATTTATACCAGGCTTTCTCAAACTCGGCCCTCCAGATGTTTTTGGCCTACAACTCCCATGATCCCTAGCTAGCAGGACCAGTGGTCAGGGATGATGGGAATTGTAGTCTCAAAACTTCTGGAGGAACGAGTTTGAGGAAGCCTGATTTATACCCTGCCCATTTGATTGGGTTGACCCAGGCACTCTGGGTGGCTTCCAACATATATAAAAACACAAAACATAAAACATTAAAAAAAACCTTCCATATACAGGGCTACCTTTAGATGTTTTCCATAGGTTGTATCTTATCTCCTTGGCTCGGTGTGTGTGTGTGTGTGTGTGTGTGTGTGTGTGTGCATAACTCCATACCCTTCAATGAAAATAGGGACATCCTACCATAACCGCCAACGTTTCTCTGATGAAAATAGGGTCATCCTAAGGAAAAGTGGGACATTCTGGGATCAAATCAGAAACCAGGATGGCTTCTCTAAATCAGGGATGTCCCTGGAAAATAGGGACACCTGGAGGGTCTGGAAATAGGGTGACGGAGGTGTTTGAATAAATCCAAGAGCAGTGTGCTACAGAATCCAGAACACCATTCAAGATGGAGCACAGAATGCCTTTCCGTTCGTTACTCCCGCTTCAGTTGTTGTAGCCGTGATACCGAGACAGAAAGATACCTTTGAGTAAAGGTAAAGCCAGAAGAGCACTGAAGAGACGACTCTGGGAGAGCTAATGAGGGAGGCAGTGGAGTGCAATGTGATTGCCTTCTGGAGCTAAGAGAGCAAAGGGGTGGTGCATTGGAGTTACGAACCGCAGCAGGGGGAGAGCGAGCCCGTCATCAAAGATCCTAGGATTCATAAAGGAGGCTACTAAACACACACACACACCTAAGAATAGAGAGCTTAACTAGGTTGAAAGACATGGAATAGAGAGACTGGTAAGAACTGGAGGTGTGGCTGAACACAGCATGGTAGCAATTTGATAGTGTGAGCTGTGGTGAAATACAGAAAGGGAGCAAGAGAAAGCACCAGGAAACAGTAGGGAGAGGGAGAAGGGGCCGACTGATAAGGACAGTTGGAGGCACCTAACAACCCACAATGTGGTTTTCATAACAATATAAAAAAATTCCTTCCAGTAGCACCTTAAAGACCAACTAAGTTAGTTCTTGGTATGAGCTTTCGTGTGCATGCACACTTCTTCAGATACACACTTCTTCAGATACAGAAGTGTGCATGCACACGAAAGCTCATACCAAGAACTAACTTAGTTGGTCTTTAAGGTGCTACTGGAAGGAATTTTTTAATTTTGACTATGGCAGACCAACACGGCTACCTATCTGTAATTCATAACAATAGATGGGGATGGAGGACTATTAGTGAAGCAGTAGATACTGAATATTAGCAATACTAAATGGGATTGTGTGCAACTAGGAATTTAGGAAGCTGCCTTAGGCAGTGTGGCCTCTACTGTTAGCCCATCAAACTTAGCATTGTCCACACAGACTGGCAGTTGCTCTCCAGGGTTTCAGGCAGGGGGCATTCCCAGTTCTATCTGGAGACTAAAACTGGCACCTTTTACGTCCAAAGCAAATTTCCTCCCACTAAACTATGGCCCTTCCCCTAGTTTTATTTAGAGCAGACCTATCACAATTATTGGACCTTAGCTAATTTCAATGGTTAGAACTAGCATTGGATACAACCCATAATACTGGGTAGTGATGGAGTCTGAAAGAAGACTTTACAATTCAAAACCGAGAGCTGTAAAAACAATAATGTGCAAATCCTATGCATATTATTTGATGGTTGCTTGTTGCCCACCATCCTAAGGTTCCAGGGAGGGTTACAACAGTAAAACACAGTATTAGAAAAGGTTTAACAAATTTAAGGAAAGGAAAGTCTAGCCCTCGGAAAGGAACAATGCCCATAATCTCCCACCCCCAAGCATTGGGAAGGAATATATTACAGAAGAGAGATCTTAGACTGAAGCTCCTTAAAATATCAAGATGATTAGTAAGTTCAGGTGACACCATATTTGGTGACTGGATGGAGCAGTACTTTGAGGGCAATAAAGCCTACAGTTTGAATATCATGATTTTTTTCCTTCGAAGTCTGTACTACCCAGGCAATTTTGCAAACTGGTGATATATGAGCTTTTAAGATAGTTGTGAAGCTGTAACAGCATTTATTAATTATCTGAAAGGCATAAAATAAGATCTAAAGCAAATAATGGAAGAGGAAGCATTCAGTCTGATTGAATTCAAAATACATGCATTGCAAGGAAACATACCGTACTTGCTGTATATCTACATTAAAAATCTTTGAAAGAGATACATGTTAGCATTTCTTTAGATCTACATACATAATTGTCCTCCTATTTATCCCTCTTTCTAAACCCCCCTCAAAATATTCATGTTTATACTTTAAGGAGCAGAAGAGGATGAAAGATTGCATTTGGCAGGTCTCTTTGATTTTGTAATTATTTCTTTGTGTAAATGCAGCAAAGGGTGACTTCTATTATGTTTTAGGTACAAATCTGCATAGAGTAACTTCCAGCTGTTGACCACGCGATTAGTCCTTTAAAGTGCAAAAATGGCTGTTTACAAATACCCATAATTACTGTAATTTTCAGGCGAGAAATCTGCGCTCACCTCAAACCAGCCCACATGCCAGTTCTTGCCTGGATAAAATGACTTTCTTTATGGTTAGAAATCTCTGTCACATTAAAAAAAAAATTAGCAAAATATATTTTGACTGCAGAAATAGATTTTAGCATGAATAGACCTCTGAGACACCCAACAGTTTCAATAATATTTTCTATTCCAGGGGAGCAAAAAAAAATTTTTTTTCCTTGATAGCATTTATTTTATATTCACTGCACTGGAATGACTTTTTCTGAATTCTGCCAGCAAAGACTTATCATATGTGGGTGCCATTGCTGTAACATAAAGATAAGGATGGAGGCTTATTCCACTCATAAGCTCATGAGTCTGTAAATTGGAACTATCCTTCAAAGTACAATGAATTTTACCAGTCCAGTTTTTTCTTAAAATAAACAAGACAGGAGTGTTGTTTTCCACTGAATTTTCTCCTCCTGACTTAGAAGAACATACCAAGATGTTCCAAATGGAAGGTGGTGGCGGGGAACCAAGAATGGAGGGAGGTTCTGGATCAGGGACTAGCCTCTGTGGGTCATTGTGCCTGTAGATATCTAGTTCAGGGTGCGAATCACCCTTACCTACAACTATAAAACAAACCCTCTACCTCCACTGAACCCTCTTGTACATGCAGTGAGAATGACAAATTAGTTGAGCGCTCAAGCAAGAGAAGCAAAGTGCATCTAAGTCCCATACAGGACTTCAAAGCAGGAAGACCCTACTTTGCTTATTGATAAGGAGGGTTGCCTTGATGGGTAATGTGTTGTGCTATTGAGTGTCAAGTGGATTCATACAAATCCAGAGAAGAAAGCAAATCCGAGCTCTTGGAAGGGTGCAAGGAGAGCTTCCCTGTGAAACTGTGCTCTGCTTGCTTTTTTAGGATCCCTCCCTAAACAGCATCTAAATCCATTGAAACAAAACACGGTACAGATTTTTCTTGCAATACAGAAATAAAGCATGTCTGCTGAACACCTTACCATGTTGTGTCAAATCAGTTCTTCCAAGCTAAATCTGTTCCCTTACATTTGCTACCTATTTCTGTTGGAAAGCACATGGTCTGTGACAGAGTACTAGAGAAGGAGAAGCTGCAGATTAGCAGATCTAAGAATGGCCTAGATTAAACTATACTTTACATGTTGTTGCATATTTGTTTCCCCTTCTTTTTTAAACACCCCTCTTTCAATAACAGCTTTGAAGTTGGGAATGAAAGAGTGATAAGGAGGGATGTGGCTTGACCCTTTCCCTTCCTGCAATTTTCCCAGTCTAAATCATTCCTCCAGCTGCTTTCCCTGTGGAAAACCTTTTGCTTCACATGTGGGGAAGCAGACTAGCGGGAAGCAATTTTGAGCAGGCAAATGGCAGGAAGGGAAATTGTTAACCATTCCCTCACCATGCCACCTCTGAGGCTGCTTTTCATCTTAAAAAAAAAGAATGAAAGACAACC
This sequence comes from Podarcis liolepis, assembly GCF_965112155.1. Taxonomy (NCBI): domain Eukaryota; kingdom Metazoa; phylum Chordata; class Lepidosauria; order Squamata; family Lacertidae; genus Podarcis; species Podarcis liolepis. The sequence goes on along the minus strand of NC_139560.1, from coordinate 44,429,028 downwards.
CTCAGGGGAGAGAAATAAGCAACAGCATATAATGAATGGCTTGGCCCCTAAGAGAGATCTAGGTACGTGGAGATGTGTTGTCTGAACTAAGTATACTTGCCATGAACATAAAAATCAGATGCACCTTCTATTTTAAACCACCAACTACTCTACTGAACAGATTAACACCCAGTTGTGTGCTCTAGACAACTGAGCCATCCACTGTCCTGAACAATACAGCCTTTGAGAGACTGCTAGTCAATAAAATAAAATACCCCATTCTCTTTAATTAACATATGAAATAAACACAATCTGTGACACCTAGTGTGCAGCAGCAATTAAGAGGCAAGGCTTAGTTAAACCTCCTAATATCTCATTTAAATATGCAATTAAAGGATAATTGCCTACAATCAATAAAAAATTGAAATATTTTGCAGGGGCCTCAATTATTATGATTTTTGTGTGTGTGAGGCTTTCTGCTACTTTAAGCTAAGCCTCTACATCTTTCGTTAAATTGACACAACGCCACTCTACGCTCCCCTGATTTGTGCTGCTACAAGAACAACTGCCTTCAGGATTTATATAGTAACAACAGTGTACGTTATCAGAAGAGTCAAAAGCCAGCGGTCTCTGCTACCTCTGTGTGTCTGAACCAAGCAACCTTGGGAACTGTAGTTCTGTGATCTCTGACAAATAGTTGTCAGCACCAGCTCCCAGGTTGCCTTGAAGAAAAGGCAGGGCAGTTTAAAAAGCAATTTCAAGACAGTTTATGTATGTAGTATAGATCTAGCCTAGTAATTGAAAATATTTGTTGGCTGTAGCTTTTCTATATCATTCTTGCAGGTGTCGTCCAAATTAGACAAAAATCAACGTGCAGTCCTACAAATATGGTCCATTCCCACCCCTCTTGCTCCATAAAGAAAATGGGTTTGACATACAGTGAAATATTTGATCCTTAAAGTGCTTACTTCCCGTTCTCCCTCCCCCAACCACCTCTCACACTATATTTGGGACTGGCTTTTAGAAGGGGCAACTTATGAAAATGCAGTAGCGAGGGGGGGGGGTTATATGTTTCAGTCCACCAGAAACATATTGCCCCCGTTCTGAAAGCATTGCCAGGGCTGCCTTGTTGCTACTGAACCAAATTCAACAGGCGTTTGCTGGATTCTAAAAACAACTTGGGAACCGGTATGTTATATTTCCCACTCTGGGACTGCTTTTGCAATGAGTAGCAGTAATAAGTGTTTTTAATAAATGTAGTCTGGCCCTTTGACTGTGTTGATCAGTGTGGAAAGGAGGAGATTTTGTTTCAAAGTGACAGCATCAACCATTAAATCTGACAGTGCTGATAGTCAGTTTGGTGCATCACCTCTGCAGAGTCTTCCATGAAGATTACCGTTGCATGCAGAATTCTGCAGTTTGGGGCTTGTGATTCCACCTACCCTTTGTTGACCTCTGCGGCCATTACAAGTGCAGCAGAGCAGGAAATGGAGGTTGCCCTCCCCCTCCAACGCTAAAATCTGGGCTGCAGAAGTTTCATTTTGAAAAAGAAAGGTGTTTTCGAAAAACTGTTTGCTGTGATGCTCACATGATGTTTAACTAGAATTAGACTGTCCATTTCATTAAGATACCATATGGCTCAGTACAGTGTTTCTATGTTTTGAACCCATCCAGAAATTGCATCTAAGAAGGGTCAAGGTTCTGAACTGGAAATATGTTCCTTCCAGGTGTTGTGCAGCCTAACTAATTATAACCACAACCCAACAGGTATTTAGAAACCAGGTTAGAACCACAAGGTTTTTCCTATGGTAGTTGCAGATATTTAAATTTCCTAAGTGGCCACTGTAATTTTTTTTTTTATTTTGCTAGATCTCCTACATCCTTAGTCTCACTAAAATGATGTGGTTTCCCCCACAGCATTTACCCCAGTTTTAAATATCTGGTTAAAGAATATAGTTTTAGGTTGTTTTCCTCTTCCAATCCTGCTGGTCCCATCAATTAATTTACAATTTTTCACAACTCCTTACCCAACAACACACCAACAATGCATGTCTCTTTGAACAGATACCAACTGGAAACCCTGTCATTTTAAATTCGTTCTCTGCTTTAATTTAAAAGATAACTCATTCCTGTTTGCTGTGTTTTAATGCACTGTGCTCTTTTCTCCCTCTCCCCCCTTTCCTACAAGCAATATATGTGTGTAATTAATAAACAATTTAGTATGTTGAGAAACCTAGGAACTTGGCAAATGTTCTGGGGATATGAAATCTCAGGAAAAGCAGCACATTATAAGAAATAGTAAGTAATTACTTATGTAAGCTTTTCTTTTTAAATTCTAAGAACATTAGCTACTAATTACCTACTAATTACCAGTACTTCAGCAGGTGTATGCACTTAACTGTAGGCTAAAACCCCTGTGAAAAACAAACCCCTCACATTCCCTCTCAAGATTAAAGCAGAATCCCCCTGGACCTCATAACATGGCAGAGGTGCAACAGAGCTGTTTACATGGCAGCGCTTTAACTGCTTGATTGCTTAAGGTGAAAACAGGCTCCAGTTTCTCTGCCTCTCCCCCCCCCACTCCGTTAATGTCAAGGCAATTTACCAAAATGAGTAAGTGGACTGGTAACCAAATGAAATCCAGGGGGGTGGGGTAGGGGAGATGCAAATCTAAACTATGATTAAGATGTCTCCATCACAAGCACATTTATCTCACTTCTGTAGTGAGCTGGCAAATTATACCTGGTTATGAATACAGCAAGAACAAAGCCGAGTGGGTCACAACTTTTGGGCCGCAGTCCAGAAGATCTTCTCCGAAGGAATCTTCTTGGGATCTGGATTGGGTGGGATTGTGGCAGGTATTGATCAGGTCAGTTTGTATCATATATTTACAAAAATCAAATTCCTCAAGGATCCCTCATCATGGCTAACTTTCATATAACTAACTTTAGCTGGATTGGGATTTCGGTTTTATGTTTGGATATGGTGAGTTTTTCATCTCGGCTCAGATGTGAGAGAAGAAGCCTGGGAACGTTCACCTGCTGAGAGCCACACACTTCCTTCACACTTAAACGTTTTGCTGAAATTAGACACAAAGTAACTTTGATTTATATTATTTATGAAGAACAGGCCTCGTAAATTGGCAGCCAGATATTAAGCACATTATTACTTGGAAAGAAATCTGATTGATTTCAGTGGCCAGAGCCATAGGCTTTCTTTGAGTCTTGAGTGCTGCTCTAAATTTGGAAACAAACAGCATGGATTTACAAGAGTTGGGATGTTAGAGGAATACCACCTAAAATGGCATATGCTTCAATTTCCCCTCTCCATCTGGGGACTGGGGAAAAAATTTGCAGACATAGGTCTAGATCTAGGAAAGCAATGTGGCAAAAGAAATGTATTTTAACGCTCCTCCCCTTTCTGTTAGTTGAGCATCTAAGTCAAAAGCCAAAAGAAAACTTACATTTAGTGTGAAAGGTTATATTCTCCAGTCTGAACACCAATTTGTTCAGAAGTGAAAGTGGGTTTGGGTTCCTACTGGTTGCCAAGATAATGTGTAGTTCCACCCTTAGCACTGAGTGACACCTGGGGTTTCCCCCCCTTTTTAACCCAATACAGAGTATTGTTATATTTGGTGATTCTGGGCGGGGAATATACCAATATTCTCCTGCTTGTTCCTGAACAGTTTAGCAACAACATATCAGTGCCAACATTCCTTGACTTGCTCATGATGAGGCTTGAACTTTATTTGTTTGTTGCATTTCTAAATTGCCCTTTCTACCCCAAGAGCCCAGGACAAAGTACAATTTAATATAAAAATACAAAATGGATATAAAAAATAAGACATAATTATTATCAACACACTTTTAAACATATATAAAACTCAGAACTGTTAATTCACAGCAGGGCAGAATAAGCTTGCTGGAAGGAAGCCACTCTTTGCAAGGGATTAATTAGGTTTATACATATTTCTGGTTTGGGATGTCCAATACTTGGCATTGTCTTCCCAAGATTAGTATTGGTTGATGCTAGTAGCATAATATGCTCTACCTGTTTCCTCTGATTTACCACAACAATACTTGTATATTTGTCCAGAGCACAGCCAAATTACATAGTTCCAGGACACTTACAAACTTCCAGCTGAACCAGGCTTCTTGGTAACATCACCCCATCAAGTCATGAGAGGTGCCCTTGTGAACAAGTCTTAATTCACGATGGTTTGATCCACTATGGAATGTGCATTCCATAGCATTTACCCCAAATTAGCTGCAGTAGATTTCAAATTCACTTTGTCCTTTGGAATCATGTCTAGACGTTACAGGCCAACGTCTTCTACAATCAAGCAGTATATACATTTTATGAAACAAACAAACAAACAAACAAACAAATAAAAGAGTACGGATATTGCCATGGTTTTTTTTTAAAAAAAATCATGCAAAAGCCCCCTTTATTTTATTCCTTCATTTTGTAATAAAATTTAAATTTGAAAAACTTTAGAAAGCAGAAAAAATCAAGTTTGATGAAGAAATGGATATTAACTTCTTGCAAAATATCTCTTGTCTTTTTAAAAATAGACAAATTTTGTTTGTCTCAGACTGTCATTTTGTGTTGCATTTCCATTAACTAATTTCTCCACTTTATTAAATGTGACTATATATTTTATTTTGTTACTGTGCTACAAGTATTGGAGTTAGAAGATATTACTGTACTACCCCGGGGTTCCTTCTATGATCACAAATACTGCTCTGTTTCTATCCACAGTAAATAGGATAGATCAATTTAAAGAGAAACTCTACTGCATATAAACATATCTAAGTATTTAATCAGCTTTTGGTACACTCTGTAAAATCATTAGAGCCTCACTTTCCATGGGCTGAAAGTAGCTCAAGGCAGCAGTGCTAAAAAGGTTGGACTTGAAGGAAATGTACTCTTTGCTTCCTCTTAGAAACAGAGATTCTTTCTGACCAAATGCCATAAAACCTACATCTCAGTCAAAATGTACTCTGTGGTCTAAGCTAGTGAGTGGAATGTCTGTTGTGCATTTATGCATTTAAAATTCCACTAAGTTTTCCTTTCTAGCCACATCAGAGTGCACTTTTAAGTGGTGGAAAGGTCAGAACAGATGAAACCAATGGCCACTGTTGAAGCAATTTCAGTCTTTTGCAACTGGATCCCTGATACCAGCGGCTTTAAAAGCCTCCTCATAAAAAATAGGGGATTTCCTGTAATTTCACTTTGATATTCCCAGTGGAGCTTGAAGCATAAATAGTGAGACTGTCCACAAATAGTACAAAAGAAGAAATCTCTGGTGCACGGGCACAGAGATTTTTAAAACCCAAATAAAATGAAAATGGAGCCTGAACAGCATCTATATGCAAATAGCTATTATAACCTCCTCATTCCTGACCCTCTCACCTGCCATATTTTGCCTCTAGACTAATTCCAAACACATACAAGGAACCTATATTTCTCTTTCACCATTATGTCACATCATCTCTCTCCTCAATTTCCTCCCTACTTAACATAAACAAGCTGAAGACGAGTGTTCCAGTCCTCACATTTAAAGCTCTATGATTGGCTCGGGCCATAGGCAGGATGTGTGGGATGTCCAAATTACTGTACAGATTACTCAGGAGGTCCTTTCAGGTAAGCTTCGCCCACCTGCCCTATACCTGGCAGGATATATGACATCAGGTGTGGAGTAGGTAAAGTTGGGGCTTGACTGTAAGGGGCTGTGTAGGCACTACCAATTGGCGGTGCCCACAAAGACCCATTGTGCATGCCCTTGGGAATCACTTCTTGGGAAGCTTCTTGTCTCAGGCATGTAAACCTGTTGCCTTTTTTTCTATAAAAAAAAAACTACACCCCAAGAACCCCAACCAAAAGTCAGGTACAAAGACCCAGAGTTGGAATTAAAGGACATTGGGCCTCCAAACAAGTTATTTTTATTTTAATATTTTTATTAAAGATAAAGGGGAGCCATACTGGGGTGAAGACATCCTCTTCTATTTGTCCGTGTTTCAGTTTATTGGTTAGCGTTTCTAGTAAGGCTGTTTCCCATACAATTTGATACCATTGGTCCATGCTTACTCCTGGCAGGTCTCTCCAGTGTCTGGCTATGAGGCTTCTGGCTGCTGAGAGGAGGTGGGTTATAAGCGCTGTATAATGTGAGTGGTCATTATGGTCTTGGAAGATGTTCACTAGGGCCAGTTCTGGGGTGAGTTCTAATACCTGTTGAGTGATTTTGCATATCTCTTGTAGGACTGCTGTCCACAAGGGTTGGATTTTAGGGCATTCCCACCACATGTGGAGGTATGTGCATGTGGAGGTGCAGCCTCTCCAACATCTTGGTGAGGTTCCTGGGCATATCAGCATGAGGTTCCGTGGTGTTAAGTACCATCTGTAGGTGAGTTTCAGAGTGATTTCCCTTCTTTTGGCTGATATGAACTTAAAGGGAGGTTTAGACCACTTTCTAGTCCATTGGGTATAGTTAATTTCATAGCCTATGTTGTGCTCGCATTGTTCTTTGATTACATCAAGGGGGTTTGTGGGATTTTGGAGCAGTATTTTGCATATTGTGGATTCCATCCCTTTGCCGTGTCCCTCAGCTATGAGGAGAAGGTTTTCGAAGGTGGTCAAGGGCCTAGTGGCGGCTGATTTTACTGCTGGATTGTTTAAGAAGGCATGTAGTTGATGGCGTATTAGCCAAGGTATTTGGGTGTCCCCTAGTTTGTCTTGTATTTCTTGTGTTGGTATGCATTTGTAGTTTTTGTAGAAGTCTTTTATACAGTGTAGGACTTTGGCTTGCCAGGTTTCTATCTGGATATTTTTTTCCAAAAGAGATTTTTATTTCTGTTCTTCTAAGTCCCACTAGTCCCTTTCAGCCTGAAAGGTTCAATGCTTAGGCAGGAATAACCAGCTGTACCAATATAAGATGGGGACACTTGGCTTTCCTGCACTAAATGTTAAAAGGATCTAGGAGTCTTAGTAGAACACAATATGAGTCAACAATGTGATGCTGCAGCAAAAAAAGCTAATGCTATTCTAGGCTGCATCAACAGAAGCCTAGTGTCTAGATCAAGTATCACTCTATTCTGTCTTGGTCAGAGCACACCTGGAATACTGTATCTAGTTCTGGGTGCCACAAATTAGAAAAGGATGTTGACAAGCTGGAACATGTGCAGAGGAGGGTGAACAAGAGGATCAAGGGTCTGGAAACTAAGCCTTACAAAGAGCATTTGAAGGAGCTGGGTATGTTTAGCCTGCAAAAGAGGAGACTGAGAGGAGATATGATAGCCGTCTCCTCTCATCTCATCTCCTCCATCTATCTATGATAGATATGATAGCCGTCTTCAAATATCTGAAGGGCTGTCCCATGGAAGATGGAGCAAGCTTGTTTTCTCCTGCTCTGGAAGGTAGGACACAAACCAATGGCTTCAAGTTACACGACAGGAGATTCTGACTAAACTTCAGGAAAAACTTTCTGACAATAAGAGCCCTTTGACAGTGGAATAGACTCCTTTGGGAGGTTCTGAACTTTGGGAGGTTCCTTGGATTGAAGTAGAGGTTGGATGACCATCTGTCATTGATGCTTTAATTGAGATTCCTGCATTGCAGTGGGTTGGACTACATGATCCTTGGGATCCCTTCCAACTCCACAACTTTGATTCTGTGATGCCAGCTGTGCTTTCAATGGCAATGATGAATCTGAGCTGAGCGTCTATTCCTCCAGGGGAAGTGTAACTTCCAACTCTACAATTCTAAGATTTTATCAAAGGCCCTTACAGCATGATGCAGTTTAGTTCCATATGATTAAAGGTAAAGGGACCGTTAGGTCCAGTTGTGAATGACTCGGGGTTTGCGGTGCTCATCTCGTTTTACTGGCCGAGGGAGCCGATGTTTGTCCGCAAACAGTTCTTCTGGGTCATGTGGCCAGCATGACTAAGCCGCTTCTGGCAAAACCAGAACAGCGTACGGAAATGCCATTTAGCTTCCCCTCCGGAGTGGTACCTATTTATCTACTTGCACTTTGACGTGCTTTCGAACTGCTAGGTTGGCAGGAACAGGGACTGAGCAACGGGAGCTCACCCTGTTGCAGGGATTCGAACCACTGACCTTCTGATCGGCAAGTCCTGGCCTCTGTGGTTTAACCCACAGTGCCATCTGCGTCCATCTGATTAGGCAATTATAAATAAATGAGCCCCCCCCCCAAAAAAAATAATGCACTCAGATAAACTGGTTTGTGCAGATCTTTTGGGGTAAGATACTTTGGTTATAATAATAGGCTACATCCGAATAAATCCTACTTAGTGCAGACCCTTTGAAATTAATGCTTGGATTTTTAATTCATTTCAGTGAGTCTACTCTGAGTAGGACTAGCATCGGAGGCAAACATGTGTGTGTTTGTGGTGTAACTTTACATAGCAGGAGGGGGCAAACCAGGGCTGAGAGCAAATGGGACATCTGCATATTCTTGCATTGCAGGAGCTTGGACTAGATTATGCTCACCAGGGTCCCTTCCAACTCTTCAATACTATAATTCTGTGAGAAAGGAGCTGAAGGAAAGGATTTAAAGCCAGGCAGGAAAGAGTTGAGTGGGGAGGTGTAGAAAGGTGGGAGGGGGCAGAGGAGAGAGAGAGAGAGGGACAGGAAAGAGTTCACAGCTTCAAAAATGCAGCCCATTACTCAGGAAAAGAAACTCATGAATACCTGAGTGTAGGTGCTTAAGAGTGTGTTGCAGCCAAGAGAGAAGTGGCTCCGGGCAGCTCCCAAGCACCGGTGGGGAGGCTGGCTCTTGCCTGCCTCTGACCTTGCCTGCCTCTGACCTCAGTGCACCACAGGGGCACCCCTCTCTTTGTGCAGCCACGGGGCACGTGGGGCAGCCGCTCCTCCTGCCCCCCCTTTCCTTTGCCAATGGGCTAAGGAGTAAACCTGACACAAATATATAGTAGAGTCCCCAAGACAGTTGGATGGGGCCTTGTATGCCTCCTTCTGGCAACTCCTGCAGCCAAGCAGGCACCAAACATTGTTCTGATTTCCTTTGGACCACATCAGCTCTCTGGGTATCTCAGGACTTTTTTTACCGCCTAGGCCTGCGCCCTGTGGAGGTCACTTCAGAGCTGCTGACACAGTGGTTTGCCTTCAACCCCAGAGGCACACTCCATTGTCTCTCAAGACAGACAGATGCCAACAATAAGGTTTTACCATGGTTGCATCAATCCATTGTTGCTTTGGGATTTTTATTTTTTTTAAAGAAAAAGCTGTCTAGAAAGGTTTTCAAATAAATAAACATAGCAGCTGCAAAAAGTCGCTTTGTCACTGATATTGTTAAACAATTGGAAGTCTGAAAACTTGGCTGATCTATTGCAAATTGCCCAGAGAGCATCTAATAAATCCTAGGGTACTCTCTCTCCATCTGCAATACAGAATATCCTTCCATAATGTTAACTGGTTATATTTGACAACCCTTAGAACTTCTTATTACATTATCATTTTGTGTCACTCTATTTTTCCCCATAATATAATTAACTTACCTAAGGGGAAAACATATTTTAAAAGCTTGACTTTAAAAATAAGTAAATAATTGTTTAAAAGTATGCTGGGGTCTTATTGGTTGTCATTGGATATTGATATATCTAAAACAGCAGAGAATGCTACTCAGAAGTTACGTCCGTTCAGATTTATTCTGCTTCCAAGGTCTGCTTCTTTTTCTGGCTCTGCTTTTTTAAAAATCATTTTTGCACTTACCGTTAAAAAAGAGAGAGAGAAAGGAAGGAAGGAAGTGCCAGAGCACCTGCAACTCTCATGTATATGCATGAAATGGAATTATGTCCCTCTGGGATGCTGGTGTTGCGACTTGGGGGAGCTGGCAAAGTAACCATGACAACGCGCCTCGGTGACAAGACATTCTGCTTTTAAGTGATAAAAGTATGGTTTACGCTGGTAAACAAACACCATTACAACTTTACCTCAGCAAGTGGTGGCGCCGGTGAAATCCAGATTGGCAATAGTCTAGCCCTAGGTATCTCTTTATCCATCTCTTTCCATCAGCCCCATTGTTATGTTAATAACTAGATATGACGGGATGGAGTACAGTATATATTCAAGCATCCATCCCTTCCAATACAGGATATGCAAGATAGAAGAACTGGAACAAATAACAGCTCCTGCAATATGTATTCTCTTGGGAAAATCTGAAGTGAAAAGCAGCTGCTAGGACTAGTGGTCAGGGATGATGGGAACTGTAGTCCCAAAACAATTGGAGACCCAAGTTTGGGAAGCCCTGCAGTAGATGATACTACAGAAGACAGCTGCCTATGTTCTGAAACTACTGTGTGTGTTTTAGAGGTGTCTGGTTCATAGAATTATAGAATGGTTAGAGTTGTAAGGGACCAGAGGGTCATCTAGTCCAACCCCTGCAATGCAGGAATCTTTTTGCCCAATGTGGGTCTCAAAACAACAACCCTGAGATTAAGAGTTTCATGCTCTACCGACTGAACTATCTCATCAGCCCTTGGTTTTCAGATCCGATCCAAAGCAAGATGGACTTGCCCAGGCTCCTGATCTCAAAAACGTTGGCAGCACAAAAATAACTGAAAATGAGTTTAAAATTGGCTGCTACAAATGCTTTTTTTGGGGGGGGGATTGCAACCAAACAAATCTGAAATATTTGGCTCCTTATGGGGCTTGCTTACCATTCAATATTCATTTGGCCATTACCATTACAATAAAATAATAAAACGGAACACATGCTCTGTACATGCGTTCCTGCAGAGTTAAGATTTGGAAATCTTTACTAGAAATAAAACATTGCAGGGTCCTCAGCACATATGTACCCCTTGCAACATTCTGGTGTACAATGCGGTCATTATTAAAATAATCATAATCATTGGAGTGGGTCCTGAGAACACAAATCTCTTTCTATTGTCCTGCTCTATAATTTCCATAATGTTGAAAAACAAAGCTCCCCGTCTTGCAAAGAAAATATGGAATTCTTTCATTCCTAGTGCTGCATTCAGAACTCAGAAAAGCGACAAAGGAAGCAAAATTGAAGAGGTCAGATTGAAAAATGAGAGTGAAATTGCTCTCCAAAAATGAACAGAAAGTGCCCCTGAAGCTGACCAGATATGGCTGTTTTGTGAGGCCTGAAGCTCTTTGGAGCTGCAGCCATCCTGTTGCTACTCTTTAAAATTAAAGCTGCATGCTGAGCAGAGGGCCACGGTCCATAGACCAAATGCTCACAGAGAGAGCTGCTGCCACCTCAGCTCCAGGCTCTAGAGCCAAGATACAATTGGAAGCATTTCCACCACTCTCATCCTGGCCAGAGGCAAAGTGGCTCCCTCCAATGCACAACCACCAAGGGCCGTGCTGCACCCACCACTGCCCAACTGCTCATGGAAATGCTGCTGGCATCACTAACCAAATGTCACGGGCAGCTCTCCTTTCTAGCCCACTAACTAGCTATGCCGTGGCACTGATCCTGCTTTCCCAATAGCCATGGAAGGAGATACCGGGCACAGTCATTAGCTGTAACGATTCCATGTTTATTAACACCCTTAGCTAGGACACAGATGCTCTAGTGACAAGTACCATCACTTCTACAACTATTCTTTTGACACAACAAGCCATGGATCGCAGCCAGAACGCCAGAGGATGACAAGCTTGTTACACCTATGAGATTTTTTTCTTTGGATGATCAATTTTTTATTTTTATTTTAGTGAAGCTGGGAGAATAATGTCAGAGTTTTCAGTACATGAGTATAAAAAAGTTTGCTTGTTGTTTTTTATTTTAAAAATCTGGTTATTTCCCCAAGTATGCTTTTTTACCAAAATTTAGAAAATATTTATCTTTAAAAAATAGCACACCGGTGCTCATTTAAATGTTAAAGCAGTAGCTGTAGGTCCATATATAGTGTGCAGCATAGATTCTCTTTTCTAAGGGTGCATTCAGACATGGGGAATATTGTATTCCTTTTCCTGCTAGCACTTCTGTCCTGTTTTTGAATGTTTCCTTTATACTGCAGGACCTGTTGTGTTGTGGATCTGTGGCTTTTTGACTGCTATACCGGCATGTTGCTAAATTTCATACACTCCAGTAGCTGTGGTGTGGCACACCAAGGAATGCCACTGAACAATGTTGCTACTCCCCCACCCATCCAGCAAATGTCTCCCTATGATTCCTCAATGAAAACAGCAGGAGACAACTGTATGCTGCCCCAAATTTTATCACTTTATCCCTGTGATTTTCCAAGTTAAGGAGGCTGCAGATGATTTTTCTCTGAAATCAGATAACATGGGAATGAGCCCTAAATATGTTCCATTAATTTTCTGTAAGTGGCTTTTATGTTGTGCGAAAGTTCAAACACAATGCAGAAACTAACAGTTAGGAAGCATCAGGGAAACAGAATAAACTGCTATGTGAACAGAACTAACTAATGTGAACTGAAAACTGTAATCAATTAATCCTCTAGTGTCTCACCTGACTTTATGTCAGGGCCTGATACACTGTTGTGAGGACCTTAAGAAATAAGGTATGCTTCATTAGGGAAAAGAGTGGAGACAGATGTAAACTGAAAGTTTTAGTATTGTATTGTATTATTGTAATTTCTTGGAAAATTCTGTCTGCAATCATTATTAAAATTAAATATTAAAAAAATATGTCTGCATTTTTTTTTTTAAAATGCTAATTACTTTTCAGAAACAGTGTCAAGATGGAAACATTTTGCCACAGAGGTTCATAGCAAAGCCTTCAAAGCTAGCCTAACACACTTTGCTTAGGTTACAGAATATTGGGTGAGAAGACCCTTGGATAGAATCTGAGCTGCAAGCAACTTTAAGCTCACAGCTCTCTATGCCTTTTCATAGGCAAGATACCTGTGGGCTGCTTCTCAGCAAGCAGCATAATCCGAAGGCAGCTATAAACAGACAGCGCCACAGTAGGGGCTCAGCAGGAGACTCTCAGCAGGCAACAGCTTACCAGTCTCCCAGATTCGGGGAAGGTCACAGTGGGTTGGGGAGAAGGAAGTGTTCCTGTTGCCCAAATGACCACATGGGTCTTGCTTCATTGACCCCTCAGTCACAGGAAACAGTCTTCTTGCTACTACAGAATAAGCGTTCCTCATTTGGCTCTTTTAATTCTTCCAAAAATCTCAACTTGCATATTCAGGAGGTCTTTTCTAACTCCGTCTGTGACACATTCTGTTTGTTTTGTGTGTGATTGAATTATGAACCAGCATGAGGCAGGGCACACAGAAGGCTGTAAAAATCTATTATCTGTACATCGGGGTAGGGAACAAATGTGGCCCTTCAGACTTGTTGATATGGCCCTCAGATCTCTTCCCAGACCACACCCTTTCCACACTCCTGGCTGGAATGTGTCTTGAACAAAAAAAATGACCCTTGTTTGTTTGGATGGTGGATGTAGAGGTGTTTCACTGTGTGCATAAACTAGCCTATTGTACAAAGGTAGAATTTACACTTGTTTTTCTGCCCGTTTTTCCCTCTTACTCCTCCCACCACTGACATTTGGCCCTCAGAAAGTGGCCCAGAAGGAAGTGTGGCCCTCCGGGTGCAAAGGTTTCCCCATTCCTGCTCTACACACCCGCTTCTTCTTCAAAGCTTCTTCTTTGATGGCCTGCAGAGCCCGCTCAGGAATGTACAGCCATATTGCTTTAATGCCCTTTTTGGCCTTTCACCTCCTTAGATTGTGGGTTGGTGAAACAGGTGAAATGTTATCTCTTTCCTTTCAAAATCTTTGCTCCCCCCTTTCCTCCTCGGCAACATTTTGTATCTGCTGTAACAGATGATGATTTTGTTCTACGCTTCACGTACTCCTTAAACTTGTTCATCACTGACTTTCTGCCTCATAATACAACGCCTTACAAATATCATGGGGAATGACACAGAGAAGCTGAACAATTCAGCCGTTCTGTCAAATGCTTTAGAAAAGAAAGGGAGAGAGAGAGAGAGAGCGGGGGAGAAAATCTCCTGACCTAGCTATCACAGGGAAAAACAACAACAAAACAACTTGCTGAAACATCACCTAAAACAGGAGGTTCCAATTCATTGGAACTCGACTTATTACATGGTTGAGCACCTCCTGGAACAAGAAAATGCTGTGCAAGATTTTGTGGACCAGTGCAAGGTAGGGAAAAAGAAGTAGATAATCTCCTAACCTTTACACCACTGAGTCTGACAGCTGCTCTGGCTACCGTCCTCCTTGGGAAGTCGGTGCTGACAAGGCATGTCTGTACAAAGGACCAAGTGAAGAGCCCCGCCAACTGTGTTTCCTTTCTGTTTTCTAACCAGGCAAAATCCTATTCAAATCAGCTGGCATTCGACTGAGAAATGAACTGGAGGACAGACCTCTGGAGTTGACTTGACATGCTTTCCAAGAAACAAATAAATGTGGGATTCATTTAGGGATTTGAAAATGGGCAAATCTCTTTCCAAAACTCAGCTTCCAGAAGGCTTCATACTGCCCTCGGGGCATAGGGTGAATCTTCCATCCATGGAGAAGCTGTCATCTGAGCTCACTGCACATTCACCAGGAAATAGGTATCCTATTTCACAGCAAAGCTGTTGAACAGCTACTGAAAACTTGCCACTTGTTCAAAAATCAGGCAGAAGCACACCTGCACTGCACATGGTTGCAACCTCTTTCCCTAACTCATTATTCTGATATTAGTGATGGGTATTTGAATCTCAGTGGCTTCAAATTTACTGTAACAAAATCTCTAAAAGTCTATTTGATTTATTTACTCTTGGTCAGTATACTAAGGACTGCTTTGCAAAAACTTTCAAGGAACTAGAACCTTAACACCAGCCAGTTATATTCATATTGCTGATGATTCTGCGTCACATTTCCCAAATTCTTTTATTCTAAAAGTCCTTCTGTCTACTTTCAGCAGCTAAGTCTTCTTACCTGATAATTTTAATTGGCTGAGAGTTAAGAGTTTGTTTCCATAAAGTGTTGTGCATCTCCCAAGTCTAATAGTGGACATCCTAGCAGATGTGAAAAATGCCTTGTAGGCCATAGAGCTCCACACGGGCATGGCACCATATCCTCTAACATTCCTCTGATGAAAATAGGGACGTCCTATTCAATAATAATAATAATAATAATAATAATAATTATTATTATTATTATTATTATACCCTGTCCATCTGACTGGGTTGCCCCAGCCACTCTGGATAGCTTCCAACATACATAAAAGCATAATTAAACATTTTTTAAAATCCCTATACACAGATGCCTTCAGGTGTCATCTAATGGTTGTATAGTTATTTATCTCCTTAGCCCAGAGGTCATGTAACTCCATACCCTCCAACATTTTTGCAGTTAAAATTGGACATCCTAAGGAAAAGTGGGACATTCTCAGATAAAATAAGAAACTGGGATGGCTTCTGTAAGTCTGGGACTTCCCTGGAAAATAGAGACATGTGGAAGGTTAGTGGCACTTAAATAAAAAAGGCATTATGGAGGATGCATTATGTTCAACTGTTCTTTTTCTGAAGAAGAAGGATAAGGTGGTAAAACAACTTGAAAAAAACCAAACACAAAACCTCAACTGTTCAGAATCCAGAAATGGCACCACTGTACTTCTTTACTGGGAGCAGAGTCTGAAGGGCTCATAAATCAGGTACTCACACCCTCTGGTGGACATCTACTACATATGAGATTTGTCAGGTGGCATACAGTAAGAGTAGCAATGCTATTTCCAATTTCCTTTCCTGGCATACGAAACAAGATGGGATAGGAATGTCAGGGGAAGATTTAAAGGGTATGTGGTTGGAACAATGCCCAATTTTGGCTGAGAATCTCAGGGGTAGATAAAGGCAGAACATAATTCTGAATAGCCTGGAGGTGGCCTCCAGAATGACTCACACAAGAGATCTAGCAAGCTTCCTCTAGCTTGGGAACACATGGAATACAAATGAAGCTGACAACCGCCTGTGTCCCCTGCTCTCGTTTCTGTCCTTTTCTGAATAACTTTTAAATCACGATCATAGAATCAGGGAACCAAAGCCTCTAAGAACAAGTAGCTAATGGCAAAACCACAAGGGCAAACAACACCGTTGACAGTAATGAGCGTCACATGGTCCTCCTGGAAGCACAAACAAGGCATAAGTGGAAGTTGTGCATGCTAGTCAACTACCAAGGGTTTTATGGTACAATAAATAATAGGCATAAAGTGTATATATTTATTCCCACATTGTGGTGGCTGATGCACTGAAGGTGCACTCAGTAGAATCAAAGAATATTCTAGAATGCAATCATTTCACCCTTATGTGTTCCTGTGTTAGCGTCTCACGGCCTGCTGCTAAGACCTCTTTCTCCACATAAAGATTCCTTCAACATAGTAGAGAAAGACTTAGGACAATCTAAGTGCACTAGGCAGAGCACTGAAAGAGCTTTATATTTGTCCATATAAAAAGTAGAGACTCTGGTGTAATGTAACCTGATGAGGGCAAAGGTAAGGCAGAACTATGCTACATGAGGCAAACACAAGATTCCCTATTCCATATCTGCCTCACATTGTAAATATAAGATCATGGGGAATTTGTAAGGAAAGTAATGGGTAGGAGCAGAATTCTTGTATCTGAAAACCCCTGTTCCCTGGACTGTTTATACTGATGCTTCACCCCCCCCCCCAGAAAGAGGCTGAAAGTGAGCTTCTATGAAAGAAACGGCCTGGGAAGGTGCCCCTAAAGTAGAGGTGGGGAACCTTTGGCCTTCCACATTTTGGACATCTCCCATCAGCCTTGACTATTGACCATGCTGCCTGGGGCTGATGAGACCTGTAGTTTGCAACATCTGGAGAGTCTAAGGTTCCCCACCCCTGACCTAGAGGAAAATAAGTAGATTTGAGAACAGTTAAACACCCTCCCATTTGCCAGTTCTTCCCTGCAAAAAGTCCCCCAGTCTCCCAAAACATGCTACCTTGGTGTTTGTAAATATGAAAATATCCATTTGCTGAGCGGTTAACATGGAGGGGCGGGGGACAGAGGGGGAGAATCCCCTTCCATTAATGCTAATCCTCATGCATGCAAGTAATTGAATATTCAAGTAATTGAATATCTCCCTCATTCTCTTACCAATTGGCACCTGCCCATTCAGTCACTTGCTCTGAGTCGCCTCCTGCCTGAGAAAGGAGAACTTTGAAGGCCCACACCTTTTGTTATGAGACCCTACTTGCTTTGCATATTATCAATATCATAGGAAATGGGGGGTGGGAGGTGGAATATTTTGCTATATGTCAAAACAGGCAGAAGTACAAAACCATCTTAAATGGTATAGCAATATGACGAGAAAGATAGCTAAGAGAAACCCAGAACCAGTTTCCCAGAAACAACACAAAATGTCAGTGCAATACTTTGAGGTGCTCTCTAAGAAGCCGCCTGCAGAGAACTCGCTGCCTGCTGGAAGCTCCCTGCTAGCTGCAGCCTGCTGAGAAGGGGGCCTGCTGAGCCGCTGCCTGGTGAAGGTTGCCTACACAACGTCACTGATGGAAAGATGCTGTTAAGCAGCCCAAACTAAGGGTCACCTCACTTGGTTTTCTTAAAGTGAATCTGATTGAGGGAGAATTGCTGTAAGTGGAGCTTAGCTGAAGATGTCAGTGGAATCGATTCAAAATGTGGATAATAACTGCAACACACAAGGAGAGAAGCACTTTTAATTTTTGAGACAAGCTGCTACTTGTACATATAAAAGCCAGCTGCCAGTTCCTACCCCCCCACCTAGTTCTAACTTCTCATTGAGAAATGGTACCCAGAGTAGGAAGCGTGCAGCTGAAGAGATGGATCATAGGATGCTGTCTAGGTTTACTGGATCATTGGTCCATCAAGCTCAGCACTGTCCACACACAGACTTGTAGCAACTCTCCAGGATTTCAGACCAGGGTGTCTTCCATCTCTACCTGGGGATGCTGGGAATCAAACCTGGACCTCAAAGAAGATGCTCTACCACTTAGCTATGACTCTGAGTAGGACTATGCAGATAGGAGCTGACTCAGTTCTCAGTGGAGTCCTTTGGGAATTCAGTCCATATGATTACAGTGACATGGAGTGGGGGAAACCTGCTGGCTCCATCCACCCTCCTTACCATCTGCATCATGGTTTCTCAAACTTGGGTCTCCATCTGTTTTTGGACTACAATTCCCATCATCCTGCTAGCTAGGGATGAGGGCAAGTGAGGGCCAAGAGACATTTAGTTCTGGCCCCCAGTGCACATGTACCCAATCAGCACCCAAGCCACATTATGCAGCCTTCATCATTTTCAGCAGATATCCTTAAATGACACTCCTTTCATTCTCATCAATAGCCCTCATGATGGTAAGATTTTGCTAAATTGCACATGCATAGTTGTTGCTTTCTGCTCATGCACAAGCATGTTCTCAGCAAAGGGAAATACTTGCACATGTGTGGAAAGGACAGTTTTAGCACATGCACAATTATTTCTTTCCAAATTTCCTTCCACAGCAGAATATCAGGCACTTCCCCTTTTAAACAACAGCAACAAAATCACCAGGACTACAGAAACTTAGGGTTATATCCAACAAAGTCATCCGCATCTTTCCTAGCCCTAGTTAAGGTGGATCTAGTTCAATGAGACTAAGGTAACATAAAGTTCCAACCTAAGTGAGTCCAATAAGCCAAGGTCATCTTTTTTAGGGCAGATTTTGGAATTGTCACACTGGTCTTCTTTGATATCTCACAGCTGCTTTAGTGAATTTTGTTGCTCAGGTATGCTTGTAAGCTGCTTTGGAGGTTTTCATGTTGAAGGGCTGTTTGGGAGTGCTTGTGAGTGTGATCCTATACATGTTTTCTCAGAAGTAAGTCCCTGTAAGTTCAGTGGAGCTTACATCTAAGTAAGTGTGCATAGGATAGCGTCCTTAATGAAGTAAAGAAACAAATAAATATGTGACCTGTCTAAATCTTCCAAGGAACTGTCAATTCATTGACTATCATAATAAAAGATTTGCAAACAAATTTACAAGAATTCACATGTAGCAAACCTCACTTCTGTTGTGTTTAATCACTTTTGGTTGCAACCCAACAGGGAATCCTCTGACCACAGAATGCACCCTTAAAAGCTTTGCATAATGTTATTAAATTTATAGCTGATGGAATGTTAATTTGCAGGATTTCTTTAATATTGGAGTGCTCAAGCCCATCAGACAAATGTTTATCCTTGCTACATCATCGGAATTGAAAGCCTTTGTTATGATTCATCTGCATTAGCAGAAGAACAACATATTTTTTATAAGTAGCAATTTCTCTATCTGTCTCTCGCTCTCTCTATTTGAGACTATGAACATTTTCAAATTATTTTTATAGGGGGGGGGGCAAAAGAGAACAACATAGAAAAATATATCTACCTGTATGCTAGGAATGACACAGCTGAATTCAGGCATTGTGAAATTTAACACAGAGAGGCAGAGGAGTGACATATGTGGCAGTGTAACCCCAAATTCCATCTGCCTCTCCCCTCAGCCTTCTTACATTGAGCTGAATGCACTTAGAAGTTTTCCCATGATTGGTAATCCTACACAATTGTGGGAAGTATTCAAAGTGTGTTCAACTCAGTGCTTTAACATCTGTGTCAGATCTCCCCATTCAAGTTACAGGAAGAGTAGGGACTGAGTTGGAGGCAGTTGTTGGGAGGGATGGATCATAGAATTGTGCAGTTGGAAGGGACCCTGAGGGTCATCTAGTACAATCCCTTGCAATGCAGAAATCTCAGCTAAAGCATCCATAAAATAACCCCACTCCTCCTTAACCAATTGAGTTTTGTAACACCTGGGAAGGGCTAGTATATCGTGGGAATCAATGAAACATGGCAAAATTACAAAAAATAAAAAAAAATGCTTTATGTAAATCGACAGGTTTTTCCAGAAGAAATATTACTCATTCTCTCTCACTCACACACTCTCCCTCTCACGTGCACACAGAAAAGAACTTTTCATTCTTAAAATGAAAACCTTTCTACCCTTCTAAATCCTTGATTGAATGCCATTTTGACTATCCAAAGTATTTATTTTTACATATTTATGTTTGGTACAGGCCCAGGGATATGGCTGGGCAGAGGCTGAGGTCCCAAACCACCACCTCATCCTCCTCACTGCCCCAATCACCTCAGCTGCCTGCTAATTCCACGTCCCCTCTTTGGGCGGTCACTGGGGTCAACACATTCTCTTCTTACCTTCTCCACTGAATATGAGGAGGTCCTGCTCACTGACATTGATGGGATGGAGGGTGAGGGATAGTAACCAGGAGGCCTATGGGAATGGGAGGAGGCATGTCAGGGATCCACACATACCTACCTTGTTTGATATAAGTGAGAATTACCCAATGGGTAAGTCTCTAAGCACAGTGAGGCTTGTGTGTTTCAAGTAGCAGTTCCATGTTAAACTTGTGTGGTTTAGAGCTGCTTTAAGTGCTCACTTCACCAAAGGATCAGCACACACATGACATTTCCCCTCAGTTTTCTTCCCTCCCAATCACAATTTCCTAACAGGCATACTGTCTGTTGGAACGCACTGCATAAATCAGTCAGGATAAGACCATCACTTAGTGAATTTCCCTGTACTGCCAGCAACAGCCCCTGACATGGAGGCAGGGAAACCCACTTATGTGATGGCCCTGACTCATATAACAAGTTTTAACAGAAGAGATGCTTGGCTGAGAAGGGGTGACAAACCTCATGATTAATGTAATTTCCAGACCAGTTCACAGTTCATGTGAGATGATTTGTCACTAGTCCCCATGATAAACTGACAGTGGGTAAAGGATAGCAAATAGCTATTTCATGTCCTTCTTTGGGAGAAGCTTAAATATAGCTTATTAGCTTTTAATTTCATGAGAACTTGTGTAGTAGGACCACTCATCACCTGAATCTATAGGTTAGATGAGACTCCAAACATTGCATGGGAATATTGCACAAAACTTTGCATGACAGAAGTGACACATTTCTGCCTTCAAGGTTTAGGATCTCAGGTGAAAAATATAAACCTGATCAAAAACAAGGGAAATGTGGAAAGGTCTAGGAAGGAAAAGAAGGAAGGAAGGAAGGAAGGAAGGAAGGAAGGAAGGAAGGAAGGAAGGAAATAGCAGAAGGACAGAAAATAAAAGGAAACAATAAGGTCAAATGTGGGATGAGTCTTGTTTTAGAAACAAGCATATTTCTGGGAATATGAATGAAACAGAATGATAATGAAAAAAGCAAGAGTTGAAATGATTATTATTGGGAGATCAGAACAAAATGTTCCTCTAGAGAATCAAGCTCATTCCTGCATCATGAGATGAACTATTCTGAACTGTTGAGAATACATCTTAGTACCTAATTGCTCAAAATATCTAGAGATTTGTTTTTGGAGTACGCTGCACCTCTCTTTGAGATATTGAATACCTTTAGTTCTCATCAGTAAAACCGGAGAGTTGGGTGTTCAGCATCACAAAAGGCTGAACCCATAAGGAGGTGCTAATTTTAAAAAGTGATTGATTCTGGAGCTCATTCAAATGAGGGCCTAATTGCCCACATTTGCTTTGAATCAGGTATTGTTTGAGCAGGTGTTGCATGTTTCTCCCCAGACAGCTCTGCTGTTGCACCTGCAAACATGTCCTCCTCTTTCAGCCTTGAGCCCCTCAAGCTCATCCTTGTGAGAGGGATCACCTAGCAGGTGCTCTTTGTCTCACAGGCTTACCTGAATGAAAATAAGTTGATAGCTAACCCCACCACCACCACCCAAATTATATCAGAAGATTTTAAAAAATCAAATCTACAGAATCGCATTTTCAGCCCACTCAACACATTTAATATAGAGAATTTACAGAAGAGGAAAAAGAGACCTTAGCACAAATTAATTCTATTGAATAAAGTTGGCTGCTTTTCACAAGCAGTTGAAGTAGAGCACTTGGATTTGAAGCAGGTTAGGGCAGGGGAAAAAGGGGAAAGTGAACAAGCCTAAGTCTAATTATTCTGATACATGAGTAGACTGGGCTGCCCTCTCACAGCTTGGCAACATTGGGTGTTGCCAAACACAAGTGGCAGGGGTAGTAAGAGAAAGTTGAAAGAACATGGAGTTTCCCTTGAATGTGGTAATTTCCCCACTGTCTCCCTTTGCCACTATGGACAAATAATGGGAAAACAAAGAGAAATCACCCAACCAGCAGCAGTAGATGTGGTGCTCTCAACACATTGTTGGACAATATCTCCCATCATACCTGACCATCGACCATGTTGTCTGGGGCTCGGCAACATATGGAGGGTACTATGAGCTGGTTGGAGAAGAGAAGAAGCTTGCTCTCATTTAAAATACAGCATTTGCCATAGCAAACCAGTTAAGGAGTTCCCCTTCTAGTAACTATTTAGTTCAAACTATCTGTTTTTCCAGATTCATTTGATTTTGTGCCGTCTTGCTGAAACATCCAGATAGTTACTTTGTTCTCCTGTCTTCCAGAAATATTCCTGATATAAAACTAATATCTCACTTAGAATATTTCACTTCTATGTTTTAAAGGCCTTCACCAAAGTTATATGGTGCCATTTCTCCATAGTGGGAAGGCATAAGAGATGTGCCACATCATTGCATCCCAAGCAGAATTAGAGATTAGACTTAGTTTTTATTAAATTCTGGTCCAACAGTCTCTGGTTTATTACCCTTATGGCTATTTCCCCAAGATTAGATTTTTAACAAGATGCTTTGATGACTTCTACGACTTTACAGTGTTTCCTGTTTCATTCTCTAATGTATACATTTCATGTTCATGTACAAAAATTTCTACCAGATTTTCATTAGTGTCTGCTTCTTTCTGTGATAATACTTCATTGGGTGATATCTAACTTTGGTCATACTCAGAGGAAACACACTGAAATTAATGTGATTATAACTTGTCCGTTTGTTTCAGTGGGCTTACTCTTGAGCTTGACAGAGTTGGCTGCCACCCAACCTATAATAAAAACCAGAAAATTCTTACTAAAGTCCTATATAACACTGTCTCTGCTCCTTTTTTGATTGATCAACTAACCTGCATGAAGTTGGTAAGTGAGAGCATTTCATCCGTGGTAATTTTATTAACTACAAGCAAAATATGGACCCCCCTTTTTTTGTTAGATTGGCATATCCCATCATATATTTTCCTTGTGATTTCAAGTAAATCTATTTTTTCCTTGATACTGATTAATATCTTATTCCATTACCGAGCATGAGCCTGATGCAGACAGCATAGCTGAAAATGACATTTCCATACTAGTGATTTAGTACTTAATGTCTGAAATAAAAATCCTTGAATGCTGTGTCAAAGAATGGCCAACAGTACTTCAGAAAAATGACAGCACATGAAGTGAAGTTTAAAAAAAATTACAACTATTTACTATGGTTGGATTTTTTTAAGTCATCCAAAGGGATTTGAAAACTCTTCATAGCGCTTTGCTTAAAGCCCAGTGAAGTCAGCAATCCCGTTTTCGCTACAATAGGCTGCCAATTGAACCTAAGTGCAGGCATACACTAACTTTCTTTATGACCCTCCCTGAACCAAGAAAATAATTCCTACATTAGGGAGCTGTAAACCCTTCTCTTACACTGAACAGCTTTTAAAATACTACATAGATGGTAACCTGGAGGCACTCAAGAGACATCTTCTGATTTAGGCTGCAATCCCAACTTCACTTACCTAGGTATAAACTTACTTCTGAGTAAACATGGTTCAGATTGCACTGTTATTCTCTTCCATCCCTCTGATCCACAGCAAATGTGTGGTTCTAATGTAAGCCTGTACAACTTAGAATCTACCAAACTGAGAAGAGCCACATACTTTGTATTGCAAAATATTTGACAATCATCTTGTTTTTCCAATTCTAGGTAGACAGGGGGAAAGAGAGGGTTGATCAAGTCCTTAATTGGCTACTGTAGACGACTGGTAGACTGCACAGTTGTGGAGACCTGTTCCAATGTAAGATCTCATAAGTCATTGTGTAAGTAGCATTATTTAAAATATCTCAAATCCCTCAAACCTAAATACATAATTTGTGAATGATCTTACGTAGTCACAGCTGGCAGAAGAGGGTGATACACCCACCGTTAATGCCTTCTGGCAAATGCTAAAGTGTGCATTTATCAATACGCTATTGTCTCAATTGGCATTCACACAACATAGCCTAAAACCCTTCAATCTCTCACCAAACTAGAGATTTTACTAATTACCACATTCATTTGAATTTTTATTACATTCAAATAATAAAAGCCATTATTAGGGTCAATCTAAATCCACAGTGATTGCAATTTTAGGATTTTCTGCTACAATTTGGCTCTGATCTTCCGAGTCTGGGCTTTCATATTATAAGGGTAACCTTTGTTTTGAGCAAGACAGACATTGATATATTGCTTCTCAGCAGCGAGTTAGCTCTTGACAGGTGTGTACGGCTCATACTTACACAGATACAATGGGAGACTATGGTCCCACTCTCTCCTATTTATTTTACTGCATTCATTTAAAGTTTTCTTAAATTCTGTTATTCAGCTGAAAAGGGCTTAAAGAATGGCTTATATCCATAGACTAAGACAGTTCCTCTCCTCAGGCTTATAACGTAAAAGGTAAAGGGAATGAGAATCCGCTGTGTGCAATAGGAATGTGTGGAAAGAGGTCTGAACAACTATATTGCCTACTGCAGGAAGAGATACTACACAGATTACATTGTACAAAATTATTCCATTGAAGGAAATACTAATTAAGGAGCAAATACTGTAACTGTAAGTGATTTTGAATCTTCATACTGCCTGCTTACACTTCTTAATAATCAGCTTTATCTTAAATTATTGTTATACATGCCAGTGAAAGAACCCCACATTTCACGACCTTCATGCCATTTAAAAACATAGTGTTTAGACAATTTTGCACATTTCTCTTGTTAAACTTCGCTACACAAACACAGTGCTAATGGCTAGACGCCAGGTAAGCATAGTATTATTAGTAACAGTAATTATTCTTTTATACCCCATTTTTCAGGTGTTGTCAGAGCTCAGAGCAGGCTGGGGTTACCTCCAGTTACAATTTTGCAGGAGGGATTCAATTCAAGTATGCCCAGTTAAAGTGCATTAAAGCAATCTCTTCTAGCACAACAGATTCACTTTTAAAAGACTAGACTTCTTGCAATAAGGAAAAAGTGTGGGATAAATGACAGATTAAGGCGGTGTACATGATATACCTTTAAAACACATTCAAAGCGCTTTCTTTCCCTCATAGAATTCTGGACATGGTAATTTACCCCTCACAGAGTAAAAAAAAAAGGTAAATGACCCCTGGATGGAAGTCCAATCAAAGGCGACTATGGGGTTGCAGTGCTCATCTTGCTTTCAGGCCAAGTGAACCCACGTTTGTCCACAGACAGCTTTCCGGGTCATGTGGCCAGCATAACTGAACCGCTTCTGGTGCAGCGGAACACCGTGACAGAAACCAGAGTGCATGGAAACACCATTTACTTTCCCGCTGCAGCGGTACCTATTTATCTACTTGCACTGGTGTGATTTCAAACTGCTAGGTTGGCAGGAGCTGGGACAGAGCAATGAGAGCTCACCCTATCATGTAGATTTGAACTGCTGACCTTCTGATCGGCAAGCCCAAGAGGCTCAGTGGTTTAGACCACAATGCCATCTGCATCCATAATTCCTAGTAACCCTTGACAAACTACAGTGCCCAGAATTCTTTGATGGAAAAGATGTATTTAGAATGTGCTTTAAAAGTATAGTGTGCACACAGCCAAACAGGAAGTCCTATAACCTTCCTGCAAACAAATCAGGATGGGTGCTCATGGGTGTATAATCTCCCCACAAAAAAACCACAACAAATGCCCCTAGCAAGCAAACATCATATAACCTCTGTACAAATTTTGTGCAAGCAAATTGGGATGACTGCTCAATAGACAGGGTCACCTGGAAGGAACCCTCTCATTCTTCCCTCTTTGCTGACATATTGGAGGGGAAGAGGAAGGCTTGCCTATGGATGTGCATAGATGAAAGCTTGTTCCAGGCAAATGATGAGTCTTCCTGACCCTCATGTGTGCGGTGGGTGAAGTGGGAGAGGTAGGAAAACTTCTTCGACAAAGACTTTGTAATGGAGCCATTAAAACCAACCAGAAATTACATTCACAAATATCATCACAACATTTGCGGATAATAAGTGTGGTACAAAGAGCACATTCCCACCTAAGTGCTAATATTACAGAAGGGTGCATTCTTGTCCAATAACATTTGGTCCAGTAATTGAAAACGGCCCATTAAACATTTACGGAAAGTTAGAATGGAAACAAATACATAAAGCAGACATGCTCGTCTCTCCCAAATCCCAAGTTAAGAATTAAGGAAATGCAAATGCTCCTGAAAGTGAATGTATCATATCAATAACTATTTTAGGGAGCCATGGACACCCTTCGGTGCCACCCATCTACGGTGTAGTAAAGTGCAAGAGAGGTAAATATGAAGCCATTCTACAAATTCTGCACAACACCAACTATCAATAAAGAAGCCATTTGACATTTTAAAATATCAGACTGTGTGCAAATCAAGGTGTCAATGTGCACCTGGGTCACACCGATCCATTTTTTCCATGTGTGTTTTCATTCACACAAGAGCCCTTTCTGTTGCAGTGCTTCCTTCCCACAGTAGTGCTTGAGCAGTTGTATTGATTTTGGGTGCAGTTGTCCTCTCCCCTCTTTTACTGCTTCCTCAGCCTCTGGAGTTTCCAGAAACCTGAAATTCATTGCAGGCATACAGGCGCAGATATTTGTTTACCTGTGTGCATGCATCCTTTTTTTAAAAATGGTTTCGTCCATCAGTTAGTGCAGTAACAAACTTTCACCAAAGTTTGCCTCCTGTGCTTCAACATGCATTAAAAGCTAGAATTTGATCCACTGAAATAAAACTTCAGTAGTAAAAAGGTGGTGATCTCAGAGTAGTTTATTTTAAACTGTGGAGCAGCAACACTGACTTGAATGAAGCCCTATGGCATGGAAACAAAATTTGGCTCTTGGTGTCAATATAAAAACCAGCATGTTTGTGACCCATTCTGCTGAAGGATAGGTTTTGTTTTTATTATTTTAAAAATGCCCATTAGATATCTTTGCCATAATAAAACTTTATTGTATTTCATGGTTTAAAACCTAAGAAGTCCCTGGATGTGGTGAGGGGCAGGGGGGAATGGAGACATCGAGGTTCCAGACCCCAGAACTGTGTCTGAATAAACTGAAATTGATAATTGGAAAAAGAAAACCATAAAGTGGAAATTAATGTACTTTAAGAGGTGAGCGGCTTTTGGTAGTTATTGGACGGTAATAGAACTGGTTGTGATGCAGTCTAATTAGCAGCTTATAAATTATATATGTATTTTTTATAATTCCAATATATGTACAATACGGGTTTGTTTGTTTGTTTTTAAAAGTTCAGTGTGGAGCAACCCATTTGATGTGGCTCAGCAAAAAGCAGTACTATGCATTGAAAAAGCAATCAGCTAACTCTTTGAGTACATCAAGCAGGATAATTCAGATGGTTTTAAATCACGATTATGAAAATATAATTAGGTGGTTTCGTGTTGGTTGGTGAATGCACAGGGAAAAGTGATTCTCAGAAAAGAAAACGACATATAACGTTACCCAAGAGCTGCAAAGTATGTACTAACACATGAAAGAGCACATGGGTGCGCACACACACACTGCTGGCTTCCTTTACAAGTGAATCAGCAGATAATGCCATTTCCTTTAAGATTCCAGAAGAATCTTAAACCATTCATTTATTTAAACAAATACTGATTATGTGGCTCATTCTGTAGTGACTTTGGGGAAATGCCTCTTTTAAATGTGTTGAAAATTACCACTATGCTTTGAAAGAGGGGAGGGAATCCATTTGCTGGATTTTTAAATTTTACTTTTACATTATTAAAATATTTCTAAACTGCATTTCAGGGCGCATTGCTCTCACAAGGCGCTTTACAAAACTCCTCAACAAAATCACCATAATATATTAAAAACGTCAAACGAAAACCACATTACCCTTTTAAAATGCACGATAATAATTGGACCGCAGCACAGAAATTAATAAAATGCGGGTTCACGTCAAATGTCTTAAGTTTCTTCTTTAAAACAGCCAAAGATGATAGCATCTGCTTGAGATGGCAATTCCACAAATAGAGGACCACCTTCCTCAAGGGTGCTGTCCTTGGCACCCATTAGTCTAACATTTTTTTATTGACAGGACAAAAAGCAGATTCCTCAGATGCTGATCTTGCAGATAACCTGGTCCCAAACTATTTAGGGCTTAAACAATCAAAAACAACTCCTTAAATAGGCTCAGCATTTTTCTGAGGGAAACATAAAAGCTATTTGCTTGGGTTTCCACTGTTTTGACATGGCTGTGCTGGCTGCAGCTGGTAGGAATTGTCACCCAAGAGGTAATGTAGAGGGCACCAGACTGGCAAAGAACTCTCTAGAGTATTGGTATCCCTTTAGATCAGTCATGACCCATCTTTTCCTAGCTCCACCCCTTAGCCCATAAGTCATTTTGAAAGACACATTTGTCTAAATATATTTTATGGGCAATATACAAGGTAAGTCATTTTACACCCATTGACATCAATGGACTTACATGACAAAGTCTGTTGATTTCAGGGCATCTACTCTGAGTGTGAATTACTTTGCTATAAACCTGTGTGCTTACACCTTACTGTTTAACTTGCATACTAACCTTAATTTCTTTTAGCCATACTATACATGCCCTTTATCTCTAAACTGAGTAGATCCTTGTTAATAGATGGAGATTCATTGCTTTATTTTGTATTTATTGTACCTTGTATCCTTTTGATACACTTGGTAAAAATCATTATGGTACCAAAAATAATAGAGCTATAATTCTCAGAGTTCCCCTAGAAGAGGAATTGATTGTAAAATCACTCTGTGAATTGCAGTTCTGTGAGGGGAATATAGGTCTCCTAACAACTCTCAGCACCATTAACAAACTATACTTCCCATGATTCTTTCAGGGAAGCCATCGCTATTTAAAGTGGCATGCTACAACTATAAATGCATAGTGAAGATAGGTCCCAAGATAGCTCTATCTATATATCTATTGTGTGTGCATAAGCTCTTCCTGATTATTTTTGACACCTATTTATTCTAGTGCCTCACATATGGTTCACTTCATTGTGCTTCTGACTGTGCATCCACACATGGACCTACTTGGTTTCTTAACTGCTTGCAGTCATTTGGACCTAGAAGCCAAGCCTTATGAGGAACGGTTGAAGGAGCTGGGTATGTTTAGCTTGGAAAAGAAGAGATATGATAGCCGTCTTCAAATATCTAAAGGGCTGTCACATGGAAGATGGAGCAAGCTTGTTTTCTCCCACTCTGGAAGGTGGAACTCGAACCAATGGCTTGAAGCTCCAAGAAAGGAGATTCCAACTAAACATCAGGAAAAAAATTCTGACAGTTAGAGCTGTTCAGTAGTGGAACAGTCTCCTTCCCTGGAGGTTTTTAAGCAAAGGTTGAATGGCCATCTGTCAAGGATGCTTCAGCTGAAATTCCTGCATTGTAGGGGGTTGGGCTAGATGACCCTTGAGGTCCCTTCCAACTCTATGATTCTATGACCCCAGCCATGGCACTGATTGGTACTTCTTTTTCCACTCTCATTTTTTTTGGGTGGTTGAGTGGCCCATTTATATTTTGGCTGTTCACGGTGGGATTTTATTTTATTGGACTGATGAAGTTCAGAATTCTGGAAGATGCTAGAGAAGTCTTTTCATGGTAAGAGCAGCTTGACAATGGAACCAATCAGTTCCCAGAGCAGGGGCAGAGAACCTGGGGCTCTCTAGATGTGGTGGAACCTCAACTCCCATCACACCCAGTTTGCAAGGCCAATGGTCCAGAAACATCGGGAGGGCCACAAGTTCCCCATCTCTCACAGGGGATATTGGGACCACTGGAGGTCTTCAAGCACTAGATCAGGAATTCCCAAACCGTGGTCTGCTTCATTCAGATGCTGTCTGTAAAAATGCAGTTAAAAACTGTGCACTATCTAGTACAATGCATTACAATTGCTGTAACAGGCATTAGATGGTCTACCAAGAACCTCAGCAATTTCCAAGTGGTTGGTGGTAGTAGGGGAATTTGGGAACCACTGTACTTGATCATTCCTTAACACAAAGTAACGCAATTACATTACCTACCAAACCCTTTATAGAATTGTTGAATGGCCTCCTCTTGATCCCGTACATCCTGTGAGTGGCTGCCCAGCTGTAGAAACCCAACTTTAAGCAACCTTTTCATATAATATCTGATCGTCCACCTCTGGCAATACAGGCATAGACAGATGTGCCGAATGACATCAATATGCGGCTGTGATTCCACTATGTTTAAACAAGAGCTTTGCACCAGAATCGGCAAAGAATGCAAAGTGCTTCTATATCTTAAAAGCAGAAAGGATGGTAGACTTCTCTGCTGTTGCAATTACACGGCAGGTCTTCGATCCCTAGTCTTTTAGACAATCAGAGTAGTAATTAAGCCATTAGTTTTGTACCCAGGACATAGAGTAATAGTTGCTATTTAGGGATTTGCTACAAGTTGCTGTGTTGTTATTTGTAAGGATTGTTTTAGTTTAAGGAGTTTATGGATTATTTTTACTTTTCTGATTTTGTTGTAAACTGCCTTGCAGCATGCACAAAGGGCAGTATATGAACCTTCTAAATCAACCAATATATATCTGCCTTCTCACTTGGGTGACCATATGTTGCTATCAAAGTGCAGGTCTTTAAGGGAACACAAGGCTCTTGATTGTTTAAGCCATTTGCTGAGCCTGGCTCTGTTTCACACCTTATTCGCCTCTGCACAAAAACAGGGATCCTACAAGCCATCGGACACAATGGGAATAGTCACGAGTTGTCTGCCAGTCAATCCAGCCACTCTCTAAATAAGACTACCGTGCTCGTTTCGGGAGCAATTTGGATGTCAGCAAGCCAGCTCAGTTTGCCATGTAATCTGAAGAAGCCCAACAACTGATGTTTATTAGCATCATATAATTGAAATATTTCATCAATAGTGCAATGAGTAATTCACTTCCCCATTTTAGACAGAGGTAGAAAGAGAGAGAGACTTAGAGTATGTGCAAACAATTTGAGCCTTCCTGTTTTTATGCCATCTTACTTACAAGGAACATCCAGCTGTTATAATTTGTCTCATCCTTCACTCTCTTGTAGAACCAGCCTTTGTTCCTTTTTTCAGTGCCAGGGACTTGCTGAGTTCCACCTGATGTGATTTGTCCAGGCATTAATAATGCATCTTCAAGATGCAAGATGCATGAGTTCCTTTTGAAACAAATCTGCTGGCAGAGGGCTGCATTGTATTGTGCTGCCTTTCCTTTTCCTTTCCTTTCCCCTTTTTGCTGGGGAGGAAGGCAAGAGGACCAAAAAGAAAAAGAAAAGGTCACAAGGCTTGGGAGTGATGGGTATCCATTATTATAGGCAGGTCACTGCATCCTCATCTGAGGTCAGACTTGGAATAATGAATATTACAGCAACCATTCCTCAAAAAAAAGAACCTCTTCATACCAACCCGCCAACGAATCCCTGTGGTTTGAACTGAACAGACCACAGAAAATGAAAGTCATTGTGGATAATCTGGGAAAGGAGCCTCCTCCATTATCTTTCCAGGAGAACAGGTGAACAAGACACTGCATTTATCCATCCAGCAAGTGATCACACCAAAGGGAAGTGACAAAAAAGAGCAGATTAATTCAGCTGGAATTTTGAATATTGGTGAAGCACTCCAGCCTGCAATACTTTGATATCAAACAATGCCATTCATTAAGAATGCATGTGGGTACAGCAGGAGGAGAGGGGGATACAAGAGTTCAGGTAGAAAATCTGAAGAAACAAGCATAGATGGACATCCAGGGAGTTTGAAGAGGTCTTTTAGAATTACTCAATAGCCTCCACCACACACACACACTCCTTGCTGTGGGCCTCACTGTCCCTTTCAAACCCAACGGTGAGGTTGTTGTTTTTTAAATGTACATTTAATCAATACTTTTCACTTTTAGGGTAGCTCTCCTTCACTGCTACTCCAAACCTGCCTCTGTCACCATGGCAACTACTGTTGGAGAGCAGTGTGATACCCTGTGTATACACATCAGCCATGTCACCTGAATGACTACCTGCATCTCCTTTAATCCTTGCTACAAAGAATAATTGAGTAGTAGCAATCTTCTACTTCCTGTTACATCCCACCTGAAAGGGACTTGATTTGTTAATGCTGGAGCCAGACTTCCTATGTTGCGGATAGGCTATAGGCACATTTCCATGAAGAAATGTCAACAACATGAACCTAGAAAGTACTATGAGTACAAAGCTACACTATCCAGAAGTACTGAATTTATCCAGAGCTGGGACTGTATTACGGATGTTGTACAGCTCAAAACTATTCACACTCGTGGCTTCAGCAAAGTAAAGTTCTGCTGGCTTAATCAAACCTAGTTCTGTATAGAAATCTGGATCTAACAATTATACACATCCATAAGGTTGTGATCATTTTATGACACAATGTCATAAAAAGAGAACAGTTGGCTCAATGAACAGAGTAAAACAGAACAGTGAAGGATGACTTTATATTTGTTCCTCCATGTCCCTGTTCCAATGTGGATAGAAACCCAATTCTAAAACAATTATTCTGAAGTAACCATATTATTCACATGAAAAATGCCATTCTAACTTAATTACATTATCATGTGAAATTACAGCCATTGGTTCTCATCGATAACTGTAGCCAATTACCCAATAGCAGTCAAGATGGCCATTGAAAACAAGATTCTAGATTGGCTAGCACCCATCCTTCATGTTGCCTCTGGCTTAAAAGGTAGGTGTACAACTTTTCCATGTGCCTTGTGGTTTTTTTTGAGTAATGCTGTCCAAGTCACAGAACCAGCAGATATGAACATGTAGGCTTTCTTCACCACCTATTTTTTAATTTTTAATTTACATGGGAATAGCTTTTGTATTATAGTTTCCTTGTTTCCCTATGAATCTTCTGGAAGTCACTCTTCCTGGTTCTTGTCGTGTTGCTTGGCAAGATTAAAATGCTATCAGAATAGCACTTTACAGAATAAGTGACTGACTCAATTTTCTGTTTTAGGTCTTGTGGAAATATTAAAAGTCACCCTTATATTCACACCACTTGTTTATTCAGTTCTATGGATAGCACTTTCCATGTGTCCTTGCTGAGCAAATGTCCGACCAGATCATTCAAGTCCTCTTTCCCTCCCCAAGCTGATTGTTTGTAAGAAGAAATAGACATTGGCTTAAATAATATTTTCTGTATTCTTTAAAGCTATGCTTGTGGCGTTAACTGGGATGTTGAGTCTCTGCCTTTGCATGGCTGACAGAAATATCTTTCTCTAGAATCCATGGACAATTGCTGTTCGTTAGAGGATGGGGGTCATCCACACAGAGCACTTTGGTCTCAGCACCAACTCCTGACCTCCTCTGGAGCTTTCAGCACAACCTTGAAAGCTTGCAGTCCTGCACAGAGGGCTGGTTGTGAGGCTAAATAATGATAAAAACAGGAAAATCTAATGTTGGGCAGAACATCTTATTACAACTTACTTCAATATGTCCCAGTAGAAACCAATATACATTCAGGCAAGGTGATGTAGGTCATTATTAGCATGGAAATGAGGGGGAAGAAAAGGAAGTCAAAAGAGGAGTCTGCCTCGCTCGCCAGGCCTGATGGCTACACGAGGCAACACTAACTACCTAACCCAGCCTGGGGAGGCACAGCTGCCCTCCACTAGCCTCCAAGGAAGTTGCTCCCCTGTCATCTCAGAAGCAGCCCAAGGGCACCGAGGAGCAGCGTAGCCAGCTAGGAAACAGCTGGTCTTGGCAGAGGGAAAAACACACACACACACCAATGCCTCAGGCGAAAGCAGAGCAAGTGGGTGAGACTGACTTTGAGATATATTTAATCAGAGAAGCTGCCCCTATTGCTTTCCCCCAGCAAGCAAACTTTATCTTTATATGCTAAGCCTGTTAGGCAAAAAGTAAATGTTTTGCAATATCAATAACTTTTTTGATTGTCTGAGATGTTATTAGGTATCCTGTCTCTTACTCAGCTTTCTATCAATACACTATATTCCAGAACTGTGAGGTCTTACCTGCTTGTTTCCCTGAAGTAATTTCTTTGGAGAAATCCAGTCTGGAGTCTCTTTTTGCTTCAGTTAATCCTCTGATTCCCTAGTTCTGAACTTGTTTGCCCTTGATCTTAATCAAGGACCTGAACCAAGATGGGCTGGCTGGAGTGCTTGGTGCTAAATTAAAACCTCAGTATAGTTGGCATATCAGAAAACTGGTGGAAGGGAGAAAAACACTAGGATAGGATAATCCCTGGATATAAAACCTATAGAAAGGACAGGAAAGGGCTTATTAGGGGTGTGTGGCTCTATTTGTCAAAGGACAAATGGAGTCCAATAAACTACAAAACTTCAGAGGCATAAACTCCAGAGAATCTCTGTGGGTGAAAACACTAGGCCTAAAAAGTAATTTACTACTCAGAACATAGCGATAAGACACTCTGACCAAAATTCTGAGGAAGGTGATCCTGAGTTGGTGATAGAAATCAGGAAAGCAACCCAAGAAGAAAGTGTTTTAAAAATAGGGGAATTCAACTACCTTCACACCGGGTTCATGCATGTTTGTGTGGGGGGCGCTGACAAAGAGGCAACTTTTGTAGATACAATAAATAACTGTGTCTTGAGAAAGAACAGTTATTCATGGAACTGACAAGGGAAGGAAGGAAGGAAGGAAGGAAGGAAGGAAGGAAGGAAGGAAGGAAGGAAGGAAGGAAGGAAGGAAGGAAGGAAGGAAGGAAGGACTTAGATGTAACCATAAGTGGTACTCAGGGTTTGTACAAAATGCTAATGTTGCCACTCCAATCAGCAAGAGTGGTCACAGTGTTGTCAGATTTAACAGGGATGTGTGGGGAAAGTTGTTCAGAAAGTCCAACATGGCCACAATCTTTCTTTCTTTCTTTTAAGCAAACTTCTAAAAAAATAATAATAAGGGTTGGGTTAAAGTAACACTGAGAAAGGAGGGTCAGGTTACCAAACCGCTTCAGGATGCTTGATCTTACACAGTTTCTGAATGCATGTGTTCCCAGGTCTTATCCCCATCATCTCTAGGTAGGGCTTGGGAACAACCCTGTCACAACCCCTGAAGTTCCACTGCCAGTCAGTGTTGATAATAATGAGGTAGATGGAACAATCGTCCAACTCAGTTTAAGACAGCTTCCTGTATTCCTATGTAAAAGGTAAAGGGACCCCTGACCATTCGGTCCAGTCGTGGCCGACTCTGGGGTTGCGGCGCTCACCTCGCTTTATTGGCCAAGAGAGTCGGCGTACAGCTTCCGGGTCATGTGGCCAGCATGACTAAGCTGCTTCTGGTGAACCAGAGCAGCGCACAGAAACGCCTTTTACCTTCCCGCCGGAGCGGTACCTATTTATCTACTTGCACTTTGACGTGCTTTTGAACTGCTAGGTTGGCAGGAGCAGGGACCGAGCAATGGGAGCTCACCCCGTCACAGGGATTCGAACCGCCGACCTTCGGATCAGCAAGCCCTAGGCTCTGTGGTTTAACCCACAGTGCCACTGCGTCCCCGTATTCCTATGTACTACACAATAAATGCTTCCCTTTCCTAGAATGCTAGTTTTGAGACTGCTCTGAGTAGTCTCAAAAGCTCTATTCAGAATCAGAGCAGTAGTGGGCCTGCAATAACCAGGTCCCTCCAAAATCCTTTTTCTTGTACATTCATGATGAATGTGCTCATGACAAGCTGCCAGGGTGGTTATACACCACTTTCAATACCAGTTCCACTTGTAAAAGTTTTGGAGTCGCCACACTGCCTCATTTCCAATTGGTGCATATCTGGTAACTTCCTGCTGAATTCCTGTATTTTTTTTATATATACCACACACATTATGCTAAGGCAGGGGTCAGCAACCTTTTCAACCATGAGCTGGTTCACTTTCCCTCAGACCATGTGGTGGGCTGGACTATATTTTTTTGGGGAGGGGGGGAAATAATGAACAAATTCCTATGCCCTACAAATAACCCAGAGGTGCATTTTAAATAAAAGGACACATTTTACTCATGTAAAAACACGCTGATTCCCGGACCGTCCGTGGGCCGGATTGAGAAGGCGATTGGGCAGCCCATGGGCCTTAGGTTGCCTACCGCTGTGCTAAGGAGTAAACCCTACACAAATAGGAAGAGGGCCCCCTAAGATGGTTGGATGGCATCTTGTACACCTTCTTCTCGTATTGTTCTGCTTTTCTTTGGAGCACATCAGTGAGGCAGAGTGTGGGTCTTGTCGTCTGGGCAGCCCAGAACCTCCATACACAGAACCCCAAGTTTGTGCCCCGGGGAGTTTTCACTTTGGGGCTGCTAACACAGTGGTTTGACTTCACCCCCAGAGGTGCATTCCATTCTCTCTCAAAAAAACTCCCAACCACACTGAAGGCTTGGGCACAGTGCTGGTTCACCAACTGCACAAGCAAAAAGCAGCATTTATAGACATCATTCTTTGCACATGTTCTTGACTGTGGGATAGGGAACATCTCCCAGAAAGCAAGGGTGTATGTGCAAGTCCCATTTAATTGAGTATACAATAATTATAATTAATTACTAATTATTGCTAATTGTCTGTTCAGAGGCTGCATTTGACACTAGGAGGAAAAAATTAATGTCTTAGGCTTCAGCTCAAGTGATTAAACATGATTAGCTTTAAATGTAGCCTCACATCTAATCTACCCAAGTCTACATGAATTCTATTTACTTCTTCTTCCATTATTCAATCAATTAACAGCTAGCAAATATCTGCTTTAACCTGGCATTCTGGACTGGCCAATGCAGGACTGTTCCTTTAAGCCAGGAGTCGGGAGCCTGTGGCTCTACAAATACTATTCAGATATATAACAATAAAGTGGAACCTTGGTTCTTGAATTGCTTAGTTGACTAACAAATCGGCTCCCAAACGCCAAAAACCTGGAAGTAAGTATTCCAGTTTTTGAACGTTTTTCGGAAGCCGAACGTCGAACATGGCTTCTGCTTGAGTGCAGGAAGCTCCTGCAGCCAATCAGAAGCCGCGCCTTGGTTTTCGAACCTTTCAGAAGTCGAACGGACTTCCGGAACAGATTATGTTCGAGAACCAAGGTACCACTGTATATTAAAACAAACAAATCCATACAGGAACCATAAAAACCAACAATATAAAATAAATATCAAAACAAGACATCAAAATACCAAGAAATCAGACAATCCAGCAGCAAACTTTCTCTCACATCAGCCAAATCCATATTCTGTGAAAAATAAATGTGCATTATTCAATCTTTTTTCACCACTTCCTGCCGCAATAACTAGCACGGAGCTGCTCCTCAATCTTTTGTTCACCATAAACATTCGTAAGAACTTCAGAAGAGCCATGC
The DNA here is from genome assembly GCF_965112155.1 of Podarcis liolepis. Lineage (NCBI taxonomy): Eukaryota > Metazoa > Chordata > Lepidosauria > Squamata > Lacertidae > Podarcis > Podarcis liolepis. The sequence goes on along the minus strand of NC_139560.1, from coordinate 44,391,544 downwards.
TGGATCAGAGTCCAAAGAAGGAGAAGAAGAAGAAGAGTTTGGATTTGATATCCCGCCTTTCACTCCCTTTAAGGAGTCTCAAAGCGGCTAACAATCTCCTTTCCCTTCCTCCCCCACAACAAACACTCTGTGAGGTGAGTGGGGCTGAGAGACTTCGGAGAAGTGTGACTGGCCCAAGGTCACCCAGCAGCTGCATGTGGAGGAGTGGAGACACGAACCCGGTTCCCCAGATTACGAGACTACCGCTCTTAACCACCACACCACACTGGCCCCTCTAGTCCGGCATCCTGTTCTCACAGGCCTAGCCAAATGCCTGTGGGAAGTCTGCAAGCAGCACCTGGGTGCAACAGCCCTCTCCACATTTCTGATTCCCTCTGGCAGTGGAGGGAGAACATTGCCATCATAGCTAGTACCCACTGATAGCCTTGTCCTCCATGAATATGTCTGATCTTTTAAAGCTCTCCAAGTTGGTGGCCATAATTTCTTAGTGAGAGACGCCAAAGCCATTGCAACTCTCTATCATTTGGCAGAAATCAAATGCACAGTAGTGCAGGGGTGCATCTTGGAAGGAACTGGACACCCCCTCCTAATGTGCAACAATGCCATCATTTTAAAGTGCTGCAATGTTGCTGCGTCACCGTTGACTTGATCCCCAAAGGGTCATGAAATGTCAGAATGGAAGTGAAAAGTTAGGACAACTGCAGTCCATCCTGCCCACAGAGCCCCTCCCCTCGCACTGAAGGTGAAAGTTGTGTTGAAAGTTACCAAATGGGTCATACAAGTTAAAGCTACTCCCAGTGATAGGAGTTATAATAGTTTGTCACTAACACACACAGAAACTCCTGGCACAATGCAATAAACAAAAATACTCATCACATAACAGAAAGGAACAGCAATATAGAGGCAGGAATCAAGGTGGCAGGGGTACGGGTTTGCACATGTGTTATGTCAAGGAAGCATGACTCAGATTCTACGCTAATGAGAAAAAACTTCTAATACAGATCCCCCTGCCCCTTCCAGCTTGCAGAAGTTTCCTTGCTTGGCTACTTAGTGAGTCAAACATGTGACAGTAAGCATACATGTGACATATAATAAATCAGACCTTGCTTTGTACTGGTTTCTTTGAATATGTTAGAGAACTCTGAGTACCTTCAAGGTATTCTGGGATGAATATTTATGTGTTTTAGCAAATACAGAAAAGTCTATAACAACATCACCTAACCCAGTGTTCCCCAACCTTGGGCCTCCAGCTGTTTTTGGACTACAACTCCCATCATCCTTGACCACTGGTCTTGCTAGCGAGGGATGATGGGAGTTGTAGTCCAAAAACAGCTGGAGGCCCAAGGTTGGGGAACACTGACCTAACCTACCGAGAGAACAACCATGGTTGTTTTTTTTAAAAAAAATATTTCAGTTGGAGAGCTACCTCTTTGGTCCCATTGTCTCCTTTTTGTCTCTGATATCTGAGCTATGGAATTAAGAGATCAGGATTATGTGCAAATCGGAAGCTTGAAGAAAATGTGCAAATAGCAGATGAGCGTTTAAATGGCATTGCTGTTTATATACCTCTCTCTCTTGCAAAGCTGATCTTCCCGATACTTCCTTTTTCCACAGGTAGGTTGCTCATAAATTCACAAAATGTTCTGACGCTTGGTATAGTTTTACATCTTGAGAATTCATTATTCATGAAATAGGTCTTTTGAAGTGCGATTTTGGAGTATTGATGTTTCATCTTTAAACAGCGAGCCCGAATGCGGCTCAAAGGTCCACTGACAATCATTCAGGAATATGTCAAGCACTTGTGCCTAGGCAAGGTCTCCCCTTCACAGGGAACCTTTTGTAAATATTAGTTACTAGAATCCGAACACTAATAGAGCTAGTTAATAATTATCACCATGTGCCAAAACGGCACAGTTTGCTCCCTGATTACAATATTAAATTGCTATTGAGCTGTGGTATTTGCTTCAGGCAATACTACAGAGAATCCTCCGAAGACTCCATTTGGCCTCTGTGCACAGAAGTGGGAAATGTGTACAACTGCACACAGTACACAGGCGGTGAGGGGTTTGCCAGAAAACAAACAAAACTCAGACAATAGAAGGAAAGTTTTTTTATGAGAGTTGAAGTGTCCTTTCGCTTGGGAACTGTCATCTTTCAAAAAAGAAACACGCGCACATGATAGCAGTCTGGATGGCAGACCATTACCAGGGGCACAGTGACTCAAGCTGCAGAAGGAAGATTCAGCACAGCATGCCTTGAGTGCTCGGTTTTCTTTGCTTTTGATGACGAGGAAACAGGGAAGAAACCTGCTAGGGAAAGTTCAGAGAATCCATACTAATCCTTCCCAGGGAATTTACCCCGGGACCACTCCTATTTCTTTCAAGCGGCTTCGTCAAGAGCAGAGGGCTTATCGAGTAGAAATGCATGTGTAACGTGCAAGGTTCATTGCTGCCGGAATAATTTCATCTTCTTATTGCCAACCTACAAGATAAAAATCCTCCTCCTTTGCCAGTTAATTTCCAGAGATTTCAAAGGAACCTTGGATCAAACATTGTCTTGTCTTGTGCTAACAACCATTAAGGCTCTGGACCCCGTGTGCCTGCGTTTCTCCTGTTCAGAGCTCTGCTAGTTGACACCAAGGCAGCCCCTTCTCCTGACACTCCAAGTTTAAGAAGTCTTGCAGCTGGTGGCCCTTTCAGCCACATCCCACCCACAGTCCAGTCTCTTAAGTAAGACTACAATGGTACTCCAGTAAAATCAGTAGGAGTTTTGCCATTGACTAAAGGTGCAGTCCTAACCCAGATCTGCTGGGATGAGTGAGTGCGTGCAGGACCCAGGCCCTGTGACTGGTAGGACCTCGCAGGACTGGGGCCTTCCTGAGTTTGGCCTGGAAGGGCAAGGCATGGCCACACAGGTGAGGCTTGACAGAAGACTCATAGCACCTGGTGGCAAGGGCTGAGAGGGGTATACAAGACCAGCATTTCCCTCTGGCTCTTTGCCACAGCAACACGCTACCCACCTAGCCGTGCTTTGGCTTCCTGACTCCTGGTATCTTGACCCTTGGACCCTTGGCTTCCTGACCCCTGGACTACTGACTCTGGACTGCTGATTCCTGCGTCCCGTCCTCTACCCTGGTCCCAACATACCAAGCCAGGACTCTGACTGCCTGTAACCTGGACTGTGACAGAGTGAATGAGTGAGGATGTGGCAGAGCTCTGTCTCAGCTGACAGGTTCCCAGCTCACCCAGGCTAGGCCAGTGTAAACCCCCAACCCTGGTTCAGCTGGAAATACGTTGACATAACTCCCTCAACCTGGCTCAGCTAAGACTGGCAAGATATTTGCAGATATAAGCTCTGAAAACAGACTTTCTGAGGGTGTGGTTGGGCAGGGGCGGAGTACTTACACTGGGTCCTATCTCCATTAAACTTGGCCATATCACCTAACAACCCAGTGGAATTTACACCAGTCTAAAAGCCAAACTCAGTTTTCAAGGCTTGTTGCCCATCTGCCAGGCTTCAGACATCTCAGCCAACAGTAGCTCCTGAATGTTGTTTGGACCTGAGGTACTTTATGCTGGCTTAATTTAAGTGCAAATTACACCAGCTTCCCATGTTTAGGATTGATTGCTTCCTTCATAAAGGCAGGAGAGCAGCATTAAATACCTATCCTGGTCAAGTTAGACCCAGTTCTGTATGTGTTCATTCTGTTGATGCTCTGAATCAGAGGGATATTGCAATCCTGGTCATGAGCCTCTTGGAAAGAACAGCCTCCGAAACAAGCAAAGCCCCCCCCCCACCTCCTTTCCCCTTTTTCTTTCTGCCATGGCTAATGGAAAGGAAAAGATCCAGGCCTGTGACAGAAAACAAGAAGTAAAGAACTGACTGGCGTTATATATGTTACCTTGTCAGCTGCTCTTAATTATTTATACAGTGCTACTGGAACATCAGCAAGCAGGTCAGTTTCCCGATTATGTTGCATGTGGCCATTTTTGCTGATGTCTAGCATTTCCTCTCCCTCCCATTCATTCCTATCCCATTCACAACTGTGTGGGCATCCTCTCGTGAAAGTGAGAAGCCCATGCTAGCAAAGGGAAATGTCGCTCGGAGCCAAGTGTTTTTCTGTGGGAAAGCTCTCTCTTTATAGGTCCTGGGTTCCTTTGCCACACAAAACCTAGATTAATTCCAAGTCCCGAGTACAGAGACCACAGGATTCATACAACTATACCATTGTCCCACCAACATGGCATAATAAGATGGTTTTTAAGAGTTGTTATGCAATTGCAGTGGCCACATGGAAAGAATGATTTTAGCTGTTGTAGCTTTGCATTCAGTTTCCTCTTTTACACAACTAGAGTGTAGTGCAGGAACCCTGCCTTCTTTTCTGTCCGGCTACCTTGTACACAATGTTGAGCCACATAGAAATGCCCTAGATAATCTATTTGTTTCCTATGCTTGTGTATGCTTAGATATATGCTCAATTTATATAGTTGGTGAGAGAAACCCCCTGGTCTGGTGCAATGGCACTATGTTGCTTCAGCTTAGGTTTGTTGCTTTCCATAGCCCACAAAAAACTATTATGTTGTTTTGGTTCCAAGGAAGATTTCCCACCCTTGTGTGTAGCACTATTTGGCCAGCTCTATGAAAACGCTTTCTGCATGAGATCCAAGCAGTGACATTAATATCTGTCTGTGCCCCATAGTTCACCAGGACATCATTATCAGCGGAGGCCTGGGATCATAATGGCTCTGATTGTCCTAAATATTTTTCTCTGCAAATGCCTGAGAAGACAGCTGCGGACTGACAAGCTGTGAGTCACAACAGCTTTTCTCACTGACAAAATATCCCATCAGCCTATATTAGTCTGGCGTGTTCCAAGGAAGCCCGGTGTCGCATATCCACTCATCACAATGTGAAAAAACCTTGCCATCAGGGGCAAAGAGTCACAAATTTATTCTCATGCTGGCCTCACATGTTAACTCATCACCAAACTATGCTCTTTGCTGAGAGGCCGAGGATTCTATTTGCAGAGGGTGAAAATTGGCTCTACTGGGAAAGCCTCAGAGCCATTTCAGCCATTAAACTGTGGCTGCATGCATCATAAGTATAGGAGAGGTTAAGGCACTCTCCGAGGGCCATGGGGAGCCTCCACTGAAACAAGCAGCACAGTTGTGTATTCCATTACAAACAGGTGTCATGGCAGCAATAAGCAAGTCAAGTTTGTGCATGAGACCCGTGACAATATCTCTGTTTAACATACGATTTGCTTGACACAAATCAAATTAGCAGTGGGGGTGGGGTGGGGAATAGTGAGCTAAGCTAAAATGTGCTTAGAAGACAGCAAATCAAGTTATTCGGAAGTAGAGGAGCCAGTCTTATGACTTTTGCTCCATTTAAAGGACATATTTAATCAGCTCTGTAGAGCCAACCCAAGACATTTTGCTGCCTGAGGCAAGGGACAAGATGGCACCCCACCTTCCTTGCCATGTACAAAAGCTGACTGGGTAGACAGTAGCCTCTTATCTGAGGAAGGTTAAGTCAGCTTAGGGGGCACACAGGACAGACACAGTTCTAGCCTCCAACAACCTCACTGTTGGCCCCCTCCCTGCTGTCTTAGATAGACATCTCAGTCTACCTAATAGTAGGGCTGGCCCTGCTCCTCTGGAGCACACAACAGCTGCGTTAGAATTTGAAAGGTCCTAAATTTTCAAGATTTTCTACTTCTGCATCCAGATTTGCATGTTCCATGTGTCAAACAGCTAAGCAAATTATAAGACATGAATTACAGTCCAGAGGGAGTGATGTACTAAAAGCTATCAAAGGCTTTAACCAAAATTCCCTGAAGCATTAATACCAGTCTTTGGTGGTGGTTATACATATATTTCTAATCTGCTATGTATGTTGGAAAGTTATTTGTCTGTTTGCTATGCATATGGATACCTCTCAAGATATTGTTGTGCATGGTAGTTCCTTAGATCAAGGAGCTTTTTTAATCTATGTTTGGATACAATGGCTGCTCTGCGCTTTCATGGAGAGTGACGGTTGTGGCCCCTTGCTCTCCGCCCACACCAATAAGATATATGTCGCTGTCTCCATATTCATTTGTATTTGTACTTGTTGTCCAAATACATAAACAACACATAACCCTTGCTGTATGTTCTGTGCATGCACAACAGCTCAGTTTTAGCAAAAACACCACTTCGTGCAAGATGGATTATTTCAAAGCAAGATAAATTGCCTACAGAGTTCTCGTCTTATTTATTGGCCATGTAGTCTGTGCCTTACATGTTTGGAAAAGGCACAAACCAATACCTCCAAAGAGAGCTTGTATTAGTTGACCTTTGTGTCCTATTGGTAATGAATGGTGTTGTCATTATACTTCTGCAGTTGTTGCTTTGGGGGAAAAATACTAGAAGTAAGCAAGTGGTCTTTACAGCAGAAACACATTGAAGGTGGCAGAGGTTTCTATTATATACTTACATGACCTTTGGTAAAGGATCACTTTTGCAGAAAACTGATTTTTCCAGTGGACTGCAAAATTCAGATAACACTTCATGTGTAATAGACTTTCTTAGGGCCAGGTCCAAAGGACATCCTTTGATCAATTCTGTTACAGCTCTCATCAGCTGCAATTTATTCTAGAACACTAATCAGGCATTCTTAAATCTGATCCATAGAGGAAGTGCAGGGCATATGCCACCCCAACCTCCACCCACTGGTCTTTATGTGTTGACTAAGAAAGTCTGAAGGGAATTGTAAGCCTGGATAAACACACCTGCACCCCTTCCTGTGTGATTAGGGTTCCCAACTGCTGGTGGATATTAACCATGTTCAGCCAAATGCACTTAAAGCTTGGGATGTAAGGAGGCATAATTTTTCATTCCCTCCTATACCCATCACACATGTTTCTGTTTTGCTGCAGTTCACCTTCTGCTAAAAGCTTACAGTATTCATCTCACTGCCTGTTGTGGTATTATTGCTTAACTCACATAAATTATATAATTATGTAACTCACATAATTTACACGTTACATTGTCATTACGTTATTCCACCCCATTCACTTCACTGCAAAGGAAACACAGTAAAATGGGGATGGGGTGGATGTAATCAATAACAGTGGTACCTCAGGTTAAGAACTTAATTTGTTCTGGAGGTCCGTTTTTAACCTGAAACTGTTCTTAACTTGAGGTACCACTTTAGCTAATGCGGCCTCCCGCTGCCGCCGTGATGCAATTTCTGTTCTCATCCTGAAGCAAAGTTCTTAGCCCGAGGTACAATTTCTGGGTTAGCAGAGTCTGTAACCTGAGGTACCACTGTACTTTTTCTTTGTGGACTGAAAGCTGTTGAATGGTTTCTTTAAATGTAAAGGTTCATCATTGTTTCACTCCATGTGTATGTCTTTAAGGGGCCAGAGCAAGATAACGAGAGCCAGCTTTACAGCTGTGTAACATAGCAGGTGCTGCTGAGTTGTATTTGATTAAGGTGTGTCAGCATTTGGGTAGAGTATATAAGGAGCAGCATCTAGCTCTCCCATTACCCTGGGGGATGGGTTGGTGGTTGGGTCTGGTTTGTTGATGTATTTAGTGTAAATGGAGTTTTTGTTTTTCTTATTAAAACCTTCTTTAAGTTATTTTTGAGTCCTTTCTTTTTAATGCATGGTCTCCCCAGCAAGCTCTCTGCAGCGTCACTATACTGCAAAAAGCCAACATCTTTGGTTATGGGCCCAGCTGCTGAGTGGATGACTGCATATTTTTGGACTCTGAGAAAGGTTTGAAAACTCCTTCTCCTGTTAGCGTAGTTTTTGTGGGTCTGGAAGAGTTCCAGAATGGTTGACCGGGTTCCTGAAGCTGAGAAGGCTCTGGTCTTCCCACAGCTGACAGATGAGAACTATAGTTTATGGTCTTTTCGGGTGGAGGCGCTTTTGACCTCTAGAGAAGTATGGACCTATGTAACTGATGGCCCTCCTGACCCTGTAACTAATGCTTGGTCGAAAGGAGATGCAAAAGCCAGGGCGATAATTAATTTGGCAGTCAGCGACCAGCAAGTAGTCTATATAAGAAATAAGAAAACTGCCAAAGAAATGTGGGACAGTCTTGCAGCAGTGCATGTTAGAAAAGAGTCAGCGTCTGCATTGACCTTTTTCAAGCAGTTGTACCAGACGAAGTTGCAGCCTGGTGGTGATTTGGCAGCACACTTGAGACGTCTGGAGGCAGTACGCGGCGAGTTAATTCGAAGGGACATGGAGATACCTGATATTCAGTATGTTTTTATCATCCTTTGTTCCCTTAATGAGGACTTTGATGGTATAGCTAGCCAGATATCTGCCGTTCCACCAGCACAATTAACTGTGGAAGGGGTAACGGCAAGATTAATGGGCGAGTTGGATAGAAGGGAGGCTTGTGCCATAAGCACTCCTGTTTCCAGAAAGAATGAGGAACACCATATGCAAACCTGTGGTGATACAACTGCATTTAAAGCTGCAAAGCGTTGTTGGTTCTGCAATAAGCAAGGACATTTTGCAAGGGACTGCAGATCCAAAAGAAAGCAAAGTACTCCCAAGCCTGTTTCTGTTCGTCAATCACGGTCGTCAGCCCAGCAGCCAGCATCGTATAGTAGAGACAGAAACGAGCCGCGAGCTTTTCACGCTCGGACTAAAGATCGTAAAAGAATTAAAGATGCCAAGTGGAAGTCTTTTGTTATCGACTCAGGAGCATCTCAGCACGTCTGCAATGATCGAAGCTTGTTTATTTCTTTCGAAGAGGAAATTGGTAATGTACATTTAGCCAATTCACAAGTCTTGCAGTCACTTGGCAGGGGTACCGTTAAACTTGACTCTTTGAACATTACAATAGCGAACTGCATTTACTGCCCGTCAGTGGACAATTTATTATCAGTAAGGTGCTTTGCTCATCAAGGGATAACTGTGCGTTTCTTAAAGTCAATGTGTGAGTTTTTCGAGGGGAACAAACGTCTATTGTATGCCCGGGAATCTGATGGTTTATATAGACTGTATTTTCGCACCTACTCCCAATCGCCTATAAATTGCAGAGCAGCACAGTCAAGCCAGGAGTTGAGGAATGTAAGGCCACATTCTGGGTGTATCCACGTGGCGCACAGAATTCTGGGACACCTGAATTTTGCTGATGTAATTAAGACAAAGAATATTGTCAATGGCCTCAACTTAAAACCATGCAAATTCTTTATGCAATGTCTATCCTGTTGCAAGAATAAGATTAAGGTTGCACGCAAGGGTAGGTGCTCAGATAGGAAAGTAACTGAGCCATTTGAGCGTGTACATTGTGATTTAGTTGGGCCACTCCCACCATCATTAGGAGGTTCGAAGTACTGGCTTACCCTGATAGACCAGTATAGTAGATATTGTTGGACTTATGCAATAGCTGAGAAGTCACAAGCATTTGAGAAGTATAAGGTTTTTTGCAACTGGGTAAAAACGCACTTTAACAAACCTATTAAGAATCTGTTTTCTGACCGGGGCGGGGAATTTGTTTCTGAGGATTTTGAGAAATTCCTGGAAGCGCAGGGGACTACTCATGAGTTATCTTGCCCCCGAAGTCCCTGGCAAAATGGGCTTGTTGAAGTTGTGCAGCGTGACCTGCAGGCAGGGGTTAAAACTTATTTGCACGATGCTAATCTGCCCAAAGCTTTTTGGGCTGAAGCACTCAATGCCTTTTGTTATGTTAGAAATCGCAGTTATCATTCTGGTTTAGATGTCACCCCCTATGAGAAGCTGTTTAAAAAAACGCCCTAATCTGAAATACCTACGCATTTGGGGTTCAGATGTAATTATGCATTATCCCGCTAAGCAGAAATTGGGTGAACGTAGTGTTCAGGGAAAATTAATGGGCTACCAGCAGGGGGCGTACAGAATTTACATACCAGCAACTGGCAAATTTCATATTACCAGAAGCATGATACAAACTGTAAATTGGAATGGAGTTGCTGTTTTCCAAGATACTGATGGTATAAATGATACTGAGGAAGAAGAGGAAGCAGCAGCAGCAGCAGCAGGAGGAGGAAATGGTGATTCTGAATTAATAGAAAAAGACAAAAAGCCTGTTGAATCTGATAATTTGTTTGATGATTTAAAGTCACAGGCACCCGAGGGGAGGTTAGATTCTCTTGAGTTTTCTGACCGTGAGCTTAGCCTACAGGCACCTCTACAGTCTGACAATGATAATTTACAACCTGAAACTAGTAGTTCACTGAGTCCCATTAAGTCTGAGGAGTCTGACTCTCCTTCCGGACTGAGACATTCAGATAGAAAGAGGCAGAAACCACAACGTTTCGCAGATGAACATTTTAATACTGTGTATGCCAATAAGGTGGCTTTTGAGCCAAAAAGCTACAATGATGTTAAGAATTTACCTAAGCACCAAGCTGTAAATTGGTATAAAGCTATGAACTCTGAGATAGCTTCTTTAAAAGAGCATAACACTTGGTCTCTCGTACCACAAACCCCAGATATGAGACTTATGGATTCAAAATGGGTTTATAGAGTTAAAATGAATGACAAAAATGAAGTTGTAAGGTACAAGGCAAGACTAGTTGCTAGGGTCTTTCAACAAATTCCAGGTGAAGATTATGATTTGTGCTATTCACCAAGTGTAAAATACGAAACAGTTAAGCTTTTGTCAAAAGATGCATCACAATGTGGAAAAGCCCACTATGCAATGTTTCTCTGCTCTTAAGAGAGTGGTAATGTACCTTAAACATACCAAACATTATAGGTTGCAGTTTACAAGAAGCACTTCCAAAGGTTACACATGAAAAACATGTACAAAGTATGCTTTATGTTTTTGTTCCACAATGATGAACCGCAGGGGAAATGTTGAATGGTTTCTTTAAATGTAAAGGTTCATCATTGTTTCACTCCATGTGTATGTCTTTAAGGGGCCAGAGCAAGATAACGAGAGCCAGCTTTACAGCTGTGTAACATAGCAGGTGCTGCTGAGTTGTATTTGATTAAGGTGTGTCAGCATTTGGGTAGAGTATATAAGGAGCAGCATCTAGCTCTCCCATTACCCTGGGGGATGGGTTGGTGGTTGGGTCTGGTTTGTTGATGTATTTAGTGTAAATGGAGTTTTTGTTTTTCTTATTAAAACCTTCTTTAAGTTATTTTTGAGTCCTTTCTTTTTAATGCATGGTCTCCCCAGCAAGCTCTCTGCAGCGTCACTATACTGCAAAAAGCCAACAAAAGCAACAATACAAGTCCAGAATTCTCAGACATTCCTGCTTAACATCCATCTTTGGACTTTCCCACTCAATACGTAAAGGTTGAAGAAGGTGGAGCTAGAGCACATGCTTATGTACCTGCTTCCCAGGTAACATATAAGAATGCCTAGAGCTTAAGTTACTTCCAAATTGGCATGTGTGAAAACTCTGCTCGAGTTCTAAAACTCAAGCCCACCATATAATCCAATAGGCCAATTGCTAAAAATGATGTATGGGCACAGAAATCACCCTTCATATATATATTCCTCCTCTCCCATTTATTATTTATAGTTTTTGTGCCTGTTTATTTATTTATTGCATTTGCAGGATATCCTTCCTTGGAAGAGTTCCGAGCAGTTCTCCCATCACTATTTTTCCTTCACCAATGACTACGGTATGTTAGGTATATTCGGATCTGAGGTGGTGACTGGTCCTAGTCCATCCAGTAGGCTTTATGGCTACGTAGGGATTCAAGCCCAAATCTCCCTTCTGGTAGCTCAGTGCGCTAGCTCAAGACTAGTGAACCTCTTTTGGGGTCAGTGGGCACATCTGGAATTGGGTGCTGGAGGGGTGTGTAGCATATAGGGTTGCCATAGGTCCAGATTTTCCCGGACATATCCAGAATAGTGCAGTCAGTGGCAGTGTCCAGGTGGAAATCGGGAAAATTGTCAGGCGAAATCTGGATGTATGCCAGGCCATGTTAGCAGTGCCATCTTAGCCATTTCACCATAGAAATAGCTCAAAAGCGGCATATACCCCCCCCCCCCCGATTTTTTCCCTAACCCTCAAGCTCAGCATCTTTTGTGTCCATATTTTCAACCCTACATAATGTAAAATGGCTGTCACGTGTAAAAAAGCAGAAAATAGAATTACAAAATAGCGTGGGCCTGTCCCCCCCCATTAAGCCAGCACAAGAAAAGGGCATCTATATGAGCCATCCTCATTCTCACACCTATTCTAGTTTCGCACCTTTCAGAACGTATGCATGCAGTGTATATTGGGTGCAAAATCTGTGGAACTCCATCCCAATGAGATTAGATAAGCATTGTCCTTGCTGGACTAAGACTTTTTTGTTCTGGCAGGTATTTTAAGGTTGTGTTTGGTTTCATGATTCTAATTCTGATTATTAGCCCATTTTCTGTGGATTGTTTTTATGTACACCACTTAGAAATGTGAATAATTAAATGGCATTGAAAGAAAAAAAGAAAGAAAGAGAAGGAAATCATGCTGCCTATCAAACTGCCTTGATTTAAGTGAAGGTAGAATACTGGTCAAACCTAGACAGCATCTTAAAAAGCAGAGGCATCACCTTGCCGACAAAGGTCTGTATAGTTAAAGCTATGGTTTTCCCAGTAGTGATGTATGGAAGTGAGAGCTGGACCATAAAGAAGGCTGATCGCCAAAGAATTGATGCTTTTGAATTATGGTGCTGGAGGGGACTCTTGAGAGTCCCATGGACTGCAAGAAGAACAAACCTATCCATTCTTAAGGAAATCAGACCTGAGTGCTCACTGGAAGGACAGATCCTGAACCTGAGACTCCAATACTTTGGCACCTCATGAGAAGAGAAGACTCCCTGGAAAAGACCCTGATGTTGGGAAAGATGGAGGGCACAAGGAGAAGGGGACAACAGAGGACGAGATGGTTGGATAGTGTTCTCGAAGCTATGAACATAAGTTTGACCAAACTGCAGGAGGCAGTGGAAGACAGGAGTGCCTGGTGTGCTCTGGTCCATGGGGTCACGAAGAGTCAGACATGACTAAACAACTAAACAACAACAGAATACCGGTATCAAATTGTGACTTTTTCAATTGCTGCAGTTGGAGGATCCACATTCCTACATGCATGGAAGAAATTATTTGCTCTATAGCCCAGGTATTTCACCCAGGTAATACTATCTGCCCAGACAAAGATAATCCAAAGCCTCCTTTTTACATGAACTCATTCTGCCTATTGCCAGAAATGGCTTGTCTCTAACCTGAGGCCAATAGATGCTGGGAAGTAATTAGTTGTAGTGCTGCAATAATCCCTGAGTAAATGTAAGGGTAACACATATTTGTGTTGAAGGTGAAACACTTGTGGTAACAAATGCCCCCTTTCTCTGAATAAAAAGGTATTTACATGTATCATGCATCAATCAGGGACTCATTACCAGAGTTGTCTTCAGCTCCCTGAGCCTTGGTCTTTCATGCATGATTTTGGCACATTATGTATGTTTCTGCGGATAATTAAGAGAACATCACAAAATAAACCGAATGCACCAGACTGAACTGAGAAGAAGAATACAGGAGTTCATGGCCCTCATCTCTGTTTACCTTTAGCACTATGTCAGCCTGGTTCACCAAGCTGGTGCCCTCAAGATGTTTTGGACAACAGCCCCGTCAGCAGCAGGTTGAGGAAGGTTAAAAAAATAGTTACATAAAAAATAGCTGGAAGGATAAAAGCTAGCTCTTTGCCTCTGTTTAGGTACAGGACAAAAATGGCAATCCATATTGAATTCCCTAGAATTCCCCCTAGAAAAAGGGGTTCCAGTACTCACCATGATCCTCTTCCTTCCCCCTTTACTCTCTCTCTCTCTCTCTCTCTCTCTCTCTCTCTCTCTCTCTCTCTCTCTCACACACACACACACACACACACACACACACACACACACTCCTGTCCCCCCTCAATCAAAGCCCCACTTTGTGCACCCCCTCTCCCTTCTTCAACCTCTCCCTATTTGCTCTTCTCGTCCACCCAGCATCCTGGCCTACCCCTTCTCCTTCTCCTCTCTTTCTCTCCTCTCAGCCACCAGCCCCCTGCCTGTGCTCACCTCTACAGCTTTCCACAGCCACAGAATGGAGGGTGGTGATGCTAGCAGCAGAGGCTGCTGCCTCCTTCCAGTTCTCTCTCCCTCTCCCTCCCCCTGCCGCACAGACATGGAAAGAGCGAGCAGAGATGAAAGAGAAGTGGCACTTGCGCTTGTCTGGCCACTTGCAGCGCAGCGAGGCAGCGGCATAGCAACTTGTCCAGGGGCAGCTGAGGGGGAACAGTGCAACCTGTTGACTGAGAGCGGTAGCTACAGCCCCAAATAAGGGCCTCCTTTTCCTTGCCATCACTGCCTCAGCCTCCTGCTTTTTGCAGGAAGCTTTTAGCCACAGTTGCTTGCTCTCTCTACCCTCCATTTACCTTATCACAAGATTTGGGGGGGTGGGGTGGGAAGGTTCCTGAACTGCGTTGACTACCACCAGAAAAAAGCGCTGATCTATAATAATAATAATAATTTTTTATTTATACCCCGCCCTCCCCAGCCAAGGCCGGGCTCAGAGCGGCTTACAAGCAATAATAAAAACAAGATGAATGATTACAACTTAAAAACAAAAATAAAATACAACATTAAAATAATGGAACATTAAAATATTAAAATGTAGTCTCTAGTGATAGTGACTAAGTAAAGGTGGTGCCAGAAAAATTAACAGATATTAAGATTCAGTCACATTAAGATTCAATGAAATTTCCAACCCAACTTGGCCTTCAGAGTGTTTAAATTCTTTTGAATAGAAATATTTTAAATATTGTTTCTACTACAGCTGAAGTTTACTGTTGTTTTTCCATTTGAAACCAAGACTGTGTTGTGTAAGTGTATTTGTAAAAAAACAGCCATGACTGGGTCTGTGGTTCAGGTCAAGGGGAGGTTAACCTTCCCTCCTGTGCAACAGTCCCAATGAAAATCTCCCCTGTTATTGGCTCCAAACAGCTTGCTCTCCTGGGGCAAACAGTAGCTTTAGGGTGGCAATTTTCGTGCTCATTGCATGGTGGCCCCTGCTTGGAGAAGCATTTTTGCCTGTGTCTATGTGTATCAAAAAGAAAAGCAACACAATGCTGAGGTTGTTTTTGCACGCCAGAGAAAGCAGAACTGTAGACCTCTCACAAACAGGAACCATGAGGTAAATTTTTGAGGAAGGGCAACACTGGAGAAAATGCAAATGCCCAGAATTTCCAAGCCAAAGTATTACTGACTTTGAGTTAGGCTGTAATCTTAACCTTACTTACCTGGCCATAAGTCCCACTGAATTCAATAGGACTTTCTTCTGAGTAGATATAGTTAGGATTGCGATGCTAGTGCTTTCAGAACAGAAATTAGAGATGGAGGTACAATTGTTTTCATGTTTCTAAGCACACTTTACCCTCCGTCCTGTTTTATGATTCAAGCAATGGGGTTCTCTTCCACACTTCCTGGGAATCTATTCCCCATTCTAATAGATCACACTGTTCAGAATTTTTTTCCTGATGTTCAGTCCAAATTTGTCTTTGCTCAATTTCATCCTATTATTCTTCAATATGCCCAGTGGAGGCTGGTGAAAACAGAAAGAGAATAGACAACCCTGACACATTTTGTGTCCTTGGAAGCAATTTGCAGCAGCAGGCAAAGCAGAGGAGTCAATTCGGAGCATTCTGTTAGCGAGAGAGAGGATCTTAGACTTAGGGCATGCCCTTTCACACAATGTTTCTGATGAAAAACTGAAACGTAGAAAAGTGTGAGGTGGGGAGAAGCCATTACTTGTAATTATGTTGCTAATTATTTTATATCTGAACAGCAGGACACTAGAAAACCCAGTGGGTGTGCCTAGCCTTTTGCATCAAGGCTATAGGTAGGCCACAGGGAAATCAACTTGAAAGCTCATGTTGTGTTTTGGCTAGTAAGACAAGGAAGACCCTAATTCAAATCTCACCATAGTCCTGAACTCACAAAGGCTGCATTCATATGGCCCTTTATTCCATCTGCCTGAAATTTTCTTATATCAATTTCTGTGATCTTTCACATGATGTAAAACCCACTTCTGGAAATGTAGTGGAATCTAGCAGAACTAGTTTCTGTCTTAATTTTTTCCCATTTCCCATTTCAGATTTATTTTTTCCCCCTGAAATTTTCATTTCATTTCCCATTTTTTCCCATTTCTGTCTTTCCCTCAGGAAAAAATAAATTTGCAACCCTTGTAACTCAGAAAACCATAGGATTTTCATGCTGTAATTTTCTCACAGTTTTCATGATCACACCAACACCGCTCATGTGATGAAATTTGGAGAGGTATCCTGGCATACAGGTCTTTCTTGCCATTTAAATTTTAGCATGACATAGAAGTATATAAACCAAAAGCCACAGATTCATAATGCAACAAGCAGTGCTGTATTAGGAACATTAGAAATTGTGGCAGAAGCACTAGCATAATAACCAGTAAAGCCAACACAACTAAGCCCCATGTCTGAATGCAGCCTTGGTGACCTCAAGCAAGTGGTCATCCCTCAAGTTCAGTATATGTGTATATGTGTAGTATTTCAGATCTGTGCTGATATACTGCTTGGTGTGAACTTGCTTCCCAATTTTTTTATTTTTTTTAAACCCTCAACTGTGAATTTTGATGGCAAACATCATCTATCCCTCTGGGCTCAATCTTATGCCCAGAAGGAGAAGGCAAGGCAACTGCAGTTATTCAGCATATTTTCACTGAATATTCAATATATTCAATATTTATTGTCCTTTGACATCTAAAGATTTTGCAGCAAGAGTTCATTTGGCAGTGACTAACCAGTAAGTCCCCTTCATGGATCCCTGCCTTGCCACGGCGAAGGGGCTTGAAGAACTCAGAGAAGCTATGAGCTATGCCGTGCTCATAGGCCACCCAAGATGGACAGGTCATAGCCAAGAGTTTAGACTAAATGTGATCCACCTGGAGAAGGAACTGGCAAACCACTCCAGTATTTTGCCAAGAAAACTCCATGGACGTAAAAAAGGAGAAGCTTTGAGAAGAAAGTGAGAGTTTCCAAGGCATGCTCTGGTTCATGGAGTCACTGAGAGTCGAACACGACTAAGACAACTAAACAACAACAACCAGTAAATACCTAGCATGGTAAGTGCCTAGCACGAAGCAGTCAACATTTCACAACATGGCAGTGAATATGTAGTAGCAATTAATATTTCACAGTATCTGATAGTTATATCATTTAGTAGGTTTTATATTTAACTGTATTCATTCAGTTAAATTGCTGAATTCGTCAGTTTTCATTTTTGAAATTCAGGTGTCCAATTTGAGATCAACTTTTCTGAAATGTTGTTTCAGCTCTGTTATCTGTAAAGACAATGACAGCTCAAAGGAGAGGCACAGACTGGTCGTGAAATTTCTATGATGAGGTTTCAGTGAAGTTAAGAGTTCTAGTGAAATATTGTGAAATGCACACTTCTTTCCCCCCGCTGAAATGACATGAAACAACCTCCTTGGACTTTTCTTTGAATTTGACATTTTTGATATATAAACATTTAGTCTTTATCCTAATGAGTCAGCAGCAATCCCTACAACGCTACTTATGACATATTTTGTCAGTTTGACAATGATGAGTTGCTGGGGTGAAAATAGATTACAACTAGTTTTGCACTCAAATTTCACCTTTTAGCATATATGCTAGCAACTAGCTGAGCCATTATTGCATTGCTTCAATAATATTTTCTGTGAGTGATGAAACCATTGACATAACTAGAAGTGGAGGCTCTATGCTCACAGCATCAGGAGAAAACGATTTCTGCAGCTTCTTGAATGATAGCCTAATGTCTCTTTCATCTCCTATAAAATGTGCAATATACTAAACAAGGAAAAGTGAAGAAGCATATGGATTTAACCATGATACATATTCTTCAAGGAGATGGAGAGGATTGTATCCAGGTTTTTAAGCAAGCAGTTTGAAATGCATATGATAGAATGACTATCGAGAACCAGAATTTCCAGATGAAATGGGGGAAAGGAGAATGCTAGGTTAGGGCTATGATTTTTATTTTATTGTTTTACCCTGATTGGCCATATTTCCTTGTGGGGCAACTAGTCAGTGGTGGACAGGACCAGAGGCCAAAAATGAGTGGAGCAACATGAGCTATAATTCTTAGATTTGTACAGGAGGACATGCAAAGTTCACAGTTCTCTACACACCCCTCTGATTTTCCACCCAGGTGAGCATGAGGCATTGTCCCAGTTCAGGAACACATCTGAGCCAGACAAAACTATTGCGCAGAATGTGGAGCATGGCCAGTGAGATGTGGCCTGTGGAGTGTTCTGAGGAGCAGCTAAAGAGACCTATAGGGCCTCATTTGGCATCCAGGCCTAAGGCTCCCCACCTCTTTGTTGCATCATGAATAATGTGAAATATTTTGATTTGACCTGTGATTATATCCTTAAGGAATTAGGGAATTTTGTAAACTTAAAAAAGACAGCAGCATAGCTAGCTTTTAAGGAAAGTTATATTTAAAAAGAGATCTGAACCAAACCAAGTTGGGAATTTAGCATGTTAAAGAGTCACACTGATATGACATGCACTGGCTTTATATTTCTTATTTCTTGGAAGAACGTTCAGAAGAGCAAAACTGAAGTATATCATATTTGTTACCTTGATAGAATTTATGTTAATAACCATATATGCAGTCTGAAGCTTCTGCTACTAAAACCACATTTCTATTTTGTAGAATGTGATTTCTGTACATGGTGTTACAATGCAATCCTATGCATGCTGACTTTGAAGTAAGTCCCACTGTGTTCAATGATAATTTCTCTCTGGGACATATATTTAGGAATGCAGCCTTAGTTTTTTCTTTTCTTCTTCTTTTCTCTTGGAAACACTGTAACCTCTCTAATGAAAGGGCACAACAAGGCCTACAGTATTTCCAATATGCAGCTATCTGCCAAAAATTCAGCAGTAATTTAACTACATTTCTCTTCCTTTCAAGGAACTCCCATAGCAGTAGAATTCACAGCTTGCATAGCTTTGATCAATCAATCCATCAATGAATTGGCTATGCTTCTAATACAAGGGCTTAGCTGCTGGAGAAACTCCAGACATTACAGAACAAAGCAGCTAAATCTATGTTGCGGGTGTGATCCAAGAATTCCCAGTCAATCAATCTTTAATCTGCAAGACTGGCAACGATCACAGAATTAATACTTTTAAAGGATCATTTATCATCAGTGAGATTTGAGGTGCAGCCATGGGACCATTTCTCTAAAAGCATCCACCCCACATCTTTCTAACACCTACTTCCTGCATAGAAACATAGGATAGGAACATTTTCTCTCATGCCGATATGGGTGCCTCTATTTATCTGTTTCAGGTCTGTTCTTCTCCCCTCACCCAGCTCTGTACTGTGCCCTTCATTGCTGGAAAACACCTGTACGAGCTGCTCAGATTAAGAAGCATATAATTCCCTGCTGGTCATACAGAGTGGTTCTCATTTGTGCAAATGTGCTTCATTTAGATGTGCTCCATTTAAATGTGCTTATTTGAGATATGCATTCTATTCTATGCTGACCACAAGCAGGACTCCAAGGGGCATGATGCATACCTGAGGGTAGCTTTGTCAGAAAACTAGCATGAAGGGTTTGGATGGAGTTTCAGCACCTTGGATAGCTCAAAGCAGACACTTGCTCTGGCAAGATCAGGCTCAGGCCTTCCTTGGGTCAAGCTACAGTACACTTCCCAGGCTGTCTCTTCCTGGCGAATGGAAAACCTTAAAAGGTAAAGGTAAAGGTGCCTGGAGCTTAACACTCTGTCACTTGTCAATCAGCAAATGCCTTATGGATTGCCTTCACTGGTAAACATGAGTCCCCTAGTGTAAATGGGCCTACTTTTAGAGTTGCACAGAAGAGGGAATTTCAGCCAGTGCATCTCATTGTGCTCAACTGAGAAAAGCTGTGGCTACTAAAATTGCCTCTTTAAAGGTAGGACAGCCCTCTAGTATTTTTGGCCACCCTGGAATCTGAATGACATGGAAAAGGAGAGAGAGAGTTTTCTGCTAACTTAGTAGCCAGCTACATTTTGCTTATATATGAATTATTTCCAGTTACAGTATCCACAAAAAGCCTTCACTAGTCTCTTAGGTCTCAAGATATTCTACGTATGTCTCAATTTGCATGTTCTGAAATAAGGGGTGGCCAGCGCAGCATCCTGCAGACATGTCTGGACTCTCATCATTGCTGATCATTGCCATTGCTGGCTGGGCCCACTGGGCACAGAAGCCCAGTAACACCTGGGTGGCTACCGGCACCCCATTTCTATTCTAACCTCTTTCTACTTTGCAAAAGAGAAGAAACGGGAGTGGTTTGGAATTTATGGCTACAATTCCTGCTGCTGGGAAGAAAGAAAAAACCAAGAATGCATTATAGAAATGCCAAATTGAGTAAGACACTTGGACAGGCAAAACTCAGCTAGCATAAGAGAAATTAGCCTTTTTACATAAAGTGGTAACTATTTCTACTAGTGGTATCAAGGGTCTCATCATTCATTGCCCAGAAATGAAAAAACACACACACATACAGTGTCCTTAAGGGTTCTTCATTCATTTGTAATTCTCAAGATTACTCAACACTGTCAAAATCAGAAGTGTGTTTTGTAAAAGCCAACAAACTGTGTTTCCCCATTCTTCAAATGATACATTGCACATCTGCCTTAAGGAAATTCATTATTGTAACTAAAATTCTAAACATAATTTTTGTATTTTTTTAAAAAAACAACAGAAACAGTCCATTGACACCCTATAGAAATTAAATATTAAAGAGCCAAACAACATATGATAGCTATTGCAGAGTGCTCAAGTTGGCTGCGTGGTGGGGGAAGCTTTGTATAGTTTTCTAAAAGAAAGCAAGGGGAACTTTAGTGGACATTAATTGGAAATGAATTTTAAAAACTCGGGAGCATGAAGCTACATATCCTGCTCCTATACCACTGTTCTTCCTTCCAATGAATTAATCAGTCAGTCAGTCTGTGAGCACTTAGAAAAGGATGCTGTGATTAATAAGACCCAGCATGAGTTTCTCAAAAACAAGGGATTGGGAGGAAGGAGATGAACTCAAACTCTAGTTCTTAAGTTACAAAATGCTGATGCAGCCCAGACGAATAATGGCCAAAAATGCCATATTATTTGAGATTTCTTAGGAAATGTCTCAGATCAGCACTGTATACTTCAGGGTGGATCTTATATGTAGATTAGGACACACAGATTTGCATTAACTCACAATATATTTTTAGGGCTCCTCGACATACTCTGGAGCTTACTGTAGATAACAAGGTCTGTCTAGCCACCAAAAGCCATGGGATGTGGGTGGTGCTGTGGGCTAAACCACAGAGCCTAGAACTTGCTGATCAGAAGGTCAGCAGTTCAAATCCCCGCTACAGGGTGAGTGCCCGTTGCTCGGTCCCTGATCCTGCCAAACTAGCAGTTCAAAAGCACGTCAAAATGCAAGTAAATAGATACTACTCCGGCGGGAAGGTAAACGGCGTTTCCGTGCGCTGCTCTGGTTCGCCAGAAGCAACTTAGTCATGCTGGCCACATGACCAGGAAGCTGTACGCCGGCTGCCTCGGCCAATAAAGCAAGATGAGCACCGCAACCCCAGAGTCGGCCACGACTGGACCTAACGGTCAGGTGTCCCTTTACTTTTTACCTAGCCACCAAAAACCCAGCAAATTTAAAGCTCCTTCCTCACCCTCAAACAAGGCTTGTCTTTATTTATATTTGCTTAGGATTTCCTCAATACTGGATGAGAAAAGAAATATGAATCAAAATGTATTACAGGTCCAGTCCATTGTTCCACTGCAGTGTTTATGATTCTGAAATACCGAAGAATAAGCATATGACAATAGAATGAGTGGTGTGTATTTGTGCGTGTGTGTGTGTGAGTGAGAGAGAGCCAGACAGAGAGAGAGAGACCTACTTTTCACTTTAGGGCTTACAAAGGTTCTCTCCTTTCCTTTATATTTATGACTTTTAAAGGTTCCCTCTATATTATCCCCATGCCTCCAAAATTGCTAAAAACAAGCCAAAATAGTAATTCTTATTAACTGCAGTGACACCTGCACTGATATAGTCAAATCTGGCCAACAGCGGGTCCCCCTGCTGTTTTACTCAGCTGGCAGCCTGCTCCATCTGTGGCAGATGCTTCTGTTTTGTAATTCTTCCAGCAGACAGACACTTTATGGACTTTTTGAAATTCCCTTCAAGAACAGCACCCTTCTGTCTAACAAGGGCCATTACACCAGATGAAGCAATGAAACAATCATGCAAGGTAACCAGATGACAAAAAGCAATTTTGTGATGAATGCATTTTTAAAAATAAAATTTTGTTATTTCCACTCTCTGCTCCCACTACAAGACTGACTACGATTCAGCCCTGGTTCTAAAGATCAGGAGTTGCTGCTAGAGCAACTGCTATTAGCAAAGTTAGCTCACTTCCAGCACAGCCCAATGAATGTCTACTCAAATTATTCCCAGGTAAGTGCGAAGAGGATTGCAGCCTGAAGCTGCAATTCCAAAATCTCATACTTCCAGAGAAATCTAAATTATGGTAAGTAAGTGAGATTATTAGCGAAAGTCAGAGAGAGGGCTTGCCTGATCTCAGCTGAGGGGCCTCAGAAACCTTCAGCCAGCCCTGTGGTCTGAACCATCTCAACCCTTCCTTAATGCACTGATTTTGTACACTAGTATGAACAGGTCATTTGGGAGAGGATACTTCCCCCCATTTGTATTTAGGAAAGGAATGTGTTCTTTGCCATCACACTCCTGTTCACAGAGAAGTAAACTGCTTAGCTGTGAGTGTTATTAGGTGTATATACAGCAAGGTATGCTAGAATTCACAATGGCAGAACTGGATGGTGCGGACCTGCCTTTAGGATCCATCATTGACAGGTTTCTGACCTGCAGCCAAGATATACCAAACCCATCCCAATGAATCCATGTAAAGATTAAGACACTATTTAACATGAGTTAGGAGTCTAGAATCCGGCTGTAAATTAGAGGAAAGAGCATGTCTCCTTGGCTGCTGCCAAGCACATTAGTGCTTCATTTCAAATAATTAGAAGTAATTTTGTAAAGGACATGAAAGTTGCCATTAAAGAAAAGTGAGGGGAGCGATGGCTCATCACGAGCTATTCACCACATTGTAAAAGCTATGAGAGAGTTGATGGAGTGGTGCGGTTGGGAATGCTTCCGTACTGTGTTACAGGCTTTTTGCCTTCCTACCTGCACCTTTTGAAAGACAATCACATTGTTGCGGGGGCAGGGGAGGGAGAATACTGGAGTCTAATCCAGATTCAGCAGAGGACACACTATGTTGGTAAATTGAAAGCACGTGGGGAAATTATTGGCCATGCAATTAAAAGCATTTCTAGAATTGTTAATTGCATGGTAATTGAAAGTCAAACAGTGTCTATTAAAAACAAATAAATGAAGATGTCAATTAGGAGTCCGCAGAACCAACTACGTATCAGCAAATATTCAAAAGGAAAGTCACATCTTCATTGTAAGTGGGATACTTGCTCTCATCCTTTTAATTTATTGCCGTCATCACCATCACTGTAAGGTCCTAGGGCACGTTACAGAATTTTAAAATACAACATTAATTAAAACAGTTGAAAGCAAATTACAGTGACAAAAGTAGTGGTCCAAAAAGAGCCCATCTTTGGTGTCGAAGTGTCTTCAGCATCCACCAAAAACTGCACAGTGAAGGTGTCAGACATGCCTCTGTGGGGAGGGAGTTCCACAACTTAGGGGCTGGCCTTCTTTCCAAGTAAACTGAAGTCTGGGTAAGTTTATCTCAAATAACTTGAGCCTACGATGGAGGGATTCACAGCAGTAACACCCCTAAAGGGTCTTGTTTCTCCCATAGCTGCAGCCTTGGATTCAAACAGAAATCAAACATGGCCCTGACTCTCTCCAGCTTGCTGTTTCCTCTGGCTCACATCACTGCCAAACTCTGTTCTCAGCTCTTCTTTCTTTCTGTTGAGGGAGGGTGCCCCACCCATTTGCTGTCTTGCACCAAGCCCCTTAGTCTCCCATCACCTCACCAGGAAGCTAGTTTACCTATTTCCTGGAACTGGAAGGCTTCGTTAGATTTTAACACTTCCTGGATCCTGGGATTAGATGGGTCTGGCACCCCTCCCCCTAAAACCCCCTCACAACAGTACTTTTAATATTTACGGCAGTTTGCTGAAGCGACCAAACGATACTGAATGAGATATTTAGATGATTGCGGGATCCCATTGTAAGCCTTCAAAAAATTGCTGAAATCAATGAAAGTAGACAGATGTTTGGGAAAGTGACACTTAAGCACAATGTCTGCAAAATTTCAGAACCAACAAGGTAGGGCAGCCACCTTCCTAATGGATAAAACTGATTCTGTGTTCATTGGCTATTGATCGGAACCCAGATATTTAGAGGAACCCATGAGTAGCAGTGGGATCATGCCTGCAGGCATGTGTGCCCAAAATGTGGGCATCAGTCACTTTGGCGGGAGGAAGAGGAGCCTAATCTAAGCTTCCTAACAGGGAAGGAAGGGAAAAGATGGCCAAGCATTTGTTCAGGGCTGCCAAAGTTGACCATTTAGCCCTGTATCTGTTGAATATGTACCTGTCACACAGCCGTTAGTGGGTGTATATAATGCTTCAAAACACTATATAGCTTGTTTTCTGCTTTTGAGGGTAAATGTCATGGATGCTGAGAAGGCTCTGTGTCAAAAAGGAGCCTGTCAATGTATGCTATTTCGAGTTCAGTAATAAAAAGAATAGTTTCCAAGTCAGAGCTAGGAAATATGCACGAAACCCCATTTGTTATTGGGGCTGCATGCCTATCATGCATTTATTTAAAGCACATGGCTTTCCCCAAATAATCCTGGGAACTATAGTTTACATCTCACAGAGCTATAATTCCCAGCATCCTTTGCAAACTACTGTTCCCAGGATTCTTTGGGGGAGAGAGGTTCTTCAAGATGGGTGTTTGTTGTGGGGTGGGTGCTTCTCATGCATGCAGTGTGTGTGTGTGTGTGTGTGTGTGTGTGTGTGTGTGTGTATGTGTGTGTGTTTGCTTGCAACATCTACATGTCACTGGCATCAAAATGACAGGCCATATTTCTTTTCTGTTTGATCTAGATAACCCTTCCCAGGGAAAATCAAGTAAGTAAAAAAGAAAAGAAAAGGCTGTTGTCAACAACCCATTTGCAATATCTCTTCAACCTCCGTGCAAATTAAGCTCTCAAATGAAAACGCCCAATACATGCAGCAAATTTTTTCCTATAGAAAATATACAGAATTGTAGCCATTGTTCTTAAAGCATGACTTTCAAAAGTATAGACCAGGAGGAATCATTTTAGAGTGTGTGTGTGTGTGTGTGTGTGTGTGTGTGTGTGTGTGTGTGTGTCTTTTCAGAGTTTTCTTTCTGTGTGAAGCTATTTCACCGCCTCCAGACTTATCTAAAGAAGCATTCCCTCCCCCGACCCTGCCCAATGCATTGGGAAACCTGACACGTTGAACTAATCTTTAATTTATTGATGTACCACTTCACTATGAGATGCTGTTTATCAATAAATGGCTTCAGTTAAGAAGCTAAGGTCTAAGAAGTGGTAGAAGGAGCTTCCAAGAATATATCAAGCCTTGCGGAAAATGAAAATAAAAAGCTTGTGAAAGAAAAAATTGACGTTTAGGAAAGGAAAGAGTAAACAAACAGGACAAACTGACAATCTACAATAATGGTTTTCTACAGAAAAGCAACGTTAGGGATTTTAAATGCTTATCCCTTTTTTTTGCATTGTTGTGGGTAATTGCGGGCACAATCCTGTACTGAAGATCCACCCATCAGAGGCTTTGCAGCATAGCAGACCACAAAATATGCTGCCACCATGAGACAGATGTGTCAGCAGAAATCCACCTGTATGCTGGTGAATCACTCTGTGTCTGAAATGGGGCAGAGTTGTGACCAAGGCATGACAGCACAGGAGAGGAACTCTGCTTCTCGTCCAGACAAGAGATGAGAAATCTGTGGCCCCACAAATGCTGCTTTACTTCAATACCCATAATATCCAGCCATTGGCCCTTCTAGCAGGGGCTGATTGGCACTGGAGTCCAACAACATCTGGAAGACCACAAGTTCTTCATCCCCTTTGTGCTATCAGCAGATCTTAATATCCTGACAAGAAAAGTTACTTGTGGTATTGTGGGTTCTACATATTTCAGAATTTGGGATAAAGAGTTTTCGCTGTATTGGCTCCAGATAAAGAGAGAGACATTAGCTCCTAATCATTAGCTTTTTAAAAATAAATAAAAATAAATTCCTACTGGAGAAAGAATGTTCAAATGTTCATTCCAAAGAAAACTAACATGGGAGATAATAAATATTTCTCAAATAATGAATGGAAATGGAAAAGTGGAGAGAGAAAAAAAGATTTTCTCCCCCATTCTTGCTCATAGCACTAAATACTTGGGGTCACCCACTAAAATGGATTGGCACCATAATAGCTCTTCACATAATAATTATGGAATTCACTGTTGATAACTGCCAAAGTAAGGAGCATCAACTAGACCAAGGACTGGAAATCTCAGGTCCAGGGGCCAAATTCAGCCCCCACCCAGGCATCTTGATCTGGCCCATGGACTCTTCTAAGGCCACACCCATTCCCCAGCCACCACAGCCCAGGACATGCTCCCTGGAAAGTTACCCAGAAGGGAATGCATAGCTGAAATATATTCTCCAACCTGAAATAGACAATTTCATGGAGATTACATGGCTATTAGCAATGATAACTGAGTACATATTAATAGAATGATAGAGCTGCCACCTGGTCTAGCTTCCTCCCAAACCAGAGCTAAAACATCCTCAGCTGATGGCTCTCTTGCCTTTGCCTAGCTCTCCAGCCACTGACAGCAGCCCCTTCCTCTCCCTGGAGCTGGTTCCATTATCATGTTGGCCATACCATTAACAGCTTTTCCTAACTAGACACATGTAATTCTGAACAGGAGTTGCTGAGAGTCAAATCTTGAGGGTGGCCTGTTGCATACATACCCTGCTTGTGGGCTTCTAGAAACATCTGGTTGGCCACTATTGATGCTACTGGACCATATGAACCCAGCAGGCCTCTTTCTATGTTTTCCAACAGACATCCTGTTGCCATTTTGCATGCCCCTACTTCTCCCAACCAATAAAAGGCACCAGCATTTCTATTTTGACAGTAGCATATCAAACTACTGTGCTAGCTATTTGGAGAGCGTTTGCACCATCAGTGCCACAGCCATATTCGAAGAATGCAACAGCATTCTAAACAATCGAAATATTTCTCTCTTAAGATCATTTTAGAAACCTTTGCACTGTTCACTCTCTCTGCAAAAATCCTAACCCGTTTGTGTCCCTGCCTCATCTGAGTGAATGTCAGACATAAAGTGGATTTCATATTACACAGAAGGTATTGCAACTGTTCAAATATTATGGACGTCTGTGTGAAAAGTCCCTAGTTGAAGAGTTCCTCAGCTACACCAGTGTTGTTCTGATTTGTGCCTGTCCCATTTTTGTCTCCCTGCCTCCACCAACAAAGTCCGTCTCTTTCCAATAGGCAGATTGCCTCTTAGCCCATGCTTCTTGTGCTGTCAGTTTCTGTCTGATTGCACTCACAGCTAGCACTTGTTGGTCTTTGAAAAATTGACAGAGATTTCTTGGGGCAGCCTCAAAGATAGCAGAAGCTTTGGAACAGCGAGCAAAGGTGGCAACACGGGTGACTGGAGGAGAAGAAACACTCTGTGTGCTCCCAACATAACATGCATTTTTACTGAACTGCTAACAACAAGCAAGCCTTCTGTGCATTTGAGAGAACATAGGTGTGCCCCTTTTATTTATTTATTTACTAGCATCCTTGACATGTGCATTAATCATGAAATGTTTCGCTGTTCAGTTTGGGGGAGCTGCGAGTTTTAATGCTAGAAATTAGAGTTGTTTTACTTCTTTAAAAGACATTGTGGAAAACTTTCCTTTTTTAAAAAGGCAATTATCATAAATAGCACAGGGATATTGGAGCAATTTAAGAGATGGGAAATGCTTTAGTGCTTTGATTTCTCATTTACTCTTCACCACGACTCAAGCTCCTGACAAGAGCCGGCAAACAAAGGGCCTTTTCCTCCACTTCCAGCTCTAGATTCCCACTGCTTCCCTTCCAGCACTTGCAGAACGAGATACTTCTACTGGTTCTCCCAAAAAACTAAATGCCCAGTCTACAATGCAAAAAATCAATACTAATAGTAATATTAGTATTGTAGGTATTATTTATTTCATTTTTTGCCCACCCTCCACCAGACACACTTTTGTGGGAAGGGAATTCCACAACTTGGGGGCTGCCATAGAAAATTCCCTCTCCCAGGCTGGCACCTTCTGAACTTCTGAGGGCTGCAGAACTACAAAGAGGATCCCCTCTGTTGATCTTAACACCCAAGGAAGTGGTCTTTCAGATATTTGGGGCCTAAGTCGCTTAGGGCTTTAAGCAGTAACATGAGCACCTCTAATTGAAATTTATACAAGTACTGCCCTGCAATTATTTGTAGATCTCCACTGTACATTTTTGGGAATAAATGGTTTGCATGTTGTTTTGTTATCTTAGAGGGGTTGGATTCAGACTCAGGCTGGCATCCTAGCCGGATTGGAGGCACTGTTGCACAGGCAGACAGTGTTGCATAGCCCAAGGGAACAGCCAGCAGTAGCAGTCAGGCCAGTTCCAATGGGAGGCGAGGAGGGAAAAGGGAATAGGGAGAAAATATCTGAACATGTTTATTGTATGTATGTACATGAGGGAGAGTGAGCTAGTGAGCGACCAGGTTTGTGTCTCAACTTCTTATGTGTAAGTGTAAAATCTGTAAAATGGCTTCGCTCTAAAATCTAAGCCTTCCACAATTCCACATTATATAGCACAATTCAAAGTGTCGGTGTTCAGTTTTAAAGCCCTTAACAGCCTCAATACCTGAAGGAGTGTCTCCACTCCCATCTTTCAGCCTGCACACTGAGGTCCAGCTCTGAGGGCCTTTGGTGGTTCCCTCACTGCAAGAAGTGAAGCTACAGGGAACCAGGCAGAGGCCTTCTCGGCAGTGGTGCCCACCCTGTGGAACGTCCTCCCATCAGATGTCAAACAATTATTTGACTTTTAGAAGACATCCTTGTTCAGGGAAGCTTTTAATGGTTGGTGTTTTATTGGGTTTTTAATATTTTGTTGGGAGCCTCCCAGATTGGCAGGCATATCAATAATAAAATTAGTAGTAGTAGTGAACTTTGCCCCATAGTTGTGTTTTGCCCCAGTTTCTTGAGTGACCTGCTCTGTCAAAGTTCCCTCTCCGTGCTCTATTGGCTGCCACTAGGGGAAGAGAAAAGAGACAAGCTTTCCCACCTATCTGCTTATTCTACAGCAGAAAGCAACCCCCGCCCCCCATAATTAGTTAAAAGAAAATAAGCTCCGTAGCAGGCTGCTGTGTGTTTAAGTGCAGAGCCTTGTTTGGCCTTAAGTGTGAATTGACCCTCATCTGGGAAATAAGAGGGTTCTTTGGCTTCATGTTTAATATGTATCCGCTGATCTCTCCTGAGTCCAGCTGCACTTACACTCTAAGGCTTATGTAGTTGGCAAAGCTGTCCATCCACTTAGGACCCGAGGAAAACTAAGCATAGACAAGCTCTTCCTGGGAGAAATTTATACGTCAACAGGTTTTAACGTATTGCACACTTCTTGCTGAAAGGGAAATGGAAGGGAAGCCAAGTTGGGTGAGAGTCTCCAGTGGCTTTTGTTTCCACCATCAGCATATTAGGGATTATTTGCTAAACTGTAACAGCAGCAACAAAAAGGAAAGGGCGGGGGGGGGGGACTCCCTTGGCTGCATTTTTAAAAACCGCTTGGCTCCAGAGAGCTCCATGAACAGTCTCAGAAGACTACTCTTGAGTAAGTAATTTGTAGATTTTCAGCTCATATTGTTAAAACAACAACAGCAAGGCCATTAAGCCATGCGCAAAGCACAGTGTTCATCCAACCATCACAATTGCATGTTAGGCTCAGTTCCAGAACAGGGTGAGGGCTTGGCCTAGGAACATGGGAAATAGTTTTAAAAATAAATAAATCCCTCTTCAGGTGCAATGGAAACACAGGAGAAGGGGCAGTGGGGAGGAGCTAGCTGGTTTAACGGTTAACTTCTGAAGAAGAAAGACTTCTGTACTCATGAAGGGTCCTTGCATGTTTTAGAAGAACAGGCCTCCTCTAACCAGAGTAGACATCCACATGTTTCGGGCTGGGGTCAGGGATGACTAGACCAAATGGTACCTCAGGCAAAGAGCATCTTCAGCATCTCTCCTCCATTCGTGTAACTTTTTAAAAATACCTTATTAATGCCTTGTTTCCCAACGTCAATGCACAATTTGCATGTGTAATTTATTCTGTTACGTAAAATAACACATTCACTCATGGATATATATATTGCACTCACAATCACACACTTTCTCTCTTACACATACACACTGTTTAATGGGCACAGCTGCACGTTTCTAAGAAATAACAACAGCAACAACCATTTTTATTATTATTTATTTAACATATTTACATACCAATTGCCCTGATAGCAGCCCACTGGTTTACATCAGCTGCAACTAGTTTCCAAAGGACTGTCTGAATAGGAAGGTCTTAACCTTATATAATTAATAATTATAGAAGTAGTTTAATGTAATGCTGACTATGCAACTCTGCATTTCTATCTTTCAAGTAAAGATGAACTGCTTGTACTACGTATTTGCTTCACCAGCTAGGCGGATAGTTAAGTAAAGGTAAATGACCCCTGGATGGTTAAGTCCAGTCAAAGGCGACTATGGGGTTGCAGTGCTCATCTTGCTTCAGGCTGAGGGAGCCAGCGTTTGTCCATAGACAGCTTTCTGGGTCATGTGGCATGGCCAGCATGACTAAACTGCTTCTGGTACAATGGAACACCGTGACAGAAACCAGAGCGCACGGAAACACCATTTACCTTCCTGCCACAGCGGTACCTATTCATCTACTTGCACTGGCGTGCTTTCGAACTGCTAAGTTGGCAGGAACTGGGACAGAGCAATGGGAGCTCACCCTGTCGCAGGGATTCGAACCGCCGACCTTCTGATCAGCAAGCCCAACAGGCTCAGTGGTTTAGACCACAGCGCCACTGCCCATGACATGGGCCCCCCAACTCTGGGGCATTTGTCTACCCTTAAATATGGCCCTGAGAAGGGAATATGTTTCCCAGAAAGCTTGAGCCTCAGTTTGCCTTATTTTAAAAATTTAGGCACTACTCCTGCTTTAACATTTTTATCATGCTTTCAAGGGTTCAAAGCACTTCAAATCAGGAAGCTGCCTTCAGACACATCCATTCATCTAACTTAGTACTATCCATATTGACTGGCAGGAGCTCTCCAGGGTTTCAGATTTTACCCATCCTATTCAGAGATGCCAGGGATGACCTTTTGCGTGCAAAGAACATGCTTTACCAATGAGCTACAGCCCTTCCCTTTAACTTTAGCTATTTCAGTAGGCTGTGTACACATGACAGTTTAAGATGGATTTGGTGCAGCCCATATCCACATGCATCCTCCACGTGGCATTTTCCTCACCCAACTGGCATTCCCCCCCCATCCCTATTTAATTCAGATTTTCTCAATCCCAATCCGCAAATAATGCAGTCAGGGGTGGGGGAATCCAACATAAAATTGTATATTACCCAACTGTGGACATCCTGTAATGGATTTTGTGGGAAGGTGTGTGTGGTATTTTTATTTGTGTAGTGACAGGGGTGTGGTCTGCTGGTGGGCTTGGTGAGAGACACATATTTGGGTTTTTTTAAACCCACTGTTCTGTGCAAATCTGGAACATCAAAAAAACTTGGATCGCCAAAATAAATTTTAAAAATGTAAACAAAGACCTCTGCCCACAATGGGCCACAGTTTTCTGAAACGCAGAGAAGATGGCAAGCTACCAATTGAGGGGAGGGGGCAACAGCACACAGAGTGAATTCATTCACACTGTTGTCCACTGGTGTGGAGGGGAAACACTGAGACAGAATTCAGTTAAAACTGCTCAAGTGTGCATGAACCTGCACAACACAGAAAAATCAGATCTGGGCAACTCACGTGTCCGTTAACACTCTTGTGTGTCCAAAAACCTGAAAGCTACATCAGTATAACTCCCAAAC
Source organism: Podarcis liolepis (assembly GCF_965112155.1). Lineage (NCBI taxonomy): Eukaryota > Metazoa > Chordata > Lepidosauria > Squamata > Lacertidae > Podarcis > Podarcis liolepis. The sequence goes on along the minus strand of NC_139560.1, from coordinate 44,359,314 downwards.
GGTATATGTGAGGCTGAGGATACAAAAATAGAAGGTTGCCTAAAGCCACAGAGTGAGTTCATTGCCGAGATGAGATCTTATTCGGGGACTGCACAGTTCATTCACCTAGTCAATGCACTATACTCCCCAAAAGTCTTTCTAAATTTGGAACTGTCAATTTGTTCCTTTTGCAGCTAGAGAGCAATATTCCATATATTTTGAAAACACCCACATTTGAGAGTCTGAAGTTATTTTCACATTGTTACTCCCCCCCACCATTTGCTCCAGATGAACACACATACAAACTTATGACTCCTGCTTTTGATAGCCAACAAAAAAAGATTATCAACTGGCTGAACTCACCAATGCCCAGGAAACAGTTTCTATAGCAACACTACTTAAAAATGCAACAAGTTTTCTCCGAATCATTAAAAAAAACCCTATGTATAAGGATAAATAAAACTTTATTTGTAGTTGTTTACTAACATTTATAGAGACCTAATACTGTTGGATGCCAAATTGTTGCCCTTAAGTCTGACAGTCTTAGGACACTGTTTTGCTTGTTACTAATTAACAGGCTGATTGAATACAATATCCTGCAACAAGTGATGTTTTGAAGTCAAAGACTTTCATCCAAAGACCCTTGAGCAGGAGGGGAAAGCACAAGGTGGCCCTGTGATTCCCACTGAATCCATCTCTCTGCCCCCCCCCCATCCCTGTGTAGACCCTACATCACATTTCATACTGCTCTGGAGTATGCCACCAACAGGTCCTTTGAGTATACACATTTAAGTATACACATTATTTTTCCTGATCCTCAATGGTTTGTTGAAATCAATCTCAAATGCCCTGACTGAATCAGGAGACGTTGCAAACAGATGGTTTACAGCAGTGCCGACATTCCTCAACACAAAGCATAAATAGCGACCCTGCCCACCCCAATGCCAAAAATATAGAAATACAGAAATTAATTGACTACTTCTGACCTGCTTTGTGGTGTAGAAAGGCTCTACCAGGGTGTTGGACACGGTGGGGTTCAGGCTGGATGCAACAGGTGCTCTGGGAAGTACAGAGCTCCGAAGTTACTCCTGCAAAAGAACAAGGAATAGTAATAGCAGGAACAGCCTGATTGTTAGCACCACCTCTGCTGCAACAGGCTGCTCTACGTAAAGGGGCCCAGTCTTCTCTATCATGATGGAGCTGGGACAGGGCTGGTTCGATGATGATTCAGAGCAAGGCATCTGCCTCAGGCAGCAGATGCTGAGCTATGGAAAGTGGACAGAGCTGTGAATATCATGTGGCCTGCCCTGTACCTGCTACACTAGCCAGATGCCCTCAGGTGCAGTGAAGATACTGGCCATATACCAATATTGAAGTAAGATTCCTCTACCAGTCCAATTGGCTTCTGTATGCACTTTGGGGGAGGGCACATGAGTTGTTGAAGCTCCAGTCTTCTGATGACCTTGGAGTCAAAGGATGATGATACCATATCCCTGGGCCAAGAAGTGGGGTGACACACTAGCCCCAGAAGTTCATCTGGTGCGTTTGGGGCTATTCGTGCATTTCCTTCCCTTCAGGTCTGGAGTCTTTGCTTCCACCACCTGATGAAGAGGAATCTGACTCCTGGTCCCTGACAATTTCTGCCATTTTATAATACCTTCCAATCACCCTTCTGAGGTAGGCCATCTCACACAATAACTTAATGGCTGGGCCACATTCAAATGTAATGAATAAATGAGACCAGCACCATCAGTCTTATATGGTTGTCTTTTCATGCAACAGAAAACCACCTGAAAACATTATTTCCAGCAGCTTTGGGACTTCAGGCCTAAAAAGTATTTTTTCAATCCACAATATTATTCAGGTCTTAACTTAAGCAGCATACATTGGCCAACTGGAAGCTGTTCCTTAACCACAACGGCAGTGATTGTGGGAAGGATTTGGCCAGACATGTTCTCTCCCGGAGGCCAGAACCTCATAGTCTGAAAGGCAAAAATGGGCACTTGCATCATATAATACTTTTAACCCTTGACAATATCATATATATATATATATATATATATATATATATATATATATATCCTTGCTGCATTGCTTCATCAACCTGCTAGCTCTAGTTGACACATGAGTAAAAAGAAAATAATACAGAGATTGGGATCTTATTATGCAGCATCCCTCTTCTGCCTCAATCTTGCAGATGTTTGGGTCCCAGTGTTACATCTTAGCGGATGGAGTTAGCAACTGCTATAATTAAGCAATACAGTACCATTAAGTCACTTGAGAGGGAATTAAGAACTAAACTATCGCTCTGTGCCAAGGAAACCAAGACACTGAGTTGATATCTTTATTCAGCATATGAAAAAAAGTTTTCTTTCAAGTTTAAATTTTTTTAAAAAAACAACAACACTGTGGAATTTTATTTTGAAATAAAGTTATAATATAGGCAGATTGTGTGCAGATTGGGGAAAGGGGGGGTTAAGAGGGGGCCTCCACCTTGCTAAAGCCCAGAAGTAGGGGAACAGAGGTAGTTCAGGAAGACTGGAGGCTGAGTGGGAAAATGGAAAGGCACAAGAGGTACCGGCCTGCTCCCTAGGCAGCTGATTCCTTTGAGCCAGCAGGAAGTCTTTGTGTGAGCATTTGTGTGAGCTGCTCAGCAAAGCTATGGATGCTATAAAGGCAGGAAAAAGTTTATGCCACCATAGGGGGCTGCCAGGGTGACCCTGATCAAATACAGGACCTTGTTGGTGGTGGTTCCCCATTTCTGTAATGCCATCCCTGATGAGGTGTGTCCGTCTCTCTCATTAACAACATTCAGGAACAATTTTTAATATATTCCTGTTGACCCAGACATTTGATGGCTGAAAGAGACTGTTCCGGACAACCTTGAAATTATTAGCTGCAAGGGTTTGTGGCTGTCCTTAAATGTTTTTAGATGTTCTTAATGGTTTAGATGTGGAGGACAGAAGTGCCTGGCGTGCTCTGGTCCATGGGGTCACGAAGAGTCAGACACGACTAAACGACTAAACAACAACAATGGTTTAGACAGATGGATACAAAAGGCCAATGAAGAACATGTTCTCTGGCTCTCTGTGATCAGGGAGGTAACTGGAGGGCTAAAGGTACCAATTGTAGCAGGGCTGATTTTATTTGATAGTGAAGAGCGTAAGGAGACTTAACTCTTTCCTACCTCACTGCAATCCTGATAAAAGTCACACGCGCAGACTGCATTGGGGAAGAAAAGGTTAGCCCTGCATACAGACATCCTGAAGACAATTGGGCCTTCCCATGCCTGCTATTGGTTTTTTCTTTATAAAACTGAAGTCATAGCTAGTTTGGCCCAAGAGGTACAGCAGAGAAAGAATGTAGAAACAACACCCTTTCACTTAATCAAGGCCAACCTCATGAGGGTAGGTAAGGAGCGTTTTTTAAAAGTTTATTTTCTGAACCACTATTTTAATGTGACTGTGAGTTTTAATGGGAGCAGAAAATATCTTGGAATGTGGCTGCACTCCTCTAAATCAGGCCAGAATGAAGAAAAGACACCTCTACCCTCTCCCTTTAGAATAAGAACGGTACTAAAGTAATGCCACACGGCTGTATTTGTCTCTTTAAAAGATACACAATTAGACTATTTGCAGTGACAGATGTGGAAAGGACACAATATGAACTCCTGGCAGTAAGCATGCCGCTTTTATTGTGAGCGTTGACATCAGTCAGTTTCTACAGCAGGGCTCAAGTATACAACATTCACAAAGGTGGCAACTGATGGATCCAAAAATTGCTAACGCTAAATGATGCCCTGCAACAGGAATACGGATGAATTGTGCTGATATTTACAAAGTGCAAAAGGCTGTTCAGGTTGCTTTTGCTACTCCATCCATAATACCTGAAGTGGGAGTATATAAGGATCTACTTTGCACTGAGATGGAACATGACTCCCCCGGCCACAATACGACACGCTCTGAGGGCACTCTCAGACAACAAGTGCTTGTTGTAGGATGGGTGTTCCTTACGCATGTCCCTTCCCTTTCTTTGCAGCATCCACATAACCTTGTTGACATGAAAATGCCAATCCGAGCACAATTCAAAGTATTGGTGCTGACCTTTAAGCCCCTAAAAAGCCTCGCCCCTGTATACCTGAAGGAGCATCTCCAACCCCCATCATTCAGCCCGGACACTGAGGGCCAGTTCCGAGGGCCTTCTGGCGGTTCCCTCACTGCAAGAAGTGAGTTACAGGGAACGAAGCAGCAGGGGCAAAGGAAGGGGGTGCGGTGGGTGCGGGCCAGCCCAGGTGTCACGACTGAGGCGGGTGACAAAATTCCAGCCAGCAGTCACCACAGGGTCTGCAGCGTGCCCGAGCCATGCATCTCTCCTGGGAGAGATGTGGTGACTTGGACGAGTGCAGGCTCCACGTTGCCCAAACAGTCTGCCCGCTGCCTCCCCACCCAGCTATAGGGCGGCTGAGTGGGAGGAGGCAGACAGACTCCAGAGGCCCCACAGAGCGTCCTGCCCCTATGGGCGGCTGAGTGGGAGGAGGCAGACAGACTCCAGAGGCCCCACAGAGCGTCCTGCCCCTATGGGCGGCTCGCCTCCCCCTGGACATGCTGCCCCAGGCACCTGAGTGGCTTCCTCCGCCACTGTGAGGCAGAGGGCCTTCTCAGTAGTGGCACCCATCAGATGTCAATGAAATAAACAACTATCTGACTGAAGGCAACCCTATTTAGTGAAGTTTTTAATGTGTGATGTTTTATTGTGTTTTTAATATTCTGTTGTAAGCTGCCCAGAGTGGCTAGAGAAACCTAGCCAGCTGTGAGAGGTGTAAATAAATTATTATTATTATTATTATTATTATTATTATTATTATTATTATTATTATTATTATTACTACTACTACTACCCAAAATGGAATTGCTCAGGAGAGGAAGCACCCACATTTTCCCTCCCTTTCAATGTTGCTCCCATCTAAATGGTTGGGGCTCAGTGTGGTCCATCAGTCCATCCATCCATCCATTGCCTATGAAGCACCTCAAAGCAATTTCTAAATACAGCAAAAATAAATCCAAAACAAACTGCCTGCATAAAAAGCAATTTAAAACAATTAAAATAAATGCAGATATAAAAGCAATTTCAATCCAATGTAGGTACCAACTGTGATCTGCATTGTGTTAGGAGGCCTGTTGATAAGGAGGGCACATGACAGGTATGTGTTGGGAATGAGTTCCAAATGGAAGGTGCCACTACACTAAAGGCCCTGTTCCAACAATGTGTGAAACATACCTCCTGATAATGGAGGCCCTCTCCTTCAGAGGTCAGTATATAAGGAGCTGACTAGGGTTCACACCTACCGGTATTTGCCTTTAAATTGGTCGTTTTCATCTCCCCACCTCCGCCATGTGTTCCTTCCCTTTGTTCTCTCCTTGTCGCTTTTAGTAAGCACGTTTTCATGTCTGCCAAGCAGCCATTTGACACAGTAGTAAACAGTATTCAGATTTATATGTTCAAGTAAAAATTAAGATAAGCAAACATAATGTTGTGTGCAGGATTTAGCTAAATAAACGCTGGGTTAGAGAGGTTTTGGTTCCTGTGCTGTGCCTCCTAGTTCTTCTGGTTTGGCAGATGGACTCAGCAAAGGCATTCTGAAAGTCGTTTGGTGAGGCCCTTTCAACTGGATGTGCCAACAAGGGATGGCCTTTTGAGTTGTGGGTGAAAATGGTGTGCCCTGTTATTGAACTCTGGTCCCAATGATCCTGATGCCAGGATTTTGCACCAAAATACAGAGCTCTTTTCAGCCCACGTTTTGGTTTGTTTCTAATTATCTCCAGAAGCTGGATCCATCCAGGTCCCCCTGCAAGAGTTTTGCAGACCTAACACTGCCTTGCCCTTTGCAGCGAAGCCATTTCAGTTACATGGAACAAACATTCTGCCTGCACAGATATTCTCTTTGCAGCTTCCTGGATTCAGGAGTAACCTGCATTTAACTTCACACAGACCTTAGTATATGCTCCCCTCTGATTTCCATCAACAGTTCAGCATCCCTTCTTGATGGCCATCCAACATGCTCTTAGCTGCCTGCATCCGCTTCACCGTTTTTGCCGGTGGTGTGGTGTGATAATTTTTAACTGTTTGTCACTCTGCCCGTCACTCACCTGCCAACTGAAATGTCGTAGAATCAAGTCTGCCCAGCAAATATCTTGCAGTATTTGGGCTTGCTGTAAGTCTCGTCACACCCGTTGCTAACTAATGAATGTTTGTTTTACCTGAGCCACCTTTGTCCTGATCCAAAATGCTACCGAAACACTTGTTGCATTGTCCTGAAGTTTCCAATTGACTAGTTACAATAGATTTGTGATGGCATTCAATGTATCTGGGTTGCTGTTTTCTTAAAGCAGCCACTGGATGGGATGTGTGTGACAAAGGCTGGGTGTGGAGGCAGAGAGGCGGGAAGGGGGTATAGGGAGGTATACAAATTTAATAAATAACAACAACAACAACCAAAATGGCACCTGTCAGGGAACTGCCATCAGAGGCAAGAGGAGAGGTAAGACGCTCCAATGATGCAGGGGAGGGAACTAGCAAGGAGAGTGAGAGAGTTTCCGCTGGGGAAGGAAATCCAGGGGACACCAGGGAGAAAGGGGATGCTGAGAGTACTGCGGAGGGGAGGCTCAGAGACTCTTCCAGTGAAGTCAGCGGAGAGAGCACAGGACCTCCGCTTGGCACGCCCACGCTGCGCAGAAGGCTTCCGCGCAGAGAATCTAGGAGGAGACTTGGAGTCAAGTAATTTCTATGTTGGAAGAAGTTTAGGAGACGCCCACTGACAGATTCTGCCAGTGACCGAGACAGTCGTGTTGTAAGGGCTGTCAAACCAGGGAAAGGTTTAGCTATACAACCAGCTTGGAGCAGTTTGCAGTTTACGCACAAGCAACCCTAATTCCCATTACAGCACCAATTGTAGCTTTCTTCCCATGGTAAATAGCAGATTCAGGGAGGCAACTGTGAGAGTGTTCACTGCCTCCTTCCCTTTGGTTTAAGACTTTTGGTTAGGCTTACTGACACTCTGCTCCCAGGGGTTCTGGTGTGCACTTTATTCTTCCTGGAGAAAGTACTGTACAGGACTCTTCTCACTACAGGGCACTTATATTTACTGTATTGTATATACCTGCCCCTCTTTAGTTACAGAACCCTCACAGTTATGTCCTTTGTTCATGGGGTTAACTTCACTCTGCTTATCAGTAAGTATCTCACTTGCCTGTGATCAGTTCCTCTTCAAGGTTGGTTCATGGCACTAAGGTACCAAGAGCATTCCCCTATTTATCTCCTTCGAGGGAAACTTGCTCTCAGTTGTGTGTTAAACCTTGATCTGCCTCTCTGCAGCTGCACCAACCCCTAGATATCAGGCCAAGGGGACAGAGCAAGTGCACACCTCAGCCAGTGCTTCCTCACAGCAGTTTTATTTAGAACTATAGAATAAGGAAAGAGCTTAAAACCCTTACCATGTGCCACAGTTCCAATCCTCATTGGGCTCTCCAGCAATATATATGTTTTAAATCAGTCCAGATACATGAAATTCTGCCACACATTTAACATGACAGGGCTTTGGCCTTTAAATTGATCTTTCCACACCTGAAGCAATCTTTCCGCACCTGAGCTAGATTGACTAACGGTTTGAGTCAGTATAAGGCAGCTTCTTATGTTCCTACACAGGTGGAGCGGATGGTCTTAAAAACAGGGCTGGCTGCTCTGCTTACCAGAAGGCATAGTATGAAAACAGAGGAAGGAGAAAGCAGAGGGGATAAAGAGCTTACTTGATTCTAGGCAGAGTTACAGAGCTAAGGAGCCATAAATTAGCCTTGTTGAAACATAGACTGGGCCTCCGCCTCTTGTCACAACATTGTGATGGCAAAAGTGGCTGTTCTGCCACTGAACCCATTCATAGCCTTCTTTCAAGGCTCAGGTAAGTCTCTGACTGCTTTCAATGTCTGGATTTGGATGCTTAAGAACCACCTGGTGTTGAGCTTAGAACAGGGGTTGCTAACCTATGGACCTCCCAGTCTTGCTGGACTATAACACCCATCATCTCTCAACATTGTCCCTGCAGGCTAGGGTTGATGGGAATTGTAGTCCGGCTCCGCCCCCCAATAAATCTGACTAAGGAGGCGCAGATTCAAATCCTCCCTCAGTCATGAAGCTGACTGGGGGAACTTAGTGACTTACCTGTCTTTCAGTCTAGCCTAACTCATGGGGACGTTGTACGTCTAACATGGTTAGAATCATGTTTGATACCTTGAGCTCATTGGAATAAAAGGTGAGATATGAATGTAATAAATTGAATGAATTAAGGAGGGGGGGGAGAAGAGAGATGAAGTAAAATCTTGTACAGATTAGCTGCTTCTTTGGAGCAGAAGGGGGCAATGTATATTCTCCTCTGTTCTTGGGGATGCTAATATGAGTCGGCACTCACGGCATTAAAGGATATTTCTTTTGGTGCCCAAAGTGAAAGTGGTAGCTAATTGCTACAAATTTTGCCAGCGTGAACAGAAACCAAGGGAATCATCATTACAGTCTATTGCTGCTCTGAGGGAACTAATTGTTACATGTGAATTTGGAAATACGGCAGATGAGATGATTAGAGATCAGTGTATTGAGAAAACACAATGCCTCACATAAGGCTCGCCTTTAGAAGCAAACTGGAAAAAGCCAAAGCCAAACTGGGGTGGCTGGAGAAGAAGTAAAAAGAAACAAGGTGGGGAGCAGTAAGGCTGGATATAGGAGGTACAGTGCGAGTACTGGAATCTCTGCAGAAGTTCCAATGGCAACCCAGGCAAATACTTACAAAGGGAACCCCCAAGAAAGAAAGATTGCATGTCTATCTAGGAAAAAAACCACATGCTTTTGTTGTGGACCTATGCTGCATATTGCAAGCTACATAAGGTATCTTGTAATGACGGTTCAGTGCAATCACTGTAATAAGGCTAAATATTCTCATAATTAATAAAAGGGAAGGAAGTGGTCTTTCACATATTGGGGAACCAAGTTGTTTGGGGCTTTGAGCATTAGTGTGAGTGTCTTGAATTGGGCCCAGAAACAAATGGCTATGCTGTAGCAGCTAGTCCAGCTAGCGAGTGCATGCAGTTGTGGTGCCAGATGCTACTGCTTTAAGTTGGGAGAAAATTAGCTCCACAAATATAGCAGGAGCAACAAATTGTGTGCGCTGTTCATGTGTTTTGCCAAGCTTCAGGAAAAAGTTACAGCCTATTGAACAAATGTTGGACACCGGCTCAGCTGTTTCTGAACTACTCTATCTCATCTACTTGCCGTATTTTAGAAACGTGTCACTGACTGAAGCAAAGCTACATGTCATGCTATTTGGAAATAACAGCTTACAACTAAAATAGTGTATGTTGCTATAAATGTGACTTTTAGTGCATGTTATGTGCTTGCAAAGTTCCCCCACCGTCCATTAGTTTCCAAAGGGGCAGGTGTTAAAATAGTAGTAACAAAGAGCATTGTATCATCTTAAAATACTATCTGATGGCATATGCTCACCAGATAACATGGTGCTTTTCTCAGTCTCAGCTCATCAAGGTATCTGTTGCATTTAACAGACACTGCACCTTTTTTTTAGCCAAATGCCACTGCAGTACAAACATCAGTCTTAGCTGAAATGGAGGATCATTTTGAGTAGAAACTTGGTTGAGCAACTATGATGTGGCATCTGTAAGACAGATGTTATGGCATATACCATTTTTAGATGAGGGTGCTATATCAGAAGAATTTAAGAATCTACTAGATACAAACATTCCTGAATGTTTTGATTGATTTGGCTGAATGGGTTTCCTCTATAATGGTATTGGTGGTCATTATATGAAGAGGAGGCTATGGAACTTTGTGTGGGTTTCAGTGAGCTCAATAAACTTGACAGCCATCCACAGACATATTTACAATATTCTATGAAGCAAACATGTTCTCTGCGCTTGATTTGTAGTATGCTCACCACCAGGTTATATTGCATGAGCGCAACAGAAGCCTCATAGCATTTATTACACTTGATGAACTATTTCATTTTAAAGATGTTCCGTGTGGACTTGTATCAGCACCCAGTGCCTTTCAAAGAATGATGTTGCTAATTCTTAAGAACCAGCATGGAGTCCAGTGTGTTATTTGGATGATATTACTGTGTTTGAAAACACTCCGGAAGTGTGTGAAAATAATCTGTAGGCTCTACTAAACTGCATCAGTGTGCAGCAGGTCTGATGCTTATCTAGGTTATATGCCAATTGGTGAAAACAACTATTTTTCCTCCCTGGGACATACAATTTTACCAGCTGGACTAAAACCTCATCTCGGTGGTGTAATAACAATCTGAGATGCACCTCTTCCAAGAGAAATAGAACCCCAATGGTCCTTGGTGGGCCTTATCTCATAGAGCTGGAACCAAATGGCCACCACGCACAAGCCATTTCTCCAAATTTGAAGGGGGTGGGGAGTAGAAATTACAGCAGGATTGTGGAAGGAGAGGGATGATTTAAAGTTTCCTTCTCCCTACAATGCCCCCTGTGGTGCTCAGGTGACTGGGAAGCAGCTGAGGGTGGGAAAAAGAAGGCAGGACAGCAGAAAAATATTAATCTTGAGCCCCACCTCTCTCTCCTGCTGCTTGGGTGATGAGTGGGAGGGCTTGCTGTGAGCCATGTAAGATTACACAGTGGGCCAAAAGCAGTTCATGGGGTGCAGTTCATTTGCATACTTCCAAAATAGAGATAGAAAAAAGGCATGTATCTTGGAGGCTGTGCCTACTGACTTAAGAATGTATATATTGCCCAGAAAATACACAGAATTCAGTTGATATATGCACATTTCTATAGCCCTGTTGTAGATTTTGTACCTGTACTGTGTTAAGGTAGCAGGGGCAGGGCAGTTGCTGTGGAACTGCCCTGCCCATTCCTCTGTGGCTTGTCTGGGCTGCCTGTTCTCCCTCCTGCCTTGGCCATCCCCACCTGCTGTTTTGTTGTCACACTGCAGTTCACATGGCTGCTTATTGGCAGCCACGTGTACTGCAACATGATGACATTCTTACAATTTTATTACATAGTTAGATACGGCAACAAAAAGGCAATTGAATAGACAGACAGAATGGAACATGTACTTCTTGAAACTGCTAGGACTTGACTTATGTTGGGAAATCAATTATAAATATAAAACAACAATGTGCTGAGGCATGCATGATAGGGGAGTTAGCACCAACCTCCCCCCATTTCTCTGAAAGAAAGTAAGGGGGAAATTAAGAGAATTTCTTCATTTAGAGCTGGTGTTGCGAACTGCTCTCATGCATCTAATAACTGAGTTGCTCATTGTGGCATCACTGAAATTTTCTTTAAGGTAAAGTTCTTATTTGACATTTTTCCGCAGGGCCTGCAAGACGGAGCTGTTACGCCAGGCCTTTGAGCAGTTTGACTTACTTTCCTATGTATAAAACAAGCCCGAAGGAGGCCCCCAACCTGCTCACAGGTCCTTGCATGATCAGTGGAAACAGTTGGTCCTGGCAAGTATTAATCACTCTCAATTCCAACCTGATAATTGCCACCTGCCCAGATTTTAACTTGTCTGAATTAATTTTAAGATGTATTTTAATTAATTAATATCTGTTTTTATGCATATTGTGTTGTTTTTATGATGTTAGCCACTCTGAGCCCGGCCTCGGCCGGGGAGGCCAGGATACAAATAAATTATATTATTATTATTATTATTATTATTATTATTATTATTATTATTATTATTAATAATTCTGGCTGTGAGAAAATGCCCCAATAGGATCACCTCTTTTGCATACAGTAAGTCTTCTGTTGCATGAGATTCTGTAGCTAAACCCAAACAGAACTGCACACAAGTTCTCTTTGAGAGACAAAAATGTAAACAGAATTATTACACAAAGGCCTGCTGTAGCCTGGAACTTGAGGTGGGGGAGGTTTTACATTTGGTGAAGGACTGTTGGTTGCTGTGTTTTTCTGTAGTTTTCTACCTCTGTTTATCTAAATTCTTTTTGACCTTACTCACCTGCCTCTTCCAGCATCTTGTTCTCCGGAAGAAAGCAGTAGTTAAAAGCAAATGGCATATTGATCAGCCTGGATAAAATCACAAGCGACACTTGCAGAGCATCCCCAGTAAAAAAAAAAGTAATAATTATTTGGCTCAAAACTCTTTTTGCATAGACCTGGAGAATAAGAAATATGGAGTCAAACAACTTCTCTTGCAGAAAGTGAATATACACCTTTTGAACTCAACTTTTGGCATAGTAAGAAACAGCCATGCATTTTTTAAATCGTCAGAATGTTAACATAGCAAGGTAGACAAACACTGCTAATATAAATAGTTTAGCAGGAGGAACACCAGGGGGTCTGGCAGTCAAAATGAACAGCCATCAAAGAAAAACTCCAGGCCAGAGGTCTCCCAACTACCACAAGCCAACTTTGACAGGTGGACTACCTGTCAGTTACCTGCCCTCTTAAAGACACCTGTAATTGACCCTGATCTTCATTGACACAGTAGTGGATACAGCAACCTCCTTTGAAGACATACTTTTAGCACCAACCACCTGGTTACTGTAACATAAAAATAGTTATAGGGAGCCTCTATGAGATCCATTTACAGGTCCACTTTGAATTTGTCCTTCAAACAAAATATATTTTCCTCTACAAAGGAGTAGCCAATGGCCAGGGATGATGAGCGTTGTAATTTAGCAACATCCGGAAGGCCAAAAGTTCACCAAACCTGCTCTAAATGAAGAAATTCTCTAACCACATTATCTAAATGGAGTTCCACCCCAGCCCTGCAGACACGTGTGGTTAGAATCCAAACAGCTTCTTACAAATGAAGAAAGCAAGCCCCTGGTGTAGTTGATCCCAGCAGGGCTCTCTGTCAGTGCCAATCACCTGAATGACACTGGCAGGAAGCCCCACTTGCAAGTTCACTTTAGGCTGCCAAATGTTCCTACCCAGCTATACCTGCCCTGCACCTGATGTCATGTATGATATCAGGTGTAGGCCAGGTGGGTGTGGTTTGTGCAGAATGACCTTGCAAGCCAAATTGGCACCCATGCTGGGCCTGAAGAGGGCGGAGTTTCCCTAACACAGTTGCAGGGCACAGTGCTTCTTCTTCGAAGATAGTTCTTCTCCCCAGTGAGATTGTAGCATAGAATCGCCCTTCGGAGTGAACTGCCATTCTAGACTCTGCCAAACGGCTTACAAAGTGAAGGCGAATTCACACAAGGAAGCCCATTGCTTGATGACTTCAATATCTTCAGTGGGAGGTGATGTTCAGTCTGTTTTGGATGGCATTGCACTTCCGCTGAAGGATCAGATTCACAACAGGGATGTTCTGTTAGATCCAGCCTTGACTTCACAGGTGCCCAAATGGCTTCAGTTGCACAAAACTAATGCTGGTGTACCAGCTGCAGCCCCACTTGGGAAAAGAGAACTTAGGCACAAATATTTGCACTCTGGCAACACTATCATTTGAACTACTGCAGCAACAGCTGATGCAATGTGTCAGTGCATCAGGATGTTAGCCAAAAGGTTGGTGGTTCAAGTCCACCCAGGGATGGCTGTGGGGGTCGCTGGCAGCTTCCCTCACTCTTGTTAGCCAGCTGGAATTGGATGGGATATGCTTGAAGAACTGCTCTAGACCTATGAGTTACTTCAGTCCCTCAACGGTCTGTACCCCTCAATCCATTCACCAAGAGATTTGTCCAAATGTGAACCTAATTGTGAATAAGTTTTCCCTGGTTTTGTTTTGTTTTTGTAAAAAAAACTTTTCTTGTTTGACCTTGCCTGAGACTTCCTGAATTGAAGTTTCCCTCACACAAGACCCCCACAAGAAAGCTTGTGGTAAATTGTAGAAATTTGTTTAATTGGTGTACTGTGTGGTGGGTCCACTATATTTAATTGGGGACAGTTAGCAGAGTGAGTCTGCTACACCTCCACTCAACCTGAGGGCAGTAGACTAGCTTAGGGGACAAATGACAAGCCACATGGCACACATAGCCTTGTCTTCCCAATGCATTGCCACCACTCACCCCCGCCTCCCCAGCATCTGCCACCTGAGGCAATGCCCACCTTGTGCCTAATGTTATGTCCGGTCCGGTCCTACTTACTGGCTGCCAAGTCCAATTTCTTTTCAGCATGCAGTGTGGAGTGTTTTACCCTTTCAGGACTATTAGTGTAAAGTTCTGTTTTAATGCTAGAATGCTTCTTGCTGCATTGAGGAATGTATTATATCGTTTTATTGATTTTTGGTTTTTTCCTTGTTTTACATTTTCTCCGCAAGCTGTTCTGGGAGTCCTGCTGGACCGAAGATAGAAAATTTTTAGGTAAGCAAATAAAATAAATATGTCTGTTTTGATTGTAAATGTGTAACCACAGCCTATCAAGCTACATTTCAATCAAATATAACATGATAAAGAGTCTTCCGAATATTTTATTTTATTTTATAAAGCCTGGGACATTATAGGCACCATACAAATGAAGGAGTGCTACAATAAAGTGTGACTCATATATGTAAAACAGCCATTGCAATATCAAGAAGTTGATAAAGAATGCCGATCCCATGGAGGATAGGGCTATCAATGGCTACTAGACAAGGAAGCTATGTCTTTCCTCCACAGTTGGAGACAATATGCCTCTATGACTGGCTGCTGGGAATCACAAGTACAGAGACCACCCTTGCACTTACGTCTAGCTTGTGGGCTTCCCATAGTCATCTGGTTGGCCACTACGAGAACAGGATGCTGGGCTAGTTGGTCTTTGGTTTAATTCAGCAGGGATCTTCTGATGCCCTTATAAGAACCACAGGCAGAGCTTGGCCATGTCATCCTTCCCATATACAGATGTCTGTAAAAGAGCATGTGGACTACGCATAAGTTCCATGTGACTGTCACATCTGGTTTATTAAATTAATAGTCCTGCGATCTGGAAAAAATACACCCAAATGGAAGTGAACTTAGTCTTGACCCAGTGCTCAACAAATACATATCAAGGTGTGCTTTTCTTTTTTGCCCCCATTAAAAATGTGATCCTGCTGCACTTGGCTGGCTCTCGAGTTTCTATAGTAGTCGGTCATCAAAGGGTAAAATTGTGAAGTATAGTTTATAGTTCAAAGACAGAGGGGTTGGCACTGCCAGGTTTTTTTTGGGGGGGGAGGTTACTACCAAGTACTATTATTTTATTGCTATTTACAGTTTTAATGTGGAGCTTTTTGATCCTCACAAAGCATACATTCAGAGAATGCTGTAGAATCTATACAGCAGATGGTGGATGATAATCTGATAATGGGAATACCATTTTTTTCTATAAGGGGGAAAAACTGTCTTAAGAGCTGGCAGATTGAATTGTTGCAATCTGGGCCAATGTATGCTATTATTGCATGGTCTATGTTGAGGGAGAATAAACATATTTTGTTTTAAATCCTTAGTGGAAGGTTTCTTATTACTTGGCTATCTGTTGCCTGTGGAGGATACCTTAGTGTAATAAGAAATAAGAACTATTTCATACTCTTTTTCTACAAGAGGCCAAGAAAAATACCGTATTTTCCGCTCTATAACACGCACCCAACCATAACACGCACGTAGTTTTTAGAGGAGGAAAATCCGTAGGCATGCCACCCATATGCATTCCCTCCATAACACGCACAGACATTTCCCCTTACTTTCTAGGAGGAAAAAAGTGAGTGTTATGGTGCAAAAAATACGGTACTTATTTAATCTTAACATACTATACCAAATTTATCCTTTGATGAGTTTCCAGACTTTTCACTTTTAGTCCTGTACCACAAAAAGTGATTCTTCATAGCAGTCAGATAGGTAGCTAGAGTGTGGTCTGAGGGCACTTGATTGAAACTCCAAACCAGCTGCACTCCACTTTTCTGGACCAGAGAACCACCCACTAACAGTGTCTGTGTCTTGTTTTGAAAAGTGAAAGTAAATTTATAAGTGGGTACTGGAAGGTTGAGTAAATTTTCAGGTGGGCTCCACTTCAAAATGTTTGAGAAGCATGAGCTTAAGATGAGATGCTGATAGGATCAACTCAGTCTTCCTCAACTCAGTTCATCAACTGTACCATGTCCAGACTGAATTTATTAGCCTTCATTCTGTCCATAAGTAACTTCTGGTATAGGAACATAGGAAGGTACCTTATACTGAGTCAGACCACTGGTCCAGCAAGTCAAGGACAGGCAGTTGCTCTCAAGAGTTTCTGGCAGGGGACTTCCCAGTCCGATCTGGAGATGCCAGGGATTGAACCAGAGACCTTCTGCATGCAGTGCAGAAGCTCTACTATGACTTTCACTGTTGAGGTTTTTCACTGCCTCGCCATAATCAGTTTAAAAAAGAGAACCTAGAGCTGGGAGTCTCTCACATACCAGTTACACTTCACCCATAATCCACTAATGATTTCTCCAAGCCATTTCATATAGACAACATGAGGGACAAGATATTGCTGTGCTGGATTCTGCAACCAAAATGTCTCTGGGCTGAGCCAAGCTTGGTCGCACCACAACCTTCTGGAGCTCAATCTGCCCTATTTATTCAGCTTTTTCTAGTCCTAGTAGACAAATGATGCAGTACTTAAAATATGAGCCCGTAACCACTTATAATTCTTCTCTCCCACTCTCTTTCGAATGCATAGCTGAATAAAAGTGAATGTGTCTGAACACGGAATATAGATGCCAACTACTATAATCATCCAGCTGTTGCTATCTGCTGTGGGTGGCAGAAGCCATTTGCAGTGTCGTGGTCATTTCAAGGCAGGCAGATCCCTTTGAACCAGCCGTGTCACTTATCCTCTGTGCAAACATACACCCAGCCACAGTTCTGTTAGAGCAGATTGGCTGCCCCTTGTGTTCCATTGAAGCATCTCTTCCGGACGGACCTTTCTCCAGTGAGCATCTGTTTCGTGCCTTTACTTGCTAATATTTAAAGAGCCATTGTTTCACCTTCTGTGATATTCCAGAAGTCCTCTACAGGGTCCTGGTCACTGGAGGCCACTTGGTCAGCCATTTAGGTGCCCTATGAAATTACCTTAAAACTGTCCCAGATGACCTGCTACCACCACATACTGAGTTACAGAGAGCAGCAGAACTCAGGTATAGGTTGGTCTATGTAAAAGAAAGCCAGCTCAGGGGGTGCAATATGCTCTCCCAGAATCCTCCAGACCAGAGCACCTTCAGATATTTAAAAGCATTGAACGTATTTATAATAGAAAATAGCACCTAAAAGATATAGCAATTTGATAAAATAAGAAATAATGGTTCTGAAACGCCTTAGCTTGACAACCAGCACTCCTCTTCAACAGCTATCTAGAACACTGGCCTTTTAATCAATCCTTCCTCTCTCTCGGATCCTGCTCACTAACCCTGAAGACAGTCTCCTCTCAATGTCCAGCTGTTTCCTAACTGTCCTCCTCCTCCTCAATGCTTTCGAGCTATCATTCACTCCGATGCCACCCACGATTCCTGCTGCCAATCATTCTTCCACTCACTCTCCCTTTAAGCTCTCCATCGAGAGTTCAGGCAGCCTTCTATTCTTATTCTGAAGGTTTGGTAGGAAAGATCTCTCTATTCTCGTGGCCCTCCTGCCTGAAAGTGCTGCCATTGCAGGCACATCTCGGTGTGCGCGCCGCTTGCCTCACGAGCAAAACATTGCCCGCACCCACCTCGCTCCGAGAAAGAAGCAGTATCTGGAACTGTAGAACTCAGCTTAAATATTATTTTCATACAAAAACTATGGGGGAAATTGGCAGAGCCCAAGGTTTTAACTGCTTCGTTCTGCTCTTCCGAGCATGAAGATGGTGCTTTAATAGGCATTTCTATGACACTCGGCACAGTAGTATCTGAGCACCTACTGATTTTCAGAGCAGTTCCGGCTTTGCTTTCCATTTCTAATCTGAGCTTTGGCACCATCGGCTCCCTCTCCTGCGTATGATCGGACTAAAAATAACACAAAAAAACACAACTCAAATGGGAAAGGAACACACACACACACACTTTAAGACAGTTATTCACCTGTGCAGACAGACGCTGTTTCTGGCTGCACCCAACTCTGGCCTTGCACACTGTTTCTGCTGCCCAAATGAGGAGGAGGAAAAGGGAACTCATTTAAACACTTTCCTTAAATATCATGTCTGCATTTAAAAAACCCATTAAAAATAAATCATTACAGCCTAGAAGTGTAGTTTTATGGGAGCAAGTCATCTACGTTGCTGGTGAGCTTGTCAAAGGGCAAAAGAATAGTGGAAATCTGTATCAAACTGCAATATTTGTGCTATCACTGGGTATCAAAATACCTTGGCAGTCTCTGGAAGCTTTCTGCATGGCTGCAGTCTTTTGCATGATTATAGATGGATCTATATGGTCACAGAGCATTGATTATAAAGAGTTGAGTAAGCCTGTAAACCAGGGCTTTAGAAATTCGCAAGTAATAAAATTAATAATCATAATACATTGCAGAATCTCAGTCTGTTAGGTTGTCATTTGATCTTGACGAGTAAATTACTTGTATGCATCTTTCTATGTATACTGTTTAAAAGTTATATTATTTTAAAAATTGCATTAAGTTGTTGAACATTACAAAAATGCTCTGATGCACCCCACTTGACTGTAAAAATAAATTTGGAAGTTTAATCCCATGACAGTGAGGACACATTCATATGGCGACTTGGAGTGGGCAGATGTGTCTCGTTCCAACCCCTACAGTCTCAACTTGAAGCCTTTTCTTCCTACTGTCCATTTTATCTAAGATGAACATAAGAACAGCACTGCAGGATCAGATCAAAGGTCCGTACTTAGTCTAGCATCCTGTTCTCACAGTGGCCAACCAGATGACCTTTGGAAGACTTCAAAACTTGAGACCACCTTCTTTAAGAGAAGCCAAATACAATTTTCTCTCTAGATTGAATTGTTTTTAAACTTTTTTTTTAAAGATCAAAGGTGATGGTTGGCAGAAGTTTTGTTTGAGAAACTAGACTTTTGGAGCAGATAATAGTATATATCTCCTCCCCCCCCCCTTTAGAGAGAGCGAGGAGGGGGGGGAGTAATCACTGTTTATTTAAGAGAATCTAAATCTAAACTCTTGGAGACAGCATTTGCACTAATGCATTTTACATTAGTGGGCTACATCAGGAAATCCTGACTTTTAGTGCCAAGGGGGTAATTAATATTAGAACATGTTTGCAAAATGATTGTGTTTATGTGGGAGTGAAGACTAAGTACTAACTTGTATGGATTAAAACAGGCATACCTGCTGTGGAGGTGGTGAAGAGGGAAATACAGAAATAAAGAGTAATGCAAATCAGGATTTTCCCTTCTTTTTAAAGACAGAGAGCCATGATCTTCTTTTGAATTTAGTCTCGCTCTTCAGTGCTTTGCTATGTAGCAGCTTAAATGTTTTCTTGGGGAACTATATTCCTAGGGGTTCAAAAATTGGACATTTTTCTTTACTTATGGGCCTCAGAAATCCCATTAAGAAACACTAAATTTGCGCATTATAACTGTTTTGTAGAACATTTTTCTCCAACCCAAGAAGCCCCACAAAGCACAGCATCAAGTTAACATATGGGTCTTAGAGCTTACCCATGTTTCTGTTGAGGGCAAACTCTCCAGTTAAAGTCTGTGTCAGATTTGGGACTGGTTCCCCATGCAGCTTGAGACTGGACAAATATGTGAGATTGGCTAAGTAGCCACCACTCTTTTATGGGTTTTATGTTCATCAGTGAAGCATGTGAGATTCCAGTGTGGGTGCCATGCCTCTGGTTGGATCCAGAGCAAGTATGGTCAGCTTGGGTCACTGAAAACACTTTCTCAGAATCCAGTCCATTAAATCAGTCCTTCTATTATTTTCTGACTGCTACTTCATGAAAGAGTAAGCTGTTACCTGTAAAATCTTATGTCAAAATATATCAACAAGTCTTGAAGGCACCACAGCATTTTGGGTTTCTTTCTCTCCTACACTGTAACTTTGCTTCAGGTGCTTCAAGAATTTTTTTCCCTAATCAGTGGCACAACGGCAGTTACTAAACTAGGCTAAGAACTGTGAATGACCACTTTGAATAGCAGTTGTCTGTGCTGTGTTTCATTTCATTCATTATACACACAACTACTGGTATATGGCTGCAGCTGAAGCTAAGACTTCATGCATCTGATGAACTAGATTGTATACCATGAAAGGTCATGCCAAAATAATTTTGTTGGCCTTTGAAGGTACCACACATCTGCTGCTTTTGCTGAGGCAGACCAGCACTGGAAACCGTTACAATGGGAAGCATCTATTTCGAGGTCATCTCAGTGATTTTGATCTGCAGAGCTGTAATGATATTATCATCACCACCACCATCATCATATCACTAAACTAGAAGACAGCATATGTGAAAAGTCAATCACAAATAGCTCCAAAACCACAGGTTTGTAGTGATAGACACTTTGATCACATGGTGGTTCTTACACACATTCAATGGCTTAACCTGGTCCATTTGGAAATCTACCAGTGAAAGGGGGAGGGGAAATGACTTCCACAATTTGTATAGCATAAGAAATTTGTTTAGTTTAACATTAAGAAAGCTGGTTAACATTGAGAAAGCACTCTACCTGCCTGGCCATTCTATTTATTTGGAATAGTTTTCAAAGGTTTGCAGAGTAAAACTAGGAAATAATTTTACTCTGTTTTGGTAAGAGTTTCTCTTATGTCCTCTTTATGGAATAGGATGTTCCTTGCGTCTTGTAGGCTTCACTGAGCAGATGGTAGTAACAGCTCCTAGCTCCTGGAACTCTCCGAGACAGCAGCTGTTGTAGATGCTGGAGGAATGGATATATATATATATATATATAAAAACAAACCACCCCTCCATGTACATTAATTTATATGTGGAGGTTACTAGCAACACAACTCCAAAGCATGTTTACCCAGAGAGAAATGTTGCTTTGAACAAGAAAGGCTGCTTTCCTGCCCAAACCATGGTAGGTCCTTTTTGGCGAAACTATGCAGTATCTCATGATCAGTCTCAGGCTGACCTCATTATTACCAGATATCTCCAGAAGACCTTTTTAATGTGCTTATTTCCTGTACGGTTTTGTTTCTGGCAGAACTTTCAAGGGCCCTGGAGAGATGAACTCCTTAGGAGTTCCAAGTGGAATGAGTCTGGCTGCTCAATAGTAGTGGGAGACCTGAGCCTGAAAGTGGAAGCCCATTATCCAAACGTACTAGGAAGCAAGAGTACCAAGGAAAAGGTAGGTAGGAAGCACTCGTTTGCCTTATTATTTATGCAAAAGGAATCTTTCATTTGGATTTGTAGAATATCTTGCATGGAAGGAGGCACCTAGGTGAGAGCCTTAGAATATGGGCACCCCAAAAAGTGTGGTGCAATGGGGCAGATTTTAGCTATGAACAGCACTGGCACTGAAACTACCCACAGTCATGCAGAGAAGAGGGAGAAGTGCATCAACTGTGTCTGCCGGGTCTGAGAACAAGTGCCAGACACCATGCAAAGAATTCATACTAATGCCCTGGACCTCAGTACCTGAGCTCCCCAAAGCAGAGTGGCTAGCACAAAAATTGATAGAAAAGTTAGCTGTACAAAAGTCCAGAATCTTACTATCAAGTGGGATACCTCTACAGGACGATTACAGACACACAAAGTGCTCAAACAAGGAGTCATGCCCCTTCAAACAAAGACAATCATGCACAGCTGCTGGACTTAAGGAAGGACTACAAGATGCAGCAGGAGGGGGAACTTGTTGCCCTCCAGATGTTGCTAGCCAATGGTCAGAGGTGATGGAAGTTACAGGCTATTTCAGCGAGGGCTGATGGGAGCTGCAACAACTGGAGGGCTACAAGTTCCCCAATTCTGAGCTAGACTGGTGAGTATATTGGCTTTTGTAGCACTTGCTAGTGAGCAGGGACCTTGACTACAGAAAAAAAGGAGGCGCAAGAAGGGCATTTGCAGCCTTTGGGGCAAGTTTCTTTGAAGTTCCTAGAGAATCTAGGAAACCAATATGGTTTCATGATCTATACTGTAGATCACAGCCAAGCATTCATAACCAGCACAATCTTCTAGCATCTCTTCCCAGTGATGAAAGCCACCAATCAGGTCAGATATGATTACTGCATCCAGTCCCTCTTATGATTTTACCTGTATTAAGTTCCTAATTATCTTTGCATCCCGTTACTTAATTACAACTCTGTTTCAGTGAAGTTTTCTTCCCTATCCTTGCTCCACTGTGGGCACTGTTAAGTTTAAGTGTTCAGGAAATCACCAAAGGTTTGGTGACAACATGGGAAAAGAACGTTCCAATAGGGAAGGCTGGGAATAACTTACTATAGCCCTACAACCCAAACTGTGGATAAAATTTCAACAAATGACACTAGAAACCAGTAATTATATAGACTAGTAGTACATTTCAATTATCTTTTTTCCCATTAATTCCTCTGTTTTATGCAAAATCCTAATCTTCCTTCATTGCTTTTATTCCAATTTTATATTTTTTTTGGCAAGGGACTTTGTCAAAGGCCTTTTGACAATCTATATTGATAAATATAAAAATCACCAGTATAGCACACTAGAATTCACTTCACTACAACAAAATGGTGAAATCCTATTCTTAACATAGGATACCATGTTACATCAACTTCATTCTGTGTGTGCATGTGTGTATACATGATTGTATAAAACCAAGTTAGTCAACCTGGTGTCCTCCAGATATTCTTGGACTCCCAAGTTGCATCAGTCCTAGTTGCTGTATATATAATACATATCCCTAAAAATTCAGGTGTAAATAATGTACTTCTGTTGAACACCCCCCCCCCAAATTATATACCACTATTGATTTCCTCTGCCCATAATTATGTAATTTATATTTTTCTGCCAATCCTGGCAGAAAATTTTGGGTTGGATTTTCATTTGCTAAAGAATAGCCACTTGCATCAACCGTTTATCACACTTGTCATTTTGCAGTATTCTTCTCTCTTGGTATTTTACTTCGTTTAGATTTCAAAATACATTAAACAAAATGCCAATAATCAAAGGGAAGCCATCTCTTAAGTTGTTGTTTTAACACAATATCATAGGAATAAGGTAATGTTTGTCACCACCAATTAAAAACTTTTACAAAATAGGACCGTTATAAAACAATTAAACCTTGAAAATGCATTATTCCCTTGGAGAGAAACCCTGGAGGAAATTCTGCTTATTAAAACTGCAATTTTAGTTTCCATTAAAACTGAGAGTAAGACAACAGAAGATCGGCTGGAAAGACAAATTATTTCTTAATGTCAGTTGAGCTTATTTTAAATGAGATAACATATCTATAGCAGGTTGGGTTCAGCATGTTTTTTTGTCTCAACTCATTTATCTAATTCAGTCATCTTGATTATAGTCTCATGGACCATCATTTTCAGAGAGAATTTTGTAACAAACAGCCTACGCACAACAACATACTGATTACTGAACAGTTAATTCTAATTAACTTGGCTATGGGAAGAGAATTTTGATAAAGTTCTAGAATACAAATACTATTTGGTTATCCTGCACCAACAACTACAAAATAAAAAACTGCAGCAATGCTTGCAAATGAAATATCAGAGTGAAACAGATCTACTTTAAAGGAGCAAATGGAAAAATTAAAATCACAAATAATTTATTCTTCTGTTAAGAGTTGATGGAGGAGAGTTTTAAATAGCAATGAAGTACACAGTGGTGGGAAATTGGCACAGAACCTAGAAGCATTTAGTTCATACCTATGTTCCTCACATTTTCAGTTCAAAACTTGATTTTAATTTGCAACCAATATAAAAAAGAAATTTGTTCTGAATTTAAAATTATGAATGCATCTTTTTGTCTTATGCATTCAGGTACAGCTTATCATGTAAAAATATAGCAACACATAATAAACATATCTAACTCCTGGGCCAATTTTAGTTATATTTTTAAAAATATTTACCAAGACAGCCTAAATGCATGTATTTCTGTGCAACACACTCTATGGTGATGCACCTGAGCAAACAATTGCAGGTTGATCTCAAACAGTTTTGTGTTCTCTATGGCTCTGCTGTTAATCCAAGTGATGGCTAACTCACACGCAACACTAAAAATTAATGCAGTTCACAATGGAGTTTGGCATTTTAAAAAACCTCACTAGAACTTGGTCTTGGTCTCATATTAACCAGTATGAAAATGGACATAAAACAACAAATGCCTTCTTTCTTAACTCTCATATGATAAAGTTTAGACAAGGGTTTTACAAAAGCGCCTATACTATTTTTGTTACATAGAAATGATCCTACTAAAAGTTAAATACACTTATGAAATAAAATACATGTCGACCTATCTATAATTTGTTTTTAAATACTTTGTATATTCAAGCCAGGTTAAATGAACACTTTTTAAAATTCCTTGTTACTGCAATCAGAAAAAGATCACAGCTTGATTTATGTGAAACCATTACAAGACACTTACAAATCCAATCTGAACATTTTCCTGTTACCAAAATAATAATATTACAGAAAATTGCCACTGCTAGAAACCATTTTTACAAAAGAGCTTTGCACAAAATATTTAAAAATTAATTCTTTATACTAGACTGTGTTATTGTCCATGATCATCCTGTCATTAAATAGATGGGGTATTAATTCTGCATACCAGTCTGTCAAGAATGTATGTTGGGCATCTCTCTCTCATACAACAATGAGACTAACACAATAAAGAATGCATCGTGTGCCAATCTATATGGGTTTCTGACCTTGCCCAGTGCGTAGTGTACTGCCTTGCATATTCCATATGAAAAACATAATATATAAAATATTGCTGCTGTAAAAATTTTCCCCTTCCCCTTACAAAAGAATCTGTGGAAAAATATCAAATTCCCTTAACCTTCATAAACATACAATGCTGTTCACACATTTCAGCTTGTAACAGTTTGTTTGATGTACAGTTCTAAGCTCCTTGCAAAATTGAGTATTCTCTGTCCAATATTGCCATCTAGAGTACAGATGCAAAATTATTTTAGAAAGACTTTCACTTTTGTTTATAAACTAGTCCAGACAGGCAATATACTGAAAAGCAGCCATTTATCAACAATGCAGGGTTGTTTTTTCTTCTGTTTCTCTTGTTTCCCAAACTAGATAGACTAGAATATTCTCTTCAAAAGGAGATGTCCACAATACTGAAGAGCAATACAGCTGCTAAAATTTACTGGTTATTTCCTGATTTTTGTTTTTCTTTCATTGTTGGTAGTTTCCATACTGCCCCTAAGAAGAGAGAGGGAGAGAATGAATGTAAATATACTGTTGGTTTCCTTATTTTCCTAGAACAAAATAACACACCTGGAATATGTCCCAAAGTCATAAGACTTGCACATACCCCTGAATTTTCACTTCTTCTAAAGCTAAAGTAATGGCAAATGGGATATGTTTCAAAATTTCAATTGTAAACTTGACGCTATCAATTTTCTTAGAAACTAGAACTGGCAATAAAGACCTTCAGACTTTAACTTATTGTTCTGGCATTCCAACAAAACCAGCAGATTGAATCTGCTCACCATATTTAAACCCTGCACCTTCAAAACTACAGTGTTCCTACAGTGGCTTACAATTAAAACAAAAATACAGTATATAAATATATTAAAATATAAATAATTAATCTCGCTGTAAACAAGTGGTACAGTGACAATAAAGTATTTCTATTAGTAGCCCCTGTGGGATGTATTCAACTAAGTTTCACTCAGAGCAGACCTAGTGAAATTAATGGGCATAACTTAGGTAAAGGTAAAGGGACCCCTGACCATTAGGTCCAGTCTTGGCCGACTCTGGGGTTGTGGTGCTCATCTTGCTTTATTGGCCAAGGGAGCCGGCGTACAGCTTCCGGATCATGTGGCCAGCATGACTAAGCCGCTTCTGGTGAACCAAAGCAGCGCATGGAAACGCTGTTTACCTTCCCGCCGGAGCGGTACCTATTTACCTACTTGCACTTTGACGTGCTTTCGAACTGCTAGGTTGGCAGGAGGGGCATAACTCTTAGTGTCCATTAATTTCAATGGGTTTATTCTGAGTAAGTTGAAATTAATGAATATGACTAATTTAATTGATTAATTTCAATGTGTAAACACTGAGTAAAATGCAAGTTGGATACAACCTGTATCTAAGAACAGCACCAAAGCCCAGTAGCTAAATTAAATTTATTGTTTTAGTGAAATTGTATTCTTAATTTTACTCAGGCCACTTTGAGTGTTTTGTAAAAGCTGACTAGAAATGATTTTTAAATAAATAAAACAGCAGAGTTCCACCTCTTGATTCTCTGTGGCCTGGAAATATTATAAAAGTCAGAAGACAGATAAAGCTAGAAGTGAAGTTTTTATGGTGTTGCATTAAACCAACCTGCATACACTGCAGGACAGAGGGTTACATGGCACACTGAACAGCTGAGCATTTGTTAGAGACCAATAATGCACACTAACTTTGAATTTTGTTTTAGAATTTGACTTTCAGTAAATTCACTAAACATCAGTTTCGTCAGATTAGCTGTAGCCAATTTGTTCTTTCAAAGAGGGCTAAAGAGGATAAACTATAAGCCTGCAAAGACTGAAAACTGAAATGTGTAATAATTTGTACCTGAAATGACAAATTGAAAGCTAAAATATTAAAATGGGAATACAAAAACTGCACCTGGTCATATCCATAAGGCCTCTGTTGTGGTGGTTGTGGGGGCCCAGGCTGCGTAGGCCGATATCCTCCGTACTGCTGCCCTTGCCCTTGGGGATAACCGGAATACTGAGGTCCTGGAGCATTTTGAGAAGGACCTGAAATATTTTATAGAGCAAAACTGAACAAGGATCAACTCAAACCTTAAAACTACAAAGTCAGAAACAAATCATAATCATCAAACCATTTCTTTCAAAAAGTCAGAACAGGCTGTTGATCACACCCATGGGCCTTCTAATCCAGCTTCCCATTCTCACATTTCCAACTAGATGCCGTGGGGAAACCAGTAGGCAGGACTGGGTGCAACAGCACTTTCCCTGCATGGGATTCCCAAAAATGGGCATTCAGAGGCTTACTGCCTCCATCAGTGGAGGTAAAAAAAACAGTCATTGTGGTTAGTAGCCATTGCTAGCCTTTATCTCCATAAACTTGTATAATCATCTTTACAAGTTATTCAAGTTAGTGGTCATCACTACCTTTTAAGTGAGATAATTCTGTAGCTTAAAAACAACGTGAAATACTTTTGTCTGTCCTGAATCTTCCAACAATCAGCTTCATTGGATACTCTTGAATTCTACTAATATGTGAAAGGAAGACAAACTTTTCTCTATCCACTTTATCCACACCGCACATAATTTTACACCTCTATCATGTCCCTTCTTATTCACCTTTTCTCTAAACAAGGAAGGCCTAAATGATGCAACCTTTCCTCATGAATCATATAAAGTTCATGACTCTTCCTTGCATAATATTATAACTCCAGGTTTGCAAGAATGATTTCTGCTATCCTCCAGGTTTGCAAGAATGATTTCTGCTATCCTATCCAGATTTGAAAGATACAAGTCATTTTATATGGTTATCTTTCTTCTTTTACAAACATGACAATTTTGTTAAGCTGAGCTCATAGCAGTGACTTAACAAGGCCAAATTATAATTACCATGTCCCTCTGTTTAAACTCTGGAAAAAAGTACAAAGAATACAACCCTTCCCCCTCTTAATAAATACACCCTGTTGTTTTTGATTTCTGGCAACCAGTAAGAGTGTGGGTATGAGCCTAGCAGATAGATGCCCACCAAAGACAAGTGAAGAAACTCTTTTCAAAGCTTTGCTTGTCACTTTCCAATCTATCCGCCTTTTCAATAGCTTTTGGTGGCGGAATCTCTTTGTTCTACAATTGGGGAAAAACATTAGAACAAAGCTGTTGGGATCTAGTGTCCAAATTCTTTGATGCCTCCTATAAAGACTCTGCAGGATCCAATTAAACTAAAAGAGCTATGAATATCTAAAAATCAGTAGGGGAACTCTAGTATATAGCCAAGTCTATTTACGCAGTTATTAACTTAACTTGATCCAACACTAGGAAGCATATTTGTTACATATCATATAGTGAGTATGTATCTACAAGCTGACACATTTGTCATTTTGCACTGGTGAAAGACATCGATACCTTCCAATATCCTCTTTGCTCTACCGAGGAAAAAAATACATACTGCTTAAAGAAGTCTGTTCAACAAAAGCTGCAAACGTGTGGTTTACATCCACAGTACTTGGCCTCCATACTGGGTCAGATCACTGATTTATCTAGTCTCTCTCAAATACAGTAATATTAACATTTCAAATAATACTATGTTATTGGCTTGTTTAAAAGAGAATGCTGTTTAGGATGGAACCCAGCAGCTAGGAATTAAGTTAAAATTCAAGTCTCACAATGAATGTAAGTACACTACTGAACACTGCTTGCCAATGCAACAACAAGGGCTGTAGAGGGAAGGCTTTCCAGAGATGACAGATTTGCTCACTTTGTCCTACTTGCCTTATAGAGGATATCACTTCAATGGTGTACCTTAAGACACCTAAATGGATGCTCAGCGTGATGTCTGACAACTTTCCTCTGAACAGCAAACTCTCATGCCGTATCACAAACTACGCTTGGAAGTCCCATCTGTTTCAAAACTAGACATGGTGCCAGCAATGTGGAAGGAAAGACTGGTGTTCAAGGAACACCTGCTAAAAGCCTTCTTGGGCACAAAGTACTAGTACTGCAGTAGTCTGGATGCTGACCGATGTTTATTATATAGCAGTCACACTATAAAGGCTATCTAAAGTTGAGTTTAAGAAGGTACTGGTCCTCCGCAGCAGCATCTGCTCCAGCTGGTATTCAGGGATGGTGGGAATCTGTTTTTCCAGATGTTTCTGAACTACAACTCCCATCATCCTTGACTTACAACTTTATACTGTAAACCACCCTGTGATCTTTGGATGTAGGATGGTATAAAAATTTACTAACAACAACACCCTTACTTTTAGATCTGGTATAATTGAGGCAGTCTCATGTTTGTTTAATAGGCAAGACTGACTGTTACCAGTTGGGTCCATTCAATGCTGTAAGAACAAAAGGATGCTTCCCCACTCTCTCCTTTCTACTGCAGCCCCCTGAAAAGCATTTCCTGAGGCCTGGGAAATGGAGCAATGGGGCTGCAGTGGGAGGCTGGATATCGGAAAGAGCAGGAGACAACAGCTGGGTGGGTATTGCTGCCACTTACCTAGATGCTGCAGGGGCAGGGCTGTGCAGGCACACTGGCAGTGTCAGTCCAATGGTCCCACCCTGCCCTAGCATTGTTCAGGTAAGACGGCAGTGACAGCTGTGTTAGGAGGGCAGCTCCACACCAAACCAGCCACTCTTGGGAGAGTGCAAGTTACCTCTACCCAATTCTCTGCCAGCGCCCCCAATGGCATCTGATGCCTTTGTCTTGGGAAAAGTTTTTCAAGGGTGAAAGGGGCTGCAGTGGGAAGGGGATGTTTCAGAATTCCCTTTATATAAGCATCCTTGTACGAATATTGCATTGGATACAACCCAATGAATTCCTTAACCAGGCAGAAATTTGTTCACAGAAGCTTCACTTCAGTGACCTTCAGTTTGCGTGCACAGATTGCAGTCTGCATCTTAGGCAGTTATTCAATGAGGATGAAAATATCTATATTATGTTTGCTTCATATTGCAAAATGGTTCAGAGCAAGGTTAGGCACTGATCTTTCTATTTATGTACGAAACAGATTAAAGCTGTAGAAAATATTAAGAGATGCTGAAATTAGAAAAACTAGCACACCAGCAACACTGATTTTGAGAGTTGCTCAATTTGAATAAAAGCAAAAGATAAAACACACAAATGCACTCTATCACAGTCTGTTTCAATTTCAGAATTTATAGGAGACCAAAAATATTGTTTTAAATTAACGTGAAGGCTGTGATCTTGAGTTTATTTCACTTGGAAGTTATACAGAAATAAACAAGACTAACTTTCAAATAATGACAATTCAAATGTGTGTATTAGGCATATTCTACCTACGTCCTTCCCAATTACTGTGTAGGAAGGGAACTGAGCCAAAGGATGTCAAAAATGATTTTGAAACTGCTGCTTTCAAATGTTACTTTTAACAGAGTGGAGAAGTGTTATTTGAAAACAATTTTTTTCAAGGCATATGGTTTACTGGTTAGTTTAATAACAGAAGTGAAAACTCCCCATCCTCTCCCCATAGCCACATGGGGAGTGTGTGTATAATCCTGCTTTATAAACTGCCTGTGGATTTGAACCTTCTGTGACTGTTGGTTCATAAATGCTCTATTGGTGCTGGTAAATTGACATTTTGGTTCCACAGGCAGCTACAAAAGGATAAAGGAGTAAACTAAAAGCAGAAAGCCCTGTAATGGGGAAACTGTAGCCTTCCAAAAATGGCTGGATTTCACCCCCCATCCTCTCTCTGACCATTGGCCATGATGGCCAAGGCTCATGGGAGTTGAAGCTCAACTATATAGGGCCATAGGTTGTATACCCCTGACTATATATTTACTCACCATAACCTTGCTGCTGCCCAGGGTAACCTTGCTGACCTGGATACTGCTGCTGTTGATAGCCTTGCTGCTGAGGCGGTGCTTGGTAGGCTTCTTGCTGCTGAGCATATTGCGCGTTTCCTGAAACATGAGGTTAAGCAAGGACAGTTAAAGGCACTTTTTCTAGTTCTTTCCCCACTTGTTTTAATATGCACAGTGAACACCACAAAAACAAAATGAAAATCCAGTCTTGATTTCAAAAACTGAACAAAACCAAGAAAACAAACAAACCAAAACAGAAGGAATTAGGCCAAACAAACTGCAGTTAAAGCCAGATTTTGCAAGGCTAAACTGCAGCATTTTTCAGCATCTCTGCCAAATGAGCATTAAGTTTACTGGAACGTGATGTCATGACTTGATAATGCCATGACTATGCTAAATAAATAAAAAAAGGACAAAATTAAAGACAGCTACAGAGCACAAACTAGCTACACAAATCAGCAAGCTGTTTCCTAATGGCACTATATTTGTATGTACACATACACACAAAATATACAACTGGACCAATGGATTTATGTTTAAATAAAAAGGTACGATTTGAATAGATGCTAACGGTGTTTTAGTCATTTTACTGCTGTTAGAAATGACAAATTAAGGTTTAGATGTTGCAAGAAACTATTTTGAATGCTTCAAGTTCCCTGCAGTTCTCAACAGCCAGCGACTAGTAGTCTACAAGAGCTTTGCATGGGCAGGAAATAGGTTATGTTGTGCAAGATTTCGTTCCTTTGTGGAAGGGAAGAGGAAAAGGAATGTATGTGCGCATGTGTGTGTGAAGGTATATAGATACCTCCTTCGTAGTAATGTTGGGAGGAATCCTCATAAGGCCTATCGTAGCCTTGTTCAGGATACGACGGTTGCTGATAACCGTAATCACTATGACCTACATCAATTCGACAAGAGACAGGAAGAAACGTTAATGGCCTCTGAGTGAAAATCCTAAGAAGTTTTCATCTTACTGAAAAATCAGTGTCAGCTGGAAATACATTAAAAAGAACCTTCAAATTGATTTAGAAGGATTTACCAATAGGATTTCCTTTTATACGGAATTAACACGTGATATGAAAAAGTCAGCTAATGAAGTAGTTCTAGCAACATCACAGTGAGGGATAGTCTTAAGCTTCTGATCATCTTTGTTGTGGGGGGGGGTGGGGAGTACTTTTGTCTTCTTCTTTTTTTTAAAAAAGCATTTAGTCCTTTCACATGTAAATAACCTGAATTTAATTAGAATGAACAAAGAAACCAATTATCATACACCTGTTCTACTGATTTCCAATTCAAAAGCATATGCTGCTAAAAGCAGCATACACTACAATGAACTTCCGAAAAACTTCATTGCTTTTTTTGTATGGCATATCTAAAAAATAATACTTATCTTCCCCTGCCCCAATGTAACTATTATCCACAGCAATCCTTTTTTTTGGGGGGGGGGGACACAAGCAAAAGGACAGCTTTCCTTCCAAATTCTCCTTTATCGTATAAGCGCAATGAGTAAATGCTATGGACACCTGCCATTAGGATCCAGTTGGTAAAAGAAACATCCTACCTGATGCTTGCTTTAAGTTCTCACATATTTCTCCTGCTTGTAATTAGAAATCTACTTCATTAAGTAATATTGACCATGGTCAGTAATAATATGCTTCTTTTAGTTAAAAAGTAGTACTACATTTTTCAAAATGCTTTCAACTTTTGTGGCTACTATCTGTATATAAAATCATTCCTGATTATAGGCATCCCAAATTTTAATCAACTGCATATTCCATATCCTGTTACTTTTTATCAATTAAAAATGCCTTTTCATAATTAAAGACATGATTTGCAGATCATGTTATACAGGACAACTCTTGCATTTGCCAAACAGAAAAGAACAGAGCAGAACATAGTGGCTCTAATTCATCTAGCTGCAAATGGCCTTTCGAAAATGTTCACAAAAGTTACCTATGCCACAGCTGAAAACATAATTTTATGTATTTTATACCATTTATAAGCCACTCTATAGTTTACGTTATCTTGGCAGCTTACACTTTTGGTTTGGCCTTGTGCATAACATCTAGCAGCCAGATAAGACACAGTATGACTTCCAAGGGGGAGGTTGTAGCAGTGATTGATAGAATTTGAAAGAGTGCTTTTGTGTGACTCTGCCTTACCATACTTTTACATGTTACAAAACTGGCTCTAACTTGAACCATAATTAGGGGTGTGGAAATCTGATTTCCTGACATGTGGATTAAGTAAACCATGAATATGATGGTGATGAATGATAAAAATGTGGTAAAATACCAGCAAATTCTATCTGCACACGTTAAAAAAACACACCACACAATTAATTTGCAACAAATAGTTGCTCTGAAAAAGATATTATATTGTGTGCCACAAATTAATGTACAAAGTGTCATGTTAGCTCTTACAGTAGCAATGAATCCATCAATATATTTTTAATTTGCCTTTACTACCATACATTAAAATTGAATTTAAAAATTTCATTTCCTGAGGAACATCCTTGCATTTCCCTATAATATACGATAAGAATTTCTAATTTAAGAGAAAATTTTACAATGCTAAGAGCCAGAATTTGTACTTCCCAAAATTATGTGATTTCCAATATCAGATGTTAAAAGGAAAAATGGAGTTATCTAGAATTCTGCAACAGAAGCATAGAATGCAGCCACGAACTGGGCCAAAGTAATTGCAACTGCAGCTTGCTCTTTAAAACACACAGAGAGAAAATACTTTGAAAGCATATTGGTTGTTTTGTTAACAGCTCTTAAGTATTGAGCTTTAACATTTCTTTTTATAAGCAAAATGATATTGAAAAGCAGACATAGTACATGACTGCACCAAGTGTCCTACAAACAGTGAAGAATTTAATATATCTTGAGCCAAAAGAGGGAATTTTGATAAAATCTGTATCAGGGTACTAGAACTGAAGTTACAAAGTTTATACTTTGAGTGAGCTGTAAAATAAAGTTATCCGTAGGGTTTCAGATTACTGAACTTAAAAGCTTTAGTAAATATAAGAAGTGTTCTAGTGATCAGTTGCTAAAAGTTGTTCATCAAATAGCTTTATATATAACTGGTAATGGGCAGGTATGTAAAATGGGAAAATTAATATTATGAGAAATTACCATCAGGGTAATATTGCTGGTTCATGCCTTCTGGAGGACCTTGTCCACCATGACTGTATTGGTCCCCATAATAGTCTTCCTGGCCTGAGTACTGCTGTGGTGGGCCTGAAAAACCACAACCAGTCAATATGTAAATAACTTATTTTCTCTGTTAGCACGCTCACTAATTTCTCAGTTTACTATGAGAAACAGTCCTCATCTAAGACTTCCCCCACCCGTGTCACTGTGTTTCAGAAAGCATACTTAATGCTTTGTGACTAAACAGGTATGTATTATATATATACAGTAACTTGACTGAATTATATACCCAAGATGATGCGAATATAAATTTCTAAAAACAGAAAGACAATATCTATATATGTGTATATATATATACATACTTGTTGCTCTTAAGAAAAGAAAAAGTAGATAGTTGTTGAAAACCATCTCATCTTGTCTAGTGTGAAACTTGTCAATTCCACTCTACATTAGTACAGATTGTACAGTATTCCATATACTGAACATAGATTTAAGCGAAGTTTTATCTTTTTATATAACTTTTGATTATAAAAAAATAGAACAGAAAAATATATGTTTCAACATTTAATTCCAAAATAGTGACCTTTTGGCTTCAAGTACTATTTTTGGGGAAAACATAATAGTACAGGATTGGAAATAGCCACTTGTTTGGGGATTTGCCTTCATGTTCTGAGGCAGAAAAGCTTTGCAAAAGCTAACTCTTTTAGGCCTGAAATGATAAACAGAGCAGGCGGGTGCACACGTAAAATTGTGTACTATAAACTTTTGTGGCCTTCTCTGAAAAGTTTAGATAAATACAGAATGTATGTCAAGAATATAGATAGAACAGGATATAGGTAAGAAA
Source organism: Podarcis liolepis (assembly GCF_965112155.1). Classification (NCBI taxonomy): domain Eukaryota; kingdom Metazoa; phylum Chordata; class Lepidosauria; order Squamata; family Lacertidae; genus Podarcis; species Podarcis liolepis. The sequence continues at coordinate 44,324,736 of NC_139560.1, read as the reverse complement.
AGCAGCTGAAAGTTTTTCTTATGTGTTAATTAATCAAGTGGTAAAATTGGCAACTTTGAATCTTACCTTGCTGTGGTGGTCTGTATGGAGGAATCTGCCTCTGTCCTATCATATGGTTTCCTTGGTTAACTTGACCCATCATTGCCATTGGTGGCTGCTGTCCCTGATAATGTTGCCCACCTCCCTGGGGCATGTTATACTGTTGTGAAGGCGGCTGCTGGTGCATCATTGGGCCTACAGTGAGAAAAGCCATAGCAAAATTTTATGCATTCATTCTAACTATAACCTACATTCAAGACAAAAAAAAAAGAAACATTAACTTTTCTAATTATCAGCTTTGACAAATAACAATTTTGGGGCACCAGAAACACAAAATGTCTTGCAAATCATTTTCTACAAGATAAACAAAAAGTAGTTTAAGACTAATATACAAAATATAGTAGTTAATAGACAAAAACAGATAGGGATAGGCAGAACCTGCTCAAAAAGAAGGATGGACAAACCTTATACTGTAAAGTGTTGAATATGCTAGAAAAGTTTCATTGGCTTCAGCTGACCTAGCATAGTACAGGATCTTGAAGACTATAATCTAAGATTTCCTGCAACACAACCTTGTGTTTGCTTTAACAATTTGCTAAAACCCTGCTTCAGGTCCTCTGTGTGAAAGACTTGGAAAACCTGTCAACATATAATTTTAGGTACCTTTTCTCTTTATTATAATCACAGTGGTGTGCCAACTCTACTTCTTCCTACCTACAGACTAAAACCTGCTATGATTTAAACAGTTGTTCACAGAAACCTTGTTTTTACTGTGTGGCAAACTGTGGAAAATCCAAGTTGCTTGGATTCACAGCTGCTCTGTCTGGCTCACTTTGCTTTTCTGAACTCTTAACTGATAAAAAACCCTATTTTTCAGACATTTTCAACAAGTAAAGATCAGAAACCAACTCTACTTTTCAATAGCATAACTCAGTTCCAAATAAACACCTTGAAATCATTTTATCTTATTTGATGAAAAGGAGGAATTTTATGCTGTGAACCACCCTGAGATCCTCAGATGAAGGGTGGTATACAAATTAATTAAATAGAAATAATAAAATAATAATAAAGAGTAGAAATTTATTCATTTACCTTGATTTGGTTGCATGGTTATATTTGGTCTAGGACCATAGTTTGCCATAGGCTGTCCTTGGCTCATTGTCATCTGATTCTGTCCAGGCATGCTTTGAGAGGATGGCACTGAATGATTATAACCTCCCATGGACCCATGACTATTTGAAGGCATGTTCATGGAACTGTTTGTCATGTTGAGCTGGTTCGGTCCAGGCCCCTGCATAGGCATGTGATTAGGTCCTTTGAAGAAAAATAATTTCTATATTAATGTCTTGAAACACACAATCACAGAGCTATGATGCTCATTTAGAAATCATCTAGGCTGCTCAATAAGGTTTGTCACTTAAACACAACACACTTAGAAGACTGAAATTTCCTGCATATTTAGTCATACTAAAGAAATAAGGTTTTGCATCACTGTTAGCATTTCCTACATTGACTAAAGCTTTGTACATGCTGAATGTAGCACTCTATTGATGACCCAAAGTCATGTTTATACAGATTTGAAACATTTTAATTAATACCCGAAATGGTTAAAACAGTGGTATGGTTAAACAATGGAATTTGTTGACACAAGATGTAGCGATAGCCACCAACTTGGATGGCTTTAAAAGAGCATTAGACAAATTCATGGTGTATAGGACCATTAATGGCTGCATTCTCCTCCATCCTTGGAGGCAATATGCCTCCGTATACCAGCTACAAGTGGAGGGAATGCTGTTGTTTGCACATCCTGCTTGCAAGCTTCGCACAGTGATCTGGTTGGCCACTGTGAGAACAAGATGCTTAACTAGATGGGCCTTTGGTCTGATCCAGCATGGCTTTTCTTGTGGTGTTATGGTATTCAAACAGTAGGGTCTCTTTGATGAAAAAACAACTAATGGTGGGCATTCCTTCTTCAATGACATTTTGTGTGCTATTGCCAATCTTTCCCCAGAAAAATACAGCCTAATAAAACTGATAAAAACATGGAATACTGTTTTGCTTTTATCCTGCAAGCACTGACATGTCACACACTTTTATTCTGTAATAAAAACTTGACTTCAAGTTTAGAACGGAAAAAATCATGTTGAGGTATTGTACACAACTTGCTTGATATACAGCCCTCCATTGTACCATACAGAAGATTAGTAGAAATTAGATTTTCTGTCTAAGTGACTTTTCCATCAGCTTCACCTCTTACATATCACACTAACTTAGATGTGATAGCATGAGATAATCTTTCAGTGAGAATTTATTCAACCACAAGCCAGTGCCTTTCTTCAGAAAGCCTTCTAAACACAGCTGTAACTGTATGGTTTCAGACAGACTAAATTTAGCCAGTTCTGTTCAGAGGAATGCTGTGTGTCAGCTACATCAAAGCCCAAGGGCAGCCTGATAAACACAGAATACAGGTCACATAGCTCTGTAGCTAACAAACTTAGAGAGCTTGTACTCAGGGGGCATTCAAAGCAGTTTTGTCATCAACAATCTTCTATCCCTTGAGCCCACATGTTGTTTCAGTTGCTGAGCAACCCTGGTGTTAATGTCTTCTTGGAGAAAAAACTTACCAGGCATCTGGCCGTTCATCTGGTTCTGCATGTGCGGGGCAGGAGGGCCCCCACCTACCATACCATCTGAACCCATATTGTGAGAACGTGGAGGTGGGGGAGGGCCGCTCTGACTCATTCCTCCTGGACCCATTGGCATATTCTGTGTGGGTGGCTGAAAGACAATTTAATGAAACAGAAGAAGTTAGTACAATAAATACCCGTCATATACATGTGGTACATTAACCAAGTTCTTCAGCATCTGCCTTGCTTCTGATATATTCAACTTCCCTCAATACCTGGTAAGGCTTTGCAGCACAGCACTATCTTCCAGTATGACTATTCCAGCACAGACTTTCTCCACACAATTCAGGCTGTTTATAGGCTGTTTATTTAGAATGTCAACCTTTTTATCTGTACCTGCTACAAAATAAATTCAGGATTTTACTTTAATGTTGAATATGAAAACAGACTCCCTAGGAAGGTGCTGGTTTCTAAGCAGTTTGAATGGCCATCTGTCATGGATGCTTTAGTTGAGATTTCTGCGTGGCAGGGGGGTGAGCTAGCTGACTTCAGGGTGCCTGTGGGGAGCATGAGACTCTTAATTGTAAGGTTGTGGGTTTGAGTCCCAAGTTGGGCAAAAAGATTCCTGCACTGCAGGGGGGTGGACTTGATGACTTTTGTCATCCCTTCCAACTCTACAATTCTATGATTCTGCTCAGGGAAGAGCATTCTATTGCACTCAAAGAAGAGGAAGCAGGCAATTTTTGCTGATTCCCCCCTCTACTTCCAACCACCTGAAAAATCTGCTCTGGAGGGTTGAAGAGGTGTGTGAGGTGGTATGCAGAATTACAGAGAAAATCTTCAAAGATCAACTCCCCTATTACATCAACAAAAGGCTTAATGCAAAAGTTTAGAGGGAAAGGAAAATAAAGGTATATAAATGCATGGCAGCCTCCTCTAGGAAAGTCAAAGAAGGGAACTTCAAAGGACAGACTACCCATCATACTTCCCATGAGAATCTCCCACGAACAGGGAAGGCTCTTATCATACAGCTGTGTAAACAGACCTGTGAAGTAATCATGAGACACTATTCCCAAGGGAAACTTACCATCTGGTGTAAACCCTGTATATACAGGGGGCATGATGGTGCAGTGGAAGTGATAAGTGGTGGTGGGAGTCACCATGCTAAAAAAAAAAGGTAAGCCTAGAGAGGAAGACTTTCTGCCCTGCCGTTTGCAGCAGAATGGCAGTATTTGCAATTTTAATACTTTTTAGTTTCTGGTTTTGGCCCAGCAGCTTTAAGTGCCTCTGAACCCAGGGGGACCACATACCCTCGGTAAACTATTTAAAACCCACGCACTCTTACCTTTTAAAAAAACCTACTGGGTAATGGGAAATGTGATGTGGATGGCCAATGCGAGGGATGCAGAGACAGCTGGACTGCCCTATACACTTGAGACAATAGCAAACTGTTAAATTTTGTTTGTTGGATCTTCTATTATACCTAATCCACCAAAACTATTCTTTTTTCACCACATCTACCTGAAGCATCTTGCACCCAAAGACATATATTGTCAATGTGGCACACCAAGGGTGGCAGTGAAACATGTAATCTAGTCATGCCCTATAGTGGCAGAGTTCTGGAAAGACGTCATTGTCTGTGTTAACTCCATCCTGGGAAAATCCTGAAAGGTCCCCTGCCTGAAACCCTGATGAACTGCTGCCAGTCAGAGCAGACAGTGCTGAGCTAAATAGATCAATGCTCTGACTCAGTAAAAGGCAGATTCCTTTGTTCCTAAGTTTCATTTCTAAAATGCATATTAGACCTGAAGAAACTATATAGCCATTCTTGTGGAACAGCTAAGTTCAGGACTGAGGTTTCAAACTTACACATCTTTCACAAACAAGATTATTAAGTGTACTTCTTTACCTAAAGAGTTGAAGTTTCCTTGGTACCCACTATCAGATCATGAAAGTCAGGGAGTGGGTTACTGAATTACCAGCAGCAGACATAACAGGAAAGAAACTATGAGTTTCACTTTTAACTAAGACACTGGAACTAAATGTGTGTAGATAAATACAGAAACAAGAGAAACAAGATTCTGAAACTTGCATCAATTCAGTACATGTCAATTCTTTTAAATAGAGAACTTCTAGTATAGGATAAATAGGGACGCGGGTGGCGCTGTGGGTAAAACCTCAGCGCCTAGGACTTGCCGATCGCATGGTCGGCGGTTCGAATCCCTGCGGCGGGGTGAGCTCCCGTCATTCAGTCCCAGCTCCTGCCCACCTAGCAGTTCGAAAGCACCCTTAAGTGCAAGTAGATAAATAGGTACCGCTTTATAGCGGGAAGGTAAACAGTGTTTCCGTGTGCTGCTCTGGTGCCGGTTTGCCAGAGCAGCTTCGTCACGCTGGCCACGTGACCCGGAAATGTCAACCCTAGAGTCTGTCAAGACAACCCTAGAGTCTGTCAAGACTGGCCCGTACGGGCAGGGGTACCTTTACCTTTTACTAGTATAGGATAAAGATTTTTTAAACATTTTAAAAATCATACTTGGTTTACATGGGTAATAACCATGCAATAAATACAGTCATTCATGCTTAAGGAAAAATATGTTTGGATCCAATTTTCAAAAAGCTAAGGCATCTAAAAACACTAAATAAGCAGGCTATGACTTTTATGGATGTTAAAGATGTTATATTAAGAAAAACATCTGCATAAAAGTGTCAAGGCAACTATTCTTTCAGACATTAGCAGAATGTTTAAGTTTGAAGAATATTAGTTTTCCCAGAGGACATGGCTGAACAAATAATTTGTTTGCTTCAAGAAGTCGATAAAGAAAAACAGGTAAGTATAAAAGAATCTGTTTTCAGTTTTCTTCTTTAGGTGTTCAGCTATTTTTTAAAAGCCCTAGCCTTTACATTTCTTCCACTCTTTCATCCATTGTCTATTTATTGCCTAACTTCTAATTCTTTTGCAATAAGCGTATTTTTTTAACTCTAGGTACAAGAAAGATTTCAGGTAGTTGCAAGCAGAGATGGGCAAATTCCCCATGCCAGGCTTGGAATTTGTCTTAAAAAACTGTTCTCCTAAAATGTAGAAAGAACTTGGATCGCCCAACAACCCCTTCCCTTCCCACTCATCTATCCATCTCTCCCCACCCACCGCACAAAAAGAATTGTGGCAACAGCAAGGGGAGGTAGAGACATCTAGTATTTTGCTATGGGTGCAAAGCAGATGCAAGAAGCACTGTGTAGTGCAACTTTCTCAACACTGGCAAAACTAGAATTCCTAGAACACCGTGCAGCTGGCATGCAGCCACAATAGTATCCTTTCTTCCCTGCCAGAGAAGCATATTTAAGAGGGTGGGAGGAAGGGACAGTCCAAGTTCCTCTCCCGCTCAGTTTATAGGTGGAGAATAGAAGCCAACCTAATTAGTCTTCCAAGCTGTATTTGGATAAAGTTCAAATTTATTATGAATAACAAAAGTAGCCAACCTGGTACTCTTCAGAAGTTTTGGGCTACAATTCCCATCAACTGGGAAGCATGACCAATGCTCTAGTCTGATGCGAGTGGCACTCCAACAGCATCTAGAGGGCACCATTTCAGCCACCTCCCAATTACAACAGGTCTGGCACCAACAGTTGCCCAAGTCAGGCACTCGCTAAAAATGTGCCCCTCGCCAGCCCAGCCTGCTACCTACGAACGCAATGGCTCCAGCTGCTGGTGTGTGGAGGCATCACTTTGTGTGAAAGTCAAGTTTGGTTCTCATCCATGGCAGCTGGCTAACCACCATCTCTACATCCCTATCTGGCCTAGGAGTTTCTTGAGAATGGAAAAAGGGCTCCTTCACAAAGCCAGGCATTTGGGGAAGGTGCTTAGGTGTTTGGTTGACCACAGCAGCTAGATAGACTTTAACAATTCTAAAGCTTACTTTTTGTGTTCTAAAAGTCCTTCTAAGCCACTCTAGCAAACTGCAGTACCACCACAGGCATTCTTGCGCAGAAAGGCTGGATCTTGTTAATGGCTTTTGGTCTTCTCTAAGAACCAAGGTGCCAGAGACGTTTGCTGCAGTGGTGCTGCTGCCACCATAGAAAATATTTTTTTGAAAAAGAGGGGGTAGTGGGGAGACAGTGTTGATGGTGCTGCACTGTGCTGTAAAGAAAAGGGTGTGTTGGGGACATCAGCAACAAAAACTAGTATGGAGGTAACAGAAAACAGTGATGTGTTTTTGGTTAACGACTCTTGGTAAGGCTGAATTTCCAAAGGTTTGTGATGAGGTACTATGAAACCATAGGACACAACCCTAGTGTGTTAAGTGGCATTTTCAACCAATAGAATATTAGGGTAACTTGCATTAAATGGGTTGGCTCCAAATAACTGTGGGTGGAAGGAAAATAGCTGCAAGTGCTTGGAGAAGAAGTTGTATTACAGCTCATGCAATGCTATGCTAAGTAGATTCTATAGCAATTATCATGCTTCCACTTGTGCAAGTAGTTATGCAACCTCTTACGCAAGCAAAAAATGGGCACCTTTGAATTTAGCTTTACTTTCCCCATGGAAAACCCTAACATGAGATCCCAAACTGCATCAGAAAAGGGAAACCAAAATAATCAAGCTGATGGAGCAACTCGTCTGAGGGAAGATTATAACCTTTGCACCTATTTAGTTTAGAGAAGATAGAGCTGTATGAAATTAAGTATAGTATAGAGAAAATGGATAGAGAAAGGTTTCTCTCTCTCTTTCTTGTAACACTAAAACTCAGGGAAGATACAGGACAAAAGAAAGTACTTCTTTACAACGTTAAGCTATGGAATTCACTCCCACAAGAGTCAGTGATGGCCACCAAACTAGGATAGCTTCAAAAGAGGATTAGACCTTTGGCCTGATCCAGCAGACTCTTCTTATGTCCTTATGCCCTTCAGCAACTGGAAGAATTAGTTGCATGGAGTTAGTATTTTAAAAACAAAATGTATCACTGTACCATATCCATAAATAGACTTGGTAATCTGTGCTAAAATAGTCAAGGTACAATCTATTTATTTATTTTATTTATTAGATTTATATACTGTTCTTTATCATAAGATCTCAGGGCAGTTCACAGGATAAAAATAAGTAAAACGAAACAGCAAAACAAGAATCCCCCTTCCCACATACACATTTAAAAGGCTGTGGAATAATAATCAGCCAAAGGAACGTTTCTGCCTGTCGCCTAAAAACATATAGTGAAGGTGCTAATCAAATCTCCCTGGGGACAGCATTCTACAAATGGAGAGCCGCTACAGAGAAGGCCCGTTCTCATGTTGCCACCCTTCAGGTCTCACATGGATGAAGCACACAAAAAAGGGCCCCCAATGAACTTAGAATCTGGGACGTTTATATGGGGAGAGGCGGTCCTTCAGGTACTGCGGTCCTGAGCCATTTAAGACTTTATAAGTCAAAATCAGCACTTTGAATTGGGCTGGATTTAATTATGACTGATCCTGTATTAAGAATTACAGCCTTTTCAATGAAATCAAGCAAGGTTCTATTTTAGTAATATACTGCAAATAGAGATATATGGGGCAGAGATGTTTGTTACAAGGTAGAAGATGCCATGCAGAAAAATTAGTACAGATATTTGTGATTAAACTTTTCTTTAGGTACATTTTTACATTAGAAAGAGCACACACAATTGTCTTTACAAGGTACTTACTGGTGGCAGTATAGATTGCATATTTTGATTGGAGTCTGCTATTGTGGCTAGGTAGACCAAGTTTGTATGCAACAATTGCTGATAACTATAAAAAAGCAGAGTATGTTTACAGTTTAAGGTTAAAGATTCTCATGTCACTACTGTCAAAAACTGCCATGTAGCTCTTCTAACGGCAGCCTCTTATGAAGACTTTGTACTGGGCTACACTTAAAAACAACTCAGAAACAGGAATTGGTGTAGAATACTCAAATTTTGGTCTCCACACAATGGCTATTAATTAGTTTTAGGCACCACTTCTAGGTGCTGCTTCTGACATCTTAAAGCTCTTAAAAGCCGTATTCCCATATATCCGAAGTACATTCCTGTGTAGATGGTTGATAGTTGAATGAGGTCTTTTGGGTAATGCTGGTTGTAGGGACCACACCATTGTCTTAACTTGCCTATTCAAAATTTTACACCATGATGGCCCACACATATGTATGTGCTTGTCACAAAACAGATATACCAGGCACGTCCAACTTTCAAGACTGCGATCCACTCCCAGTATAAAAAACTGGCAGTGATCTACCCATTGTCATTGGAGGGGTGAGGAGTGTGCATGGGGTGCGTGTGTGGAAGGAGGTGGCTAACTGGACGCGGGGGGGGGAGTTTAAATGGGGGGGAGGAAGGGGAGGCAAAAGGTCTCTCTCTGAGAAGCCAGTCGGCTTCTCCCTCACCCCAGCCAGCCCTTTCTCTCTCCTCCCTCCCTGCCAAAGGGAGCTGCACAGTTGATGCGGATCCCAATCCCTCCTTCCCCCTCCTCCCTCTGTCAAAGGGAATCACACAGCTGATGTGGATCCCGATCACAATTGCCCTCCCTCCTTCCCCCTCCCACCTTTCCCCCCATTGTCAAAGGGACCCAGTACCGGGGCTGCCACAGCAGCCAGGCCGGGGGGCAGGCAAGCAGACAAGGAATGTTGCGGCCCCCGGGCCGCTGGGTCTTGTAGCTGCTGCTGCCGCTGTCACGGCCAGGCCGGGCGACATCCCTTGTGCTTCCTGCCCAGCCCAGCATTTCCTGCTGTGGCGGGACCCAGCGCCAGAAGGCGACAACATTCCCGTGATTGACCAGGATCACTCCCACGATCTACTGGTTGCTCACAATTGACATGTCTGAGATATACTAACAAGCTAACTGAACAGAAAAAAATATTACTTGTACCAACCAATACTATACAATAATGCTATATAAGCAGAAGTTAGAGATTATGCACTTGCTTGCATAATGTGTTTTGTGCACCTGAAAAACCTGTTCTGTATGCACAGCACATTATTTTAGAGCATGGTTAAAGTGAACATGGCAAGAGTGAACATGAATTACATTCAGGTAATTAACTTACTGAGAGCACTCTGAAGTTTTGCCTTTGTTCTGGTAGTCCATTATACACTGAATGAGATGGTTGTTTTCATCCAACATCTGTAATAATAAAACAGATTCTCAATAAGGTCAATCCATTCAAGCACCCACTGAACTCTATTCTTCCGAATCTCTTTTCTTTTTGAAAGTTTAGCAAAAGACCTTTTCCTCCTTTCAGAGTCGCTGCCTATCATGGCAACAGGATTACTGATCTCAACTGGAGCTAGATTTTGTCACAATCTGTCTTTTCAACCCAGATCATAAACTTTCTTGGTCCCTCTTGTGGAATCCAGAGTTCAGCTTCATTACCACCGCTATTTATCTGTTGTACTTTTTCCTCAATAAGGGGGAGGGTACAGCAACTATGTAACTGATTTTCCCAGTGTCCCTTTTAGCTATCAAGAACTTCAAGTTCTACCACAATCTTAAGCATACTCAAACTTGAATAGTGGTATTAAGAATGGCAGAATTAGAAAAGTCAAGACAACCTAAAATCAAAGAAGCTTCATTTGAATAAGTGTGGGGAATTACAGTAGGTATTTTGAAGCAGTAAAACACTTTACTTTCCTAGTCATACATAGATTATTCCTTTCCCTCCCCACCCCCATAATAATTATTTACTCATAATTTTTAGAAGGGAAAAAAATAGGAATTTCTGCTTTCACTTCATTTTTCTTGTCTTATGCAGTCACTATAAAGACAAAAAAAATTCTACTATAACTACTATTACTTCAGTTAGTTAAAAGCATCAAATTCTTGATTCTGCACTTATGAAGTTAGGTACCAGAGATAATATAGAACTTAAAATTGTGTAGTTTACTTAAACAGAATCAATACTTAAGCACCAGTTTGAGCAAATGAAAGTACTTCACATATATTATCTTATTGTAATTGTGAGACCACCACTGATAGATCAGTCTTATTAGTTCCAAACTGCAGATGGGGAGGATGTGACTTTAGATGAAACTGTATGGTTTGAAAAATCCACCATGCCCAAAAAGAAATGTAACCTCTAGTTCAGCCATTTAGAAACAGTTCTGGGACTTCAATGAATTGGTGTTAAAACTGTAGCCTCAATGTCTGCAAAAGAATGCAGACCATCAAATTCTTAGTTAACTACCACTGCCATGAATTAAGCAACACCAGAAACCATAACATCTATATGCTTTCCACAGTGATCTTTCCAGTTCTGCAAGTGTTTCCACCGTCAGGTTTCTCAAGTTTTCAACAGTACTTTCGCATCACAAATATATCTTTAGCATCTTAACAGTCCCATACCCTATTACTAACCTATCCATAACCAGCCCACCCTCCTTTTCCATCATTTCCCCTGAAGCATAACAATTTAACTTACAGCAACTCTTTAAAATCTCCACTCTTCTAAACTACTTAACTTACTGTAAAAGTACTTCAGCTGAAACATACACCTCCAGATGCAAGTTCTTTTAATTTCAACTGTTCCCCAATTTCATACTGAAACAGTAGGTAAGAGCTATGATTTCTCTTATATTCTGCCTTCACCACTGCGTTAATCCTGAATACCTGCTCTTATATTACTCAGTAAATAATGATTTGCCCCCCCCCTCAGTAGATCATGAGTTAGCAACATGCTGGATGCTGTGGGCCTTTGGGGTGGGGAGGAGAGGTAGGAGAATCACTTATAATTAGTGGGGCATCTCTGACATTTTCACATGCATGTAACAAGATTTTCTGCAGTTTCTTGAGCAATTCCAGCTAATGCACTCCTCCTTCCCCTCCCCTATAATCCATTTAGCTCTACGCTTCCCTTCCACTCCATGATTATGTTGTTTGGGGCCGCTGCTAGAGCTTTCCCGATTTCCAACATTTTATTATTATTTATTTCATTTATACCCTACCTTCAGGGCCTTCAAGTGGCATGCCATGGTTCCCCCCTTCCTCATTTAACCCCTACCCACCCTCAAATAACCCTATTGAGTTCGGCTGAGCTGAGAAGCAGTGACTGGCCCAAGGCCACCCAGAGGCCATCAAGACGGAGTGGGCATTTGAACCCTGGTCTCCCAGGTCCTAATCCCACACTTTTAAACCTACTACTACAACCACACTGCCTATCTCGACGAATGCAAGTCACAATACTACTACTACTGACTTTTAGAAGACATCTGAAGGCAGTCCTGTTTAGGGAAACTTTTAATATTTGATGAATGATTTTGCTGGAAGCTGCCCAGAGTAGCTGGGGAAATCCAGCCAGATGGGCGGGGTATAAATCATTATTATTATTATTACTATTACTACTACTACTATTCAAAGTGGAAAGTCGGTGCAGCTGTGTTGGATATTCAGGTCACCTCCACCCTACCCCTCCCGCCAACCCCTTCATAGGGGAAGTCACAATAGCGGCCTACCTCGCAGGGCTGCCACAACTGCAACCCCTCCATTGAGCGGGGAGGTCTTGGGGCAGGGAAAGAGAAAGCGCCACATTAAAGCGGTTAAGGACTACTTTTGGGGGCTCCCAACGTCCCGAGCAGCCCCAGGCGCGAGCCGGGGCGCCGACCTCCCTCACCCGCCCCCCCTGTAATGAGCCCCAGCCCCGGCTTCGGCAGCCTGGCCCGGCCTAGGCCCCTCAGCCCACCTTCTGGATGGCAGCCGGCGTGATCTCGCCCTTCCCCCGCTGCCTGGGGGCTGCGAACGCCACCGACATCTTGGGCCCCCGCGCGAAGACGGGCCTCGGCGCGCACCGCGGCGGCTCCCCTCTCCTCCTCCTTCCTGCCCCCTCCCGCCTCTGAGGCCACAGCGGCGACAGCGGCGGCAAAGCCCTGGGAAGAACAGCAGCGAGCTGTGGAGGAGGAAGCGGTTACCCGTTGGGCCGAGCCATCGCCACTCTCAAAACAGGGGAGGGCACGGAGCAACGTCCTGGCCAACGGCGACATCGGGCGCCACCGTGCCCCGGCGGTGCGGCGCTGCTTTCGACTCAGCTCCTCGTAGCTCCGTTATCAAACGGAACGGTCCCCGTTGCCGTCCGGAAAATGCGCCCGTGATGACTGTTAGCGAGCGCACCCCTTTGCTGCGATAATGGTACGTTCCTACCCGACCTCCTTCGAGCGATGACAAATGTTACAGCCCCAGAGGAGGGGGCGGTCGGGAGAGAAGTTCTCTGTTGATCTATTCCCGCCCCTGCCTCCCCCCCCCCCATTTCCTCGCATCATTGGTCCAGCCCACTCTTTTCTGAGCCTGGCGTTTCCCTTTCAAGTCGCGAGACGCAAAGCAAGCTTCCAGCTCGTGCGGCTAAGCGAAACCCTCAGTCCCGTTTCAAGTGGGATCTTTGCTGTCTCCTTCAATGCACTGTTTCCTTCTTGGCTTGAAAGGGCGCGGGATTAATTTGAAACACACATGCCATATTTTGTGGGGGTTTTTTAAAGTATAGTTGTGAATTTTATTTTTGTAAACCGCCTTGAGGTTGCTATTGTTGTTTTACAATTATTTTACATTTTACAATGTTGTTTTACATTTTAAGAAATTGAATTAATGTTTTTGAGGTTTTATATTTTTTTATATTTTGTTGGAAGCCACCCGGATGGGCAGGGTACAAATAATAAAATTATTATTAATAATTATTCAAATACGTTGGTGCGAGTCAGGGTTGTCAACCCTCCCCCCCCCACACTTTTTTTTTTGGCACAGCCTGCCAAGTCAGCAACTGAAGCTGAACTTCTTGTTGTGCGCCTAGGGTTGCCAGATATTTTCTGGCGAGGCTCTTGTGCCAGGTAGAAGATTAGGAGTTGAAGCCTTTTCTGCCTTGGAATCATAATTATAAGGGAAACTTATGTATATTTCTACCAGCCAGGGTGCTGTTAAAAGAAATAGCTCTACCACAATAATATACACACACCAAAAAATACTTAATTTCCACCTGTTCTTTCAGCAGCTTACAATGATTTCTTGTTTAGTCTTTATAAGATGCCCAAAGCAAATAGTTGGTGATGCTTCACATATGACAGAAGGATGGATATTCCAAAGTTTAAGGGCAACAATGGAAAATGCCCAGGTCCATGTCCCATTATGTTCTGGTGCCACAAGTAAAATTTTCCCAGCTACAGGAACTGATTTATAAGTTGGTAACCTGAAAACTGCTACTTGTGGTAAGGTGCCTCACCCAGCAAACAACTTGCTTCCAGCCCTTATTTTGGGAGGTTTTCCTCTGCTTCTACCTGATTACTTTCCATTGGTACTTCATTATATTCATTTTAGAATCAAAAAAGGAATGGGGAGGGGGAAATCTTGCATCTCCACGTGCATGGTACAAAAAAAAAACAAATTTTATAGAATAGATAAAAATAATTAAGTCATGAGTTTTGGCAAATGTCAGGGTAAAAAGCAGGAGACAGAACAATTATCCTGTTTAAGCTACAGCTTTCAAAACAGTTTCGCTTGCTTTAATTTAAGGTAATAAATTCACACTGAGTAGTCAGTTATCAATTCTGCAAGTATATTCCTGTTTTTACTCTACTTATTAATAGTATTACAGCTGGCCATGCAAAGAAGAAGAAGAGTTTGGATTTGATATCCCACTTTATCACTACTCTAAGGAGTCTCAAAGTGGCTAACATTCTCCTTTCCCTTCCTCCCCCACAACAAACACTCTGTGAGGTGAGTGGGGCTGAGAGACTTCAAAGAAGTGTGACAAGCCCAAGGTCACCCAGCAGCTGCATGTGGAGGAGCAGAGACGCGAACCCGGTTTCCCAGATTATGAATCTACCGCTCTTAACCACCACACCACACTGGCTCTCACACTGACAAAGACTGCATTGCAGCAGTCTAACTTCAAGACTAGAAAGACTGTAAAGACATTACCAATACTGTGCCTCTAGTCTGCAGAATGTTGCCAACAGCCTCATATATAGATGTTGAATGGTAAACATTCTGAAATTGAACCATGTTGCACCCAGCAGAGAAGGTGCAGTTATCATTGTTACATTCTGTGATGTCCTGGTTAGGGACCCAGAAGAACAATTTGATTCTGATCATCTGAATGTCTGTTAGTTTCTGCAGCTGTGCCACCAAGTCTTCATGGCCAGTGGTATCATAGGTTGCAGAAAGGTGGAAGGGCATCCACAGACTACAGTTTGTCCTGTTGCCTTAATTTGCAGAGCAAAAAGGAGGATGCTGTGATGGTCATTCAAAGCAACTAGAGGAGAAGAGGAGGAGGAAGAGGAGGAGTTTGGATTTTATATCCCGCTTTATCACTACCCGAAGGAGTCTCAAAGCGGTTAACATTCTCCTTTCCTTTCCTCCCCCACAACAAACACTCTGTGAGGTGAGTGGGGCTGAGAGACTTCAGAGAAGTGTGTCTAGCCCAAGGTCACCCAGCAGCTGCATATGGAGGAGCGGGGACGCGAACCCGGTTCACCAGATTACGAGTCCACCACTCTTAACCGCTACACCACACTGGCTCTAAATGCGATTTGTCTCAAATTTTACCCCTGAAAAAGAGGGTGTGTCCTGGAAAAAGAGGACACATGGCATCCCCAGGGAAACAGAAAATGCTGAGGAAAGCCACACAGGCACAGAACCTGACAGGTATATCTAAAGCAACTGAGCTACCACTTGCTCAGCCAGCATCTGGAGGAGAGGACAAAGGGTGAGGAAAGAGCTGTCAGTGGAGGAGGGCCCTTTCTCCATCCTCTGGACCCCTGGACCACTCAACTAACCTGCTGTACTTGAACTGGGTGTGGAGAGTACAGCTGAATGGGACACAGCTGTGGGGCAGCCTAAGGATGTACCATCCAACTTGGACCTGCCCATAAAAAGCAAATCTAGAGTGAGAGACTAGGGTTATGTCTGCTGTTTCCAGGAACTCTTTTCATTGTGAGACTTTTGTGGGTGAGCTGAAAGTTTGTTTGGACCCTGGGCAAGAACCCAGAGCCTGAGAGGGAGGGTGTGTCAGAAGGTAAATGAATTGACTGACAAAAATACAGAGTTACATATAAAAATGTTACAGTAATACAAAGTTAGTTATATATATAAAATACATCAATATTAGTAACTTTGTATTATTGTAACATTTTTTATATGTAACTTTATTTTTGTAATATTTTGTTTAAGTTGTTTGTTGTTGCTTCAGTTGTTTGCTACAGTTCTTAGATATATTTTAAATATATAAAGTGGTATAGAAATCATCACTAATCAGCCTCCCCATTACAAATAATTTGATTGGCATCCAAATCCATTTTGGATTTTGTTCCTGACTTTCTCTGGGTTGTGCCGATAGTCACTGGCTTAACAGATAATGAGGTGCCATAGCTTGGCTCACGAGAGCAACTTTGTAGGGTGAGATGATGTACTTTCCTTATGATGCTGTTTTACTGCATTGGAGGGATTTTCTGAACAGGGAAATATGCTCTGAGTTTATTCCATTTATTGGTTTCTTTTGTCTTGCCCAGCTTTTTCAGCGCTGACATTTATGATTTGCATTTGTTATTGGGTGGAATATTCAGAGAGTAACACTTGAAATATGAGCCCCTGTGTCTCGATATAAAAACGAACTTACCAAGCAACACAGCACATTTGCAAGGGCATCGGTGTTTGAGATCTCTTCCAGAGAGATAATAATGAAACAAGAGACAGTCACGGCGATGCTAAATTTTGATTCTGTTCTGTGACATGTTAGTTTGCAAATATAAATATTTTAGAATAAAAAATACATGCCACGTTCACCAGTCAGCACTAATGGGAACAAGTGGCACAGTCCTAGTGACAAAATCTTCCAAAGGCCTGACTTTATTTTTTGAAAGGGAGTCTCCTACTCATAAGGATGCATACATAAATAAAATAAAAAATACAGCAGTGTTGTGCCTAACTTCCCCCAAGTCTTAAAATCTACCTAGGTTTTCTTTCTTTTCTCTTCTTTTCTGCAATTCATGTCTCAATCAATTCTATGTATCAATCAAGGGTAGAGTGCTCTTCTGCTTGAATGCTGCTTGCAGGTTTTCCACAGGCATCTGGCTGGCCAATGCCAGGGTGGGATGCTGTGACATCACCTGATCCAGCAGGCTCTACGTTCTTAATCACATTTGTATGTCTTCTTTTCTCCAAAGGGCTTGTGGTGGTGTATGTGGTGTCCACGGCCAGCCCAACACATTTTGGCACCCGAGGCAAACCACAGACTCACAGGCCCCCCAGGTTAGTGAGATGGAGTTAGTGGTGTCAGTAAGACACTGTGGCTTACCATGGTGTTCAAACCAGGTCATTGAGTTTTATGGTTGAAAAGGTACGTGAATCCATTTCCCAGACTGCTATGCTACACTTGCTTGCTTTCATGAGAGGGAAACTTCACACCTTGTCAGTGCCTCTCCTCTGCCTCCATTAGCAACCCAGAACAAAATCTGGCTCGAGTTCATCCCAGCAGAAGACACCAACTCTGAAGTGAATCTTTGTTATCCTCACATGCTCCAATGACACATCTTTTTAGATTGCCTCCATTCAAGACATCATCCCTAGCTAGCAGGACCAGTGGTCAGAGATTATGGGAGTTGTAGTCCAACAACATTTGGGGACCCAAGGTTGTTCTAACATATATTAGCTTGTTTTGCGTGATTCAGGGTTGGGAACTGGGCTCTTTCCATACTGCTTACATCACAAGCCACCTACTGCTGCTGATTTCATAGGGTGACTTCTGAAGCATGTGATTTGTATTGTGCCCTTGTCATGTAATGAATACCATGGAGCAGTCTTCCCCAACCTGGCATCTTCCGGATGTTCTGAACTACAGCTCTCATCATCCCTGATCACAGGACATGTTTGCAGAGGCTAATGGGAGTTGGTGTCCGAAACAACTGGGGGGCAGCAGATTGGGAAAAGCTGCCATGGGATTCTCTTTGCAAAAGAGAAGTGCTGAAGACTTGGTCCATGTAAATCACTAATCACTGCTCACAGATCCTAAATGGGGATTCCTTCATTCCTTAGGATGAAGTGGTGTGCTTATGTTATGTGACTAATAAATCATCATCATAATAGTGGCTGCTAGACATGTCACTATAGTGTGTAGTTTCGAATACAAATTTGTGTGTTTACTCTTCAGGCTTGACTGTATTACAATATGAGTGTGTCACTTTCCTTAGAAGGTTTTCTTAGGCTCAGATTATGTGTACAGAATTTTCAGACCGATGAGGTTGCTTTGTAGATGCATGCACAAATGTTGTTTAATGTTTGCTCCTATCTCCAGTGACATTCTTGTTGATTGCTACCAACTATGTTAGGGGTAGGCAGACTTTTGGATCAACTTTACTTTCTACTGGAACCCCAAGATGTAGCAACTAGGTGCAAAAGACATATAACAGATATGACAGGTGCCATCTGCCAGAAATACCCTTCCACATTCTACATATGACAAACAGACAAATCTCTACATTAAAGAATAGACTCAAAACTGAGTTCTGAAATGGCAATATTAAAAATATCTCAACCTCCCAGAAAAAAATATTTTCCTTGTTGAGGTCTTTTGTGCAGTCTTTTGTGTGAGTACACACTGGCTCCCAATCTTGGATTTCTGAGTTTATTTCTATGAGCAATCCTCACTTGCAACCCTGGGGACATTTTAAAATAGCTTCTTACTGTGTACAAGAAGCGACTTGTCCAGATAATGAGATTCTTCTTTCTGTAGCCTTTTATTTTGGCATTTCTCTACATCTCCCCTCCCTTTCCAGCCATTCTTCTGGAGCATGGAGTCATCTGGATATGTCTGTTCAAATCTAGGAGACAGAAATCTCCGGGACTTAAGTTATTAATGTGCCCAGCTGATTTCAACGGTGACCAAGCGCAATAAACTAAGGGCTTTTCCTCAGCCATAACTCAGTTCTGACAACGCTCAGGTGGGTGCCATTGCCATTCTAAGAGAACGAGGGAGATGTTCATGGTGAGTTCCAGCACTTCTTTTTCTAGAAAAATAGCACTAGTTGTATTCAATGCTGCCGTTCTACTTGTTCAAGACTTCTGCTTGTGCAGTGGGACTTCTTCCTCACCTCTCCTCAAGGACCTACAAAACTGTTCTATAGGGTTTCTCAACCATGTGGAAAAACATTTTGAGAGTGAACGGGTGGGGGCTGCAGAAGAGAGGACAAGGAAATTCCATCGTGCAAGCAAAAGCCTATTATGCAAGCGGAACAACAGTGTTGAATACGACCTCAAATCTGGATTCAACTCAGTGTGTTTTGGAATGGTCTGGCACAAAGAATCATGGGATATCATGGACTGGTTGGATAAAGAGGAATGGTGGGAGGAACCAGCTGGGGAACCCCCAAAAGGAAGAAGGCTCAGAGTCCGGGGACTGGTGCTGGGATGACAATGAGTGGTCAGAGAGAGAAGAGGGAGAAGCCTGGGAGGAGGAGGTGTCAGAAGCTGAAGATGGTAACAGGACTTAGTGAGCTGGGGGAGCCTGTGGCAGAGAGGAGGCCAGAAGATGAGTCCAACCGTTGAAGAGGCATGAGTGTCTTCCCCTCCTGCTGCAACAAATTCCTCTCCCGCCCCCGCCCCCCCATGTCTCCCAGAACCAGGAGAGTCATGAAAAGGGTGGAGGAGATGTTAGCTACACACAGTTGCTGTGTCAGATTGCTTGGGGAAAACCCTGGAGAGGAGGGGACTTAGGGAGCTGTGGGGAGGCGGGAACTTGCAGTCTTAGCAACTGCTTCATGGGGGCAAGTCCTGCCAGAAATGAGTTGCTGTACTCATTAGGCCTGACACTCCTGTGTAGATCCTGTTTTTGCTAATAAAGAGCTAACTCCAACTTTCTCGGTGTGATTTACTGCTAGCTCGCTCCTGTCTTGGGACCAATTAGGAATCAGCCAATAACCCCTATAAAATTTACTTGCTTTCTCCACCTCAAATCATGAAACCATGTATCAGTTGTATATTAGGCTTCACAGTGTGGCAAAACAACAACAGGAAACCCTAGCATTTGCTTTGATGCAACAAAACCAGCTATTATGGTTATGAGTGATTGGCTAAATAGGAGCTAAACAAACTACACCTGTATAGAATTGATATAAATTATTCTAACTGGCAACTGTGCCTTTCAATTGAAAATTCATGAAGTGCACAAGGTGTCCCCTAGCATCTGGTGGTACAACGTTATGTGACTTCTGTTGTCTCTGTCTCTAGACTGACAATGCTGTGAGCTATAGTAATTGATGCTAATTTATAATATACTGTAAGAAGCCCCATATTGAGAACATTATGGGTATGAAAGGGTTCTGGGAAAGCATATGAAAACATAATTTTGTGTATTATTTAGGGGGAAATTACCATCCTAATTTCCACAGTGTGACAATCAGTTTTGTTAACATACAATTCTGAAGAATAGTTTTTACAATTAATATTTCAGGGAAAACATACTGCAGCTCTCATGATTGCTTCTGTGCATCTGCCACAGTGGGAAAGATATACTCAAGGCATAAGAAAATTAAATGGAAAAATATGGCACATACACAGAATTTTTAGGAGAGGGGAGCAGTTTCCTCACTTGAAGCATGTAAACTATTTTGTTAATACAAGCTGTGAGTAGCATCCGCTTCTGTGTCAATTCGCTTGTTTTTCTTCATGCAGTCAATAATTTTGGTTCTTCTGAACTGAGACAAGTCTGGCCATAGATCTACGTAATGTGCAGTCTGATCCTAATCACGTTTACTTGGAAGTAACTCCCACTGAGCTCAAGGTAAAGTGCACTACAATCCTACATGGATCTACTCAGAAGGAAGCCCCGCTGAGTTCAACAGGCCTTAATCCAAGATAAGTGTGTATAGGATTGCACCCTGAGAGCTCTTAGGATCAAAAGTTCCTAATAAAAGAATTGGCCATTTTATTATATATATTTCATCAGAATGTATTACTATCCTCTGAACAAGCATACTAACTTAACGGTGGTAAGGTGAGGAAAGATGATGAGAAGTTTCATTTACCGGTAACAAATTTTGCTTGGTGCACAACGGCCTTCCTCAATCTGCTGCCCTCATGATGCTTACATCTGAAGGAGCGTCTCCACCCCCATCGTTCTACCCAGACACTGAGGTCCAGCACCGAGGGCCTTCTGGCAGTTCCCTCACTGCGAGAAGCCAAGTTACAGGGAACCAGGCAGAGGGCCTTCTCGGTAGTGGCGCCTTCCCTGTGGAACACCCTCCCACCAGATGTCAAAGAGAACAACAACTACCAGGCTTTTAGAAGACATCTGAAGGCAGCCCTGTTTCGGGAAGCTTTTAATGTTTGATGTATTATAGTATTTTACTATTCTTTTGGAAGCCGCCCAGAGTGGCTGGGGAAGCCCAGCCAGATGGGCGGGGTATAAATAAATTATTATTATTATTATTATTATTATTATTATTATTATTATTATTATTATTATTACAGCTGCCATCAGCCTCAGCCAACATGGCTATAAAGGATGAGACTGATAAAAATTTCCAAAAACTACTGGAGGGCATGAGGTTGGCAAAAGCTGTTGCACACCAGCGTCCTGAGTCTTATAAACTTTGGACAACTGAGATATGTAATCACATTCATTTTCTCTGGGCCTGGTGATTTAGAGGAAACAAACAGAAATTTACCACAGCAATCCATGCTGTGTCCAGTACCAGAGAAGGGGGGGGGGGGGCTGTTGCAAGGCAGTTGTCTTGGAGAACCTTAATACAGAGCAGTAATACAATGGGGTAACTTGTTGCCAGTAATCTGCTCCTTTGAGCAGTCTGGCTACTGCATTCCACTCTAGTTAAAGCTTCTGGTTGAAATACACGGGTAGGTAAAGGTAAAGGAGAGGGACCCCTGGCCATTATGTCCAGTCATGACCGACTCTGGGGTTGCTGCACTCATCTCGCTTTATTGGCCGAGGGAGCCTGTGTACAGCTTCCGAGTCATGTGGCCAGCATGACTAAGCTGCTTCTGGCGAGCCAGAGCAGCGCACAGAAACGCCGCTTACCTTCCCGCTGGAGTGGTACCTATTTATCTACTTGCATTTTGACGTGCTTTTGAACTACTATGTTGGCAGGAGCTGGGACTGAGCAACGGGAGCTCACCCCGTCACAGGGATTCGAACCGCCGACCTTCTGATTGGCAAGCCCTAGGCTCTGTGATTTAACCCACAGCACCACCCGTGTCCCTCTGAAATACACGGGTAGCCCCACATAAAGTACATTATGGTAATCAAGCCTTGAGGTTATCAGTGCAGGCACCATTTAGCCCAAGAATGTGGAACCTGTGGCACTTCAGATGTTGTTGGACTCCAACTCTCATTGGCCCCCGACACCATTGCCAATGGACCCAGATGACAAGAGCTGCAGTCCAGAAAGATCTGGAGAGCCACAGGTTCCCCATGACCAATTTGGCTCTTGCCAATATCTGGGCTGTTGCATTCTGTACCAGCGAAAGCTTCTGAACTGTCTTTAAAGGCAGCCCCATGAAGTGTGGGGTGGAGGAGCTGCAGATTTGGGGGCGGGGGGGGGGGGCTGGCTTGAAGACCAGATGAAGCCTGTGTATCTTCAAAAAAATAGTTGCATGAATATTCCCTAGGAATCACCATTAAATCGTTGTCATAATTTTTCAAACTCTCTAAGGAGCATGGATAGGCTTATAAAAATTCATACAGCAAAAGCAACTAAATTGGATTTGTCAATTCACTTACAGGTTGGCTTATTGCTTGTGTTTTAAAAGAGTCCCTATTTCTTATCACTTTTATATTTCTGTTGGACAAAGCAACATGTAAAACCCAAGCTTCTTACACAAACCTAAAAAAATGATCATGGTACGGTTTACTTACACTTCTCAATATTGGTGCTTGATTCCAATTCCATTTTCAATAATTGAATAGTAACTGTGACATGTTCATGATGTCCCAAAGCTGCATAAAACTTGTATGTCTTGTTTTTTTCTCATTAAAAAGAATTTAGGTGCACTGCACAAGCGAAGAGGGGGGAAAAACACCTACAATTATATTGTAATTGCTTTTCCTGAGTAGCTCAGACCAAGGGACTCATATTGTTGAAAGGGAATTCACCAGTCTTGAGCACTTCAGACAGATGGAAAACAATATACTGAATTTCAATTCAGCAGGAGACTATAAGTTAAACAGCATATCATCTGAACACAATAACAGCAATTCTTTTGAAGAATTACTAAAGTTGTTTGACGAAACAAACTTTTATTCACATGCCATTTCTACTTGTTTTTCCCCCCAGCATTCATTTGATTTATTTAGCATCACCACAAAGTTTACATTTAGCCACACTTTTTAAAAGAAGAATTAAAAACAGGCCCAGCTGAGAGGCAATGGATTCTTCCTGCTTCTTCACTTATACGTCTTCATATGCCAGAGACCATCATTCAAATAGTGGATATTCTCAATGCCAATTCCTTTGTTGACCTTCTCAATATCCTCTGCCGACATCTTCATGACTCCTACACACAGGGCATGTTGCTTTCCTTCGGCCATTATTGCCACGATTGTATCAGCAGCAGCAGGATAAAGTTTAGCTCCTGGAGACGTCAGACCAGGGCACATGATATTTGCTCCACTAAGTACAAATTTAATGGCTCCTTTATCAACTTGTTGATGTGGTAGGATGAACGGATATTTATGAAGTAATCTGAGCGTGGGATAAAATGGTCCTTCCCTTTGCTTGAAGAACAACAATTCTCCATTTACTGTGAGGATTTCTATATGTTCATGGCAACGTACTATCTTCACAGGGTCTTTCTTTGGCATAATTTGGTTTAGCCATGGTTCGATTCCAGGAAACTGGTCTATCAGCTGGTTCTTAATGCCTTTAATAACAGACGTTTTTAGCTGGATGCAGTTGGACACATTCTCCTTTTCATCAAATTTTTTGAACATCTTGGCGGGGTTTCTGCGAGAGCACTAAGAACCAAGGGCCTGGAAGGCCAGCGACTAACAGCAGCAGCAGCAGCAGCTCCCACGCAGGCCCTGTTCCCACTCTCAAGCCCACGCCACCATTTCTACTTGTTGATTAGGAATTGGCAGCTGCAGATAAGCAGAAAAATGCTAGACTGTGTTAACCGATCACAGTAATAGGAAATATTTAAGGATTAAATTACTAACACACTGGGTCTGCATAAGATGATGAACAGCATGAACCCCAGACACAGAATTGGCAATGTTCTAAAATGCTTAAGGGTAGTTCTTCCTGGTAATGTTGAAACTGCTTATTTTTCTTTGAAAAACTTGTCCTTTAAATCATGTTTCTCCATTGTTACCCTTATCTTTTAACTTGAGGAAGGCTAAAAGGTCCACTACTTTGGGGGTCATCACAATACTGAAACTTTGTTTGAGATTTCCAGACAGGAAGAACATACCTTTATGGATGGGGGAGTGTGGAAGGAAAGCGAGAGCCCACAATAATGGTGAGCATAAGGCCCCTCTGGGTGAAAACCAGGTGAGAGATGGGGTGGAGATTCTGGATGTTTAAAGATGAAGTCTCAGAACCACACTATTGGATACAAGTGCATTGTCTGCAACATGTGATCTACTTTCTTATTTCTGAATTAGGGATTATTCTCTCTTCTGTTTAATTTGAAGCTGCTAAACTAGGTTACCATATGTGTATTGTTTACTCGGCTACGAGTGATTGCCAAAGAAGCAGCAGCATCGAATGGATTTATTTTTTGTATTTATTTGCTAAATTAACGTTATTTCTAAATGTTTCTAAGATTTATTTTGAATTGTGAAATGCTGTAAGCTACTTTGGGCATAATTTGTGGGGACGTAAGTCCCACTGAGATAACTAAGACTCCCTCCTAAAAAGGTTAAGGGACCCCTGACCATTAGGTCCAGTTGTGATCGACTCTGGGGTTGCGGCGCTCATCTCGCTTTATTGACTGAGGGAGCCGGCGTATAGCATCTGGGTCATGTGGCCAGCATGACTAAGCCTCTTCTGGCGAACCAGAGCAGTGCACGGAAACGCCGGTTACCTTCCTGCTGGAGCGGTACCTATTTATCTACTTGCATTTTGATGTGCTTTCGAACTGCTAGGTCGGCAGGAGCAGGGACCGAGCAACGGGAGCTCACCCCGTCGCAGGGATTTGAACCACGACCTTCTGATCGTCAAGTCCTAGGCTTTGTGGTTTAACCCACAGCACCACCTGCGTCCAGCAGTTTGTTGAGGAGCAACAAGAATGGCTAGTGACCAAAATAAATAAGTAAAAATCCAGTAAAAATCAAGTCAGTGTGATTATAAACACAGGCATCACAAGAGAGTTCAGTAGTAGGTGGTCAAGCAGTCTCTGCAAATGCACAGCTCTGCCCCACTTGCAGTGATATAATGTGCCACTTTAGTTGTTGCAGCAGCTAGTAAAGTGGCAGCATAAAATTGCACTGCCTGACAGTTTTCGCTCTCTCAAAACCACATCCATGCTTATGTTTTTAAAAAAGCAAAATGAGCACATTTAAGAATCGTTTCATTAATCTATAAATGTCTGCAACAAATCAGAACAGCCTGCCTGTCCTCAAAAGGATGCACCCTGGTTATTTTTTAAGCCTCGTGGCAAACATTGAAAACCACTAACTACTTTGTTAAGAGTAGCCCTAATACAGTAGACTTGTATTTAACTACTAGCCTGGAAGTAACAAGGAAATGCATGCAGCTCAGTGCAGGAAATTTTATGCAGAAAAGTGAGCAGGTGGGTGGTGGAAGGTTAGAGCTCCATTTCCTTCCTCTGTACTCTGAACGGAAAAACAGCAAGCTGCTGTGTTATTCACTCCTCCGTTACTAGTAAAAAGCAGCTTCTTCTTTGCATGCTAGCAACCTTTGGGGTGCTTATTTACAAGGCTGCAGGGGTGCCTGTGGATGTGCACTACGCCGAGTCCCCAAGTAATATCAATTTAAAGAAAACACCGCCCCAAAGCAAACCTATGTTCTTCATTTTAAAAGTACAAATCCCAAAATTATAGGCATTTTGTTGGCATTACCAACTCCACTTACTTCCTCGAATGCAACGTGCGCCTTCGGTGAGTGAGGGTGTTTGGGTGTAAGAGAGAGTCAGTGCTTTCGATTTCCCCAATAACTTTCCGCCTCCGGCGTCCTTCACCGGCGCGGGGGTCCGTTCTATCTGCGTGACGCCGCGCGACGCCGCCCAGCCGAGGTTGCCCGGTGTAGCCAATGAGCCTCCAGGAGAGCCAGGGCGCGTGCGCCGGGGAGCCCCGCGTGGCTATATAAACATGGCTAACGGAGAGCCGAGCCGCTTGGGGGCTGTTCCTCGGGGCGGGTCTTGGAGGCGGCGCGGGGCTCCGTAGGGCGTTGCCGGCTCGCGTGCGCCGCTGTCCTGGCTGGAGCCTTCAGGCGAGAAGTGCCTGGCGCTACACGTGCGCGCCTCTGAGGAGAAGCCGGCAGCGGCTGCGTGACCATGTGTTTTCTGCAGCCCGGTCCCTAACTCTTGCTTGGTCCGCGAGCGGTGCAGCCTCTGAGGCAGCTTGTTTCGCTGGGGACTCTGCCGCTGCTTTTGCCGCATCGTCAGCTGCGGAAGCTTCGCCGGCTCCTGGGCTGCTATGCTGTGGACTCGCTCGGAGTCTCCGCAAGGCTCCTGCACTTTCCGCCGCGCGCCCTCTCCGCCATGACGACCCCGGGAGCAGCCGCGCCGGGGAGGGTCCTGCCCTCTGGGTCTCCTGAGCTCGCAGCCTTGGCGGCCGGTCCCGCCGCCACCGCCGCCGCCTTGAATGGGACCGGGGGGCTCCGCGAGGCCCCGGCTGCGCCGCCCGCCGCGGCGGTCGCCTTGAACGCCGAAGTTCCCCTCAGCAGAGTCCCTCCTTCTGTTGCCCAGCAGCCCCGGGCGGCGTCTGCTCCCGCGGCGGGCAAAGGGGCGCCTCCGGCTCAGCAGCTCCCGAAGACGCCCGGCGCGGGGACCAGGCTGCCAGCCCCTCAGCCCGGAGCCCCCAAAGCCCCGCAGACGGTGACGATACAGCTACCTGCGAACTTCCAGATCCCGCCGGGTGAGTTGCCTTCTCCCTTGCCTGGCAGCGCTCCTGTTGGATGAGGCCAGGCGCCCCCAAGTTTTGTTTTGTTTTGTTTTCAGCTAACGGGTCAAGTCATCAGGGAACTAGTGGCGAGTTGTGGGCATCATGGTGGGATGAGCCTTCCAAACATGAGAGAAGGGCCGGTTGCTTCGTGATTCTCATGCAGACGGTCCCAGGTTCAATTCTTGCTATGGGGGACGGGGGACGGAGTAGCCTTCATCACGCCTTCTGATCTTTCGCAGCACCTGCCCACTGAATGTTGATGGCACCAAAATGCCAGCCTGTATCTCTGCCTCCCCCTCCCCCCGCATTCAATGCAAATTCATTGGGAAAATCAGATAGGACTTTAAAAAAAAATGTTGCCAGCAACCCATCTGCAGTATCTGTACTGTATGGTTCACAGCATTAAGTCTTTATATGGAAACACACTGACTCAATATAAGTGAACTTTTTTATGTTCTAGAAGTGTGACATAGACTATCATAGAAGTAAAGGGAGAAAGTTAGTATTGTAAGCCCTTTGAAGTTTCACTTTCTAATCGCAGATCAGTGACTTAAAAGTTCCCAGTGCACTCACACAACTGCATATTTGTGTGAAATGATTCCACTGAAATTGCTTATCTAAGTTATGCTTGTGCCACATATAATAAACCGAAATGAACTTTTTTGCCTGCCTGAGGTAGGCTTAGTTTCCTTCTCTTCTCCCTGCCCGCTTGCAAAGTTGTAATATACTTGCAAAAGTTTTTCAAAACGTTTTGACACCCAAGCTTTTAATGTCGAAGTTTTGATAACTTGTGCGATTAAAATGTGTTTTGAAGCTAGCTTCAGCTTTGAGTTGGTATCATATTTTTCTAATTAAAGTTCTATCTTTTTGAGAAATTGATACTGCTCTCATTTACCCAGACTTCTTCATTACTTGACAGGTGCAGGTGGTAGGTGTTAAAATGAGAGAATATTAGGAGTTGGAACAAACTGAAATATTAGCTGTTAGACTTTGGTATGGCAGAATTTCTGTGTAGCAAATGTGACAATACAAAAATAGTTATCTAATTAGCACCCCTGGCAGGAGTGCCACTGCAGGGGCCTGTTCAGACATTGCTCTTCTTGTCACCAACAACATATGTCATGAAGTCAGGAGCAACTTGGTAAGTTTCAGTCTTGTTCCTTGCTCCCTTGGTATGCATGAAAGGGAATGATCACCCTGGGAGATCCTGCAGTTCAAACTGAGTGTGGGTGACCTTGGAGTCGGTAGTTATCTATATCTCATGGTGCTCCTTGTCTTTTTGAGGAAACATGGCAATGCACTGATTTTCCTGCCCTAATTTTGAATCTGTGCCAATGTATCTGTTGAAGGAAGGGCACAGGTTGGTAGACTCCAGAGCAGCTGCAGCTTATTTCCTCCTCATTTGTTTCATATACATTTTAACACTTTGTTGTTTAGTCATTTAGTCGTCTCCGACTCTTCGTGACCCCATGGCAGAAAAAACTCCTGCATAGTGGTGGCAGGGCTATTGTTGGTCACACACAAACTTTGCCACAACAAACATTACTTGCCATGAGTGCCATTGACTGAGTGGCTGCAGGCCCAGAGCAAGTAACAAGTTGAAAAATGTACCCTACCATTTTATCCAAGTATTAATTGTTGCTGTTTGCCCCTGCTGCTAGCTGTGTTAAGGATGACTTGTTACATCAAGGCAACCTGTAGTGTCTTCACTGACAACATCTGAGCATTACTGAAGGCATCAGTGATAGGGAGAATTTGCTGGAAAAAATATCACTACTATGTTTCTACATAATGTTTTCAGTTTTAGAAATTCATTGTTTCATGAGATTAGCTGCATGAAAAAAATACATGCTGAGCTAGGCAGCTAGAATGAATAATAATGCTAGTAAAATGTGCAACCAAAGTCGTGATTTCTTATGACTGTTCCCAAGAAAACACAATTACTTATGCAAACAGGTATTCTAGCATGCTAAAATGAGTATTCGACACCTTAATTTCCCCCCTCAAGTCTAATGTGTGTGAATTGTAACATCTTAAAATATTTTGGAGCTGTATCAAAAGCTGCATATCTGCTCACTAAGATTTCTGGACATGCAGTTGAACTTCTTATTTCTCTGCAGTCCATGTACACCCTTAAAATCAGCTCTAGAGGGTTTTGGGTGACCCTCCAGAGCAGATTTTTTTTTTTTTTTTTGCAGGGGTGCATTAGGGAAGGAGAAGAAACAAAATCCCATGTGTACAGAAATTCACAGCACCCCAAATAATGAGGGCTGCAAGAGCTGGTCCAATCAGCAAAAAAATTAACTGCCCTTCCTAAAAAATCAAACCATGTACCATATGGCTTTCCTATGGAAGGGAGTTCCAGGGAATAGAGGCTGCTATAGAATAGTGTTTACAAGCATTTAAATACAGTCAAAACTCTCATTATTTTTATTGAAACATAACACGTTCTTAATCAAATATTTCTATTCATCTATTTTGAGCTGCTGGAAAGAGTTGAGGTTTTTATACAGCATGTTAAATTAACATGGAGCTCCTTTTTTCTTCTTTTTTAATAATGTAGTTAAGCGTGGGGACGCGGGTGGCGCTGTGGGTAAAAGCCTCAGCACCTAGGGCTTGCCGATCGAAAGGTCGGCGGTTCGAATCCCCGCGGCGGGGTGCGCTCCCGTTGCTCGGTCCCAGCGCCTGCCAACCTAGCAGTTCGAAAGCACCCCTGGGTGCAAGTAGATAAATAGGGACTGCTTTCTAGCGGGAAGGTAAACGGCGTTTCCGTGTGCGGCTCTGGCTCGCCAGAGCAGCGATGTCACGCTGGCCACGTGACCCGGAAGTGTCTCCAGACAGCGCTGGCCCCCGGCCTCTTGAGTGAGATGGGCGCACAACCCCAGAGTCTGGCAAGACTGGCCCGTACGGGCAGGGGTACCTTTACCTTTACCTTTAGTTAAGCGTGATACATCAAACCATCAATTTAGGTCGAAGAGGCATCATCTGATTCAAAATTTTCCAGAAAGTCCCACATCACCGTTGGACATAGCCATAATATTTTTTGTTTTTCTAAGATTGCACTGCCTTGAAAACAGTAGCTGATATTGCAACCCACATGAGCGAGACATCCTTGAATGCTCAGCCTCAATGGATTGCCATATGTAGGCAAAGCTTGTTTGTCCTTGTCGCTACCTTTGCCTGTCTACCACGGTGATTTCCTTTATTCCAGACAAAATGCAATTATGTAACCCAACTGTGCTGATGGTTTCCAGATTTTGTCATGCTTTCTACAACAGTTTAAATTGGCAGCATGAATTTATGCATCTGCAGTCTCCCTCTGTGTCTTAAAAAAAATCCAGAGAGTGGCAGACAAGTAAGAACCTGTACACGCATCTCTAGGGATAGCATAGGATGAAATCTACTTACTGTGCTTTGGCATTAAAAGTGACTTATGTGAGGACTAGGACAATTACCTAATTAACACATGCACTCTCTATTTTTTGAAGAAATTTTTGTTTAGATGCAAGCATGAGCTACAGTAGTCATTATCGTGGAAGAATCATCCCCTTCTACTGGGGAATAATGCCTCTTCCATAATGCTGATAGTATTCGTACATTTAAGACAAATCATTCTGATTAATTGGGGGCATCGTTTTAGTTTTGCATTTTTAAATCAGCTAAACTTGTCAATTAATAAAAATGGGATTCTGCAATAGTGTCAAAAAAGAGGGTAAAATATAATATTGGGTAGACGCTCCACTGCACTGTAAAGTCCATGTGACCCACAGTAAAGTCTGTAATGAGCAGCATATGGACCACCAGCAGGCTAGTGCTTAACTATAAGGCTGGCTGTATGCAAGTTGCTGAAACCAAATTAGAAATTGTATCAGCAAGGTTGTCTAGAAATTACTGGGTTTTGTTTTTTCTTTCTGTTTGCTACTGTTTTCTGTTTGGTTGCTACTTTTTCTTGCTTTCTGTTTGCTACTGTTTCTGCAACTTGCTTCTTTTGACTCCTTTTGTAAACAGTTGGCTGAATAGCACATGTGCTTGACTGCTCTGGGGAGTTGGATGCAGTTTGCCCCTTCCCCTTAAAAAATACTGCAGATCAGGGTTTCCCTGGGTCTAGACTGGGGATGTCTAAAATGCTGGTGGCAACTATTAGTACAGGCTAGAGCTGCAATTCTCTTAACTATCTTGCAGGGAGTGTCAAGAGTGTTGTGTCATCACAGAAAAAAATGAATGGGTGAAGGGGGGCGGGGAGAGGACAGCAGCATACAAGATGAAAAGTTGCTGCAAGTGTGCCCTGTGTCTCAAAAGGCTCAAGGCAACCTTCAAGAAGAGCCTCTGATCAAACACAGACGTTTAGTCACACACGAATAATAATTTCACAAAGTCAGTAGGATGTTTATTTAAAATACTACCATTATTCATTGTTCATACAGTTGAACACACAAACACAATAAAGCAGTATTTCTTTAAACTACAACTTACTAAATCATCAAATACACCGGCACCACTTTTGGGTGAAAAGTCACTTTTTACATGCTGTCAAAAGTCTGTTGTCATTGGTACTGATTGCACCTCAAAGGCCAGGGTATTCCAGAGTTGTGGAGGGGCCTGCTATTGAGAAAGTTGTATTTATTATACAGGATTAATAATGTACTGAAAGAACTTATGTGCATTCTGCACTGGGAATAGTGGTTCTTCCACACTATTATTGTCATTACTCACTAAGGTAACTATGCTTGAACTTGGCTGAAGAATTGGGAAGTAACATTTTCTGCTTTGTAGTCAGCAAAGGCTGGTGCTCTGAAACAGCAAAATTGTGGAAGCTTATGAGCCAGACTCTAAAGAGCAACATTCCCCAACCTGGTGCCCTCCAGATACTTGAACTGGACCTCTCCTCACATCAGCTGCAGCCAGTGAGGCTGTGGGGGGTGATGGGCATCATAGTCTACACCTGAGAGCACCAGGTTGGTCAAAGGTTGCCCTTGAGCAGGGGCAGGGTAGCCAAGTTTGCTGATGGCACTAAATTGTTCAGGGTGGGTAAAACAAATGGGTTGTGAAGAGCTCTAAATGATCTGTCCAAATGTAGTGAATGGGTGGTAGAATGGCAAATGCAATTATGTGTAAGCAAGTGTAAAGTGATGTAAGTTGTAGCAGAAAAAACCTTAATTTCACATTTTAAGAATGTGGGGTCTGAACTTTCTGCTATGAGGAAAGGCTAAAACATTAGGGGCTTTCTCAAGGGTTTCAGAAAGTTTTCTGATGCATAGGAAATTTATCCAATTAAGAATTTCCCAATTTCTAAAAAAAAATCCCCACCCCTCCTAATTTCCCAAATCTTACGATGCGAACCATTGAACTTTCGGCCTTTAGCATTCAAAGGGAACTTGTCATAAGTGCCTTTGTAGAGGTCTCAGCTGATTAAGCCACTCAGTAGCATTTTACTGGGTTGTGTTTTGAGGACCTGAGTGTGCTCCGCAACTTACTTTCGTAGTTATTCTTCCCCATGCCTGTCTAAAATGCAGGAACGGGT
This sequence comes from Podarcis liolepis, assembly GCF_965112155.1. Lineage (NCBI taxonomy): Eukaryota > Metazoa > Chordata > Lepidosauria > Squamata > Lacertidae > Podarcis > Podarcis liolepis. Next base: position 44,292,497 of record NC_139560.1, on the reverse strand, counting down.
AAGTGGAGGCAACAGAGGGAAATATTAAAATTGATCTTAAGTTCTCTGGCTCAATAATAGCTTTTTGCTTTGAAAACCAAAGCAGAAGTATATACAAACTACTGCACAAATAGTTCTGTTCAGATAATTCCTGGTTTGGGGTGGGTGGGCGAGTTTAGCAGTTATTAGAAAGATTTTCAAAGCTGATGAGCAATATAGCAATAGCCAGGGTACCTGCGCAGTGACACTTTTGTTGCCATTACCAAACACTGCCTCCTGTGGAGAGAAGTAGCAAATAGGTTTTCTTTTGTTAATGTGTTGCTTACCTGTTCTTGGGATTCTTCCAGATGTGCACTGTCCCCTTCCTTTCTATCCTCAGGGACACCCAGCCTCCTATGCAGCTGTTCTAAGGCAACAGACATCAGGCCACCACACAGAGCGCTTGTTTTGGTTCAACCCTAGAATTGTTTTTCCAGGCAGGTGTTCAAATGTGGGCAAGTGTTGTAGACTAGCGCTAGATAATTCATGTTCTCAGGCACTTGTGATATATGCTTAGAATTTCATGAAGGGAAAACACACACTTAACTTGCTGCACCATTAGATGGCAGTGTTGTACAACTATGTTGCAGTTAGCGGACAGGATTATAACTATTGCAGAGCCATATGCTTCGCTCTTAAGGACATTTGGACACATGATGCGAAAAGTGCCTCTTGGCCTTTTATGCAGCCCATGTATACAAGTGAAAAATAAATGTAGGGTAGAAAGTAGAACAAAGGCACCAAAGCTTTGTGGCACCCAGGCAATCTACACCCTATGTAGATTGTGCATTTTGTACTGAGATGTCAAAGCATTTTTGGTGTGTGTATGTGTGTTTACAGCTAGGTCCTGTGCATGCATACTTATGAATAAGTGTCAGCTTGCTCTGTAAGCTTATTTAGACATGTGTGTTTAGGATTGCAGTTTCAGGCTTGCAAATTGCAGATGAGCATCAGACCCCTAATTTGCAATTTTGCCTTCATTGATACTCCTGTACCCAGCACTTCTTTACCCACATCTTTGGGAGTTGCTGATGGTTGGAAACACTTGGATGTTTCTTCCTTCCTCTTTTTATCTACTGCTACTCTTTTTTTTTTTTTGAGGGACTCGGGTGGCGCTGTGGGTTAAACCACAGAACCTAGGACTTGCCGATCAGAAGGTCGGTGGTTCGAATCCCCGTGACGGGGTGAGCTCCCATTGCCTGGTCCCTGCTCCTGCCAACCTAGCAGTTCGAAAGCACGTCAAAATACAAGTAGATAAACAGGTACCACTGCGGCGGGAAGGTAAATGGCATTTCCGTGTGCTGCTCTGGTTCTGCAGAGTTTCCACGTATGTTTACCAGTCCCCCTCCTCTTTTCTTTCTTCTGCCTTCTCTTCTGTTACTTGTGCTCTAGTTTATCCTTCCAGGCTGTCTCGGATCCTTCTTCCTCCCCCAACTTGGAACTACACATACCAATCAAACCTTTTCTCTAGCAGTGGTCTGTAGCTGAGAGAAGATATCAAAGGCTGGCCTTTGTTAGGCTCTCGATTTGCTACCTGCAGAATAGCTGAGGGAAGCATTGGTGGGGGTGTCAAGAGCTTTGAGACAGTTGTTTCTCCCTAGAGTTAAAGGGGTTTTTGAAAGAAGGATCACTTGATAGCATTGTAATAGACAGCCATACCACTCTCTTTAGAAACAAACAAGCTTCACAAGGTTTCATGTTGGTTTTCAAGCTGCCTTGGTTAGAGGTGACAATAGAGCAGCACTTTCAGCTCTCTAAGTTCTTGTTCTCTAACGGCACCTACCATTTAGAGGATTTAACAAGTACCCAGCTATTACTCCTGAAATTATTGTAACTTTAAACGCTCACCGCCCCTATGTGGAAAGGAGGAACATACCTTTCTGCATGGTTTCTTGGCCCTTTCATGGATGAGTTGGAAGCCTTATTAAAAAGTATATTTAGCAGGGGTGGGGAACATTTGCCATAGGACAATCTTGGCTTGCAATGCCATTTCCCCCAAATGTGGGGCTTGTGATATCAGCTAATGGGCACTAGGGCTGGGTTAAATCCTGTTGTTGGCAACATGCCCCTGTTCCAGCGGTGAATAGTTTGTGGAAGTAGGATTAAGAAGAGGAGTTTGGATTTGATATCCTGCTTTATCACTACCCGAAGGAGTCTCAAAGCGGCTAACATTCTCCTTTCCTTTCCTCCCCCACAACAAACACTCTGTGAGGTGAGTGGGGCTGAGAGACTTCAAAGAAGTGTGACTGGCCCAAGGTCACCCAGCAGCTGCATGTGGAGGAGCGGAGACGCAAACCCGGTTCCCCAGATTACGAGTCTACCGCTCTTAACCACTACACCACACTGGCTCTCTGGGGAGGGGTGTGTGCCTATGAGGCAGACTTCCCCTTACTACTTTAATATCATAAATGTGGATAAGTGCCTTAAAATCGGTATTAAAATGTTAGATTCTAGAGTTGTGTATCTAATTAAAAATTCCTGATTTGAGCAAAAGAAGGCCCTCACCTTTTTTTTTTAGAATGAACCTTGTCTGGTGAAGAATATCAAGCATGAGATTTCTTGCCTAAAAAGAAACACATAGGTGGTCTCAGAAGTGTGCAGTCACACAGCATTGTCTATCAAGACTATGACAATTACTTTTTAAGTATGGTAGGACCTCCCCTTGGGTGCATCATGCTCCAACATTTTGGCCTTTTCAAAGGCAGGTGAAAACACACCTTTGTCCAGACCTTTGGGGCTGGGTGTGAGGAGCATTTTGACTCGTTTCTCCTGGCTGCATTTTCATTTTGTTGTTGTTGCCGTTTGATTTCGTTCATGATTGTTTTGTGTTGATTTTATATATTTGTGGTTTTTAAGTGTTTGTACCCTGCCCTCGGACCCCTGAGTGAAAGGGGGAGGGTTATAAATATGTGTAATTAAAAAATATTTAACACAGAAGCCGTTGCCAAAAGCAGGACTAACATTGTGGTGTGGCGTGTCTTAACATCTCTATATTGCAAGCTGCGAGAGCAGAGATGCATGACTAAACTAAACCAATTCAGAATTTATTCTTAAATATGTTTGATGGATTTTTAAAAGGTCAAACAATAAGCTACGTCTGTCATAACACTAACTGGAGCACAGCAGGAATGTAGAAGTCTGCTGTTTAAACAGAGGAGCCTAGAAGGGAAGTGTGCAGTACTATAGAAGCACTGTAATATTGCATAATTCATGTACTGTTTATTCTGCTGATTTCTTGCTTAAAAGTTTGGACTATACAAACTCAGATTTATGTACTTGCTCTTAAGAATGTACAGTGGAAGGATCTGATAGTATCTTCTTTCCTGCAGGAACGGTTCTTGTCAGAAGCAGCACTGGACAGCTGATGCTGCTGTCCCAACAAGCACTTGCTCAAGTTCAAAGCCAGGCCCAAAAGAACCCAATTGTACGACAATCATTGCCTGCAAATGCACCTACAGTCAAAATACAGACTGTACAGGTAAATTACCTCTGTAATAGCAGTTTTGTTGTGTGTTTCTTCTGCTACTATAGCTTTTCACAGGACTTGGGTCAGTGTATGTCTTTCTCAGGGATGTGGGTGCAGCAGTGAAGTGAATCTAGTCTAGATGCAGGAATCATTTCCATTTTCTGCTGGCACCACTTGCTCATAAGTAGGAGATTAAATAACTTTAAAATGTTAAGCAAGCCTTAATTGCCTATATAGTACAGTGATTTTCTGTTCTTTCCTCTGCATTCAACTTGCTCATACCAGCTATCATTGTTACTACATGGATGGGAAAATTTCAATACTTAGAAATAAAAACACTTGAACAGTCATAGCCTGAAATGCTTCTTAAGTCATAGCATTTCTGCCTATCCATAGAAAGAAGCCTTCTCTACTTGGCATGCTACTGGATCCTCTTCTGCATTGTTTGCATCTTCCTGTTTAGAAAAGACTTTTGCCCAGCCTACTTGAATTGGGACCGATAACATTGATGTGTCCAGTTAGAAGGAAATGGTGCTTGGCCACTTACCCAAGATTTCATTTTGAGGCTTTTACCTAACAATAAATTTTCTATCATCTTTCTGAAAGAATTCTGGAACTCAAGTACTGAAAGTATCAGCTGCTCCTCATACAGCAGTGACTTGGACAACACCTTCTGTTAATTCAAATGTTAAGAAGCCTGCTGTAATCCAGGTATGACCTCCTTGTTATTTTCTGGCACTTAAACATTTTAGCCCAATGAGTCACAAATCTAATAAATGGCAAGGTGGCTTTATAAATCATGCTGTGTGTATCTCTTTAAATTTTTTACATGTACCCAATGGTGCACTTTGTGGGACGCGGGTGGCACTGTGGGTTAAACCATAGAGCCTAGGACTTGCCGATCAGAAGGTCGGCGCTTCGAATCCCCGTGATGGGGTGAGTTCCCGTTGCTCATTACTTCTCCTGCCAACCTAGCAGTTCAAAAGCACGTCAAAGTGCAAGTAGATAAATAGGTACCTCTCCGGCGGGAAGGTAAACGGTGTTTCCGTGCGCTGCTCTGGTTCGCCAGAAGCAGCTTAGTCATGCTGGCCACATGACCCGGAAGCTGTACGCCGGCTCCCTCGGCCAATAAAGCGAGATGAGCGCTGCAACCCCAGAGTCGGTCACGACTGGACCTAATGGTCAGGGGTCCCTTTACCTTTACCTTAATGGTGCACTTGCCAATGTAACTCAAAACATACTGAGGAATAGGAAAACTGCCCCCCTCCCTAGTCATCTGCCTCATTCAAGTTGCCATATGGATTGGGTTAGTCATCCTTATTCCCCAGCCTATGGTAGTGTCTAATGCCTGAATCTGACTGCAATAAAGCATTAATTGCAGTAAAGCAATAAATACCTATAAACACTGCTTTATGAGCTCTCTTCAGTGATGGTCATTCTCAGCTTCTGGTGGTTGATGGAAATGTGCACGGTTGTTAGGATTACTATCTGTCAGACAAAATCGTTATTGCTAAATCTAAATGTAGGTTCACATGAGCTAATCTGCATGCATGATGTTATGTGTATCTGTTTGCTTTCTCCTAAAAGTGTGAATGGGAGACATTGTTGGAAAGTTGTGTTGGAGGGTAGTAGACACCAACACCAGTAGAACAAAGGTGCCTTCCTGATACTAATATTAATGTAGCAGCTTTGGTTTTGCTTTTTCCTGTCAGAATTGAATCTAGCTACTTAAATGTTTAATTTCTTCCAGTCAATAGCATCAACAAATAATAGCAGCACCACAGTTGTGGCTGCAAAGTCCTTGATTACCGGACCAGTGGCAAAGCCTCCTGTTTCTGATTGTTCTGTGCCCTCTCTTGCTACAAAGCCAGTCCCTGACACAGAAAGTAGGCCAGTAGCACAGGCCAGCATCTCTAAAGTAAGTGCAAAGTAGTCTAAGATTGCCTACCTTTCCCAGTATTTCAGAACTGAACAGAAGTTAATTTACTCTTTTGGCTTCCTATCAGGAAATGCTGGAAAATGTGGAAAAGTGCAAAAACTTCCTAGCAACACTAATAAAACTGGCATCCAGTGGGCCTCAAGCACCTGAAATGGGGCAGAATGTGAAGAACCTGGTACAAAGTCTGTTGGTAAAAGTTCATCTGCAAGTATTTGTGCCCTGATCCTAAATGTATTTACTCAGAAGTGATTTGTGTGCACACAGGAAATAAGGTGTGAAGTACGGGATGGATTAAGTACATGGGGGCATACTAGAGGCCACAACGTCATTGGCTACAGTGCACAGTGGGGCATGGCATAAGGCAAGGATCCCAGTCATCAGGCAGCCTGGCTGCAGGCCAATGTTCCAGTCCTAGCTTGAGTACTGGGACAACATTCAGAGGGATGCAGGATTCTCACCATAATGTGAGCCACTCTTGCAGACCTCTCAAACAATGAAAGGCTCCTTTTCCCCCAATAAGTTTTTCTATATCATGTTTAGATATGCATGTGCCTTAAACAGGGAAGTCTTGGTTGCAAAATGAGTTTGCATATAGGGTTGACCTATTTCAAAAAGTGAAAAATCTGACAGTTCCCATATGTCTGGGTTTTCTTGGACATTTTTAGTGATTTTTGGAAATTCCGCACAGACTATTTCCAATGGTCGAACCCCAGATATGTCCGGGAAATGGCATACCTAGCATTTGCAAAGCTTTTAGGCTTCTGCAGCATGCTCATTAATGTTGGAGTGTCATAATTTCCAGAAGCTGATCCCATTCTTTTTTACAGAGTGATTGGTGTAGAGTGTATGACATGGCAATGCTTCTGTAGCTCTGTTTTTGCTTTTCCTGAGCATGTTCAGAATAGGCAAGTTAAATACTGCCTGTTATAGTAGCACATGCAGCAAATACAAATTAGCTGCTTCTGGATACAAACTAGTAGAAATTTGACTCTCTGCAGTCTGTCTCTCTAGTCATGTGGCAGAAATATTGCACAATTTTTTTTACCACCTTGGTGCATTTCCAAGTTTGTAGTAACAACTTAGAAATCTAACTTATTGCCCACAGTTGCTGGTTCTTAAACAGTGAAGAATTCATCTTAGATTCCTTTTGGGAGCCTGCTGATACTGTACACTTTCTTCAATTTAATTGTTGAATAGAATATTCAGTGTGTGAAATTGTTAGTACTGGAAAGTTAGTGAATTGGTGGGTTCAGTTTAGGCACATCTGGAGAAACGACACGTTACATTTGTGCAACCATTTCCTTTCCTATCTAGGAAGCCAAAATGGAACCAGAAGAATTTACTAGAAAACTGTACATTGAGCTAAAGTCTTCCCCTCAGCCCTATCTTCTCCCTTTTCTCAAGGTATGTCTAAATGAATTTGCTCCCCATTTTAAGTATCAAAGTGGTGATGGTCCTTGATGGTTGGGTGAAAGGTTGTTTTGAAATGTCAGGAGAATTAATTTGTAAAGCAAAACACACTGGGACTCAACATGAAGTGGTTGGTGTGGGAAAGTGAGCCCTTCCAGTGAAATTCTGTCCATGCCTCCATGGTGTTTTGATAAGAAATGGGACCCCCATGTCTGTGATATTGGACCATCTAGTGTGAGGCTAGCTGGCACAAACCTGCATGTACCATTTGGTTAACTTCTACCCATTCAGGGGAAACTTCCTGCCCATTCAGGTTCTTGTGGCTTCTCACACATGCAACAAGAGCAGGACTTCAGGACCAGCTTCAGAAATGTGTCTGGGATGTTGTCCAGTGTGCTTAGGTCTCCTGTCAAAGTGCAGATTTGTTAATGATTGCAAAGACAAACAGCCTGAACTTTAGGAAGCTTCCTTGACGATCAGATGTGATAATTTGTATTGTTTAGCTGGTCTCTGGTCTGCTAGTTTTTTTTTAATGTTTTATCGGTGACATTGATACTGTTCAATGAGACACAGTGCAGTGTCAATGGTGGAAGGAAAATGCAGGATCTTAATTTTTTTCTATTGCTTTCTTCCTTGCGTAGAAAAGTATGCTTGCCTTACGGCAATTAATGCCTGACGCACAGGCCTTTATACGGCAGTGTCTTCAACAATCAGGACCACAAACAGCTCCTCCTATTTGTAGCACAGCATCATCCGCTTCTTTGGTACCTGCTGCCAGCACTCCTGTGACTGTGACCTCTCTTAAAATTCCGACGGGGATACCCTCCCAACAGACTTCAGGCCCAGTCCTCTGTACATCAGGAGTGACAAGAGGATCTGGTTCTCTTCAGCTTGTTCAGACCACTCCTGTTTTGTCAGGGACACTCTCCCTTCAAGGTGCCAGTCCCGTTCCCTCCACTAAACCGACTACTGTGAGAGCTGTACATCCAGTCTCCTCCACTGCAATGGTGGCAACTGGTACCACTTCTCTCCAGGTTGTGAAACCAGTCCATGCCCCTGCAATGTCGTCATCACCTGCATTTGCTGCTCCTAGTTCTGTAAAGCCGCCATCTTCTGCTGCAGCAACATCTCTACAAGCTCTGAAGCCAACCTTGACTACTGCTGCAGCAACTGCTACAACAGCAGTGACCGCATCTCTCCAATCCATAATGCCAGTTGCTGGGAAACCAATCACTATCAGAGTTGTCCACCCCAGTTCTGTCCTTTCCCATTCAGCTCAGACGTCACAGGCTGTAAAGGTAAAGCAGTTGATAAGTTTATCTTGCTCTTGATCTGTAAAGCTCTGAAGTTTGCTAACCTTAGCAGTTCAGATGAGCCAGCAATTCAAAGGCAGTTTATCAGCAAGTAATTAAAATGGCACTTGTGCATTTGCCCCTTACGTACCTTGCATAACTTGACACCTGAGATGTCCATTTTAAAAGGTTAATATATGAGGAAAGGGGCAGTATGGAGATATGTGAGTACTAAGCAACATTGAGGAATATATCTGTCTGATAGTAGTCCACTCAATGTTTAGCACCCATCTCCATGAATAAAACTCTGGCAGATACTAAACAGAGCAGCTTTCTAGGTATTTGGCAATGTAAACTAAGCATTCCAATACCAGAACTTTACTGAGCATGAATACTTGAACTGGGTGTGTGTTTGCACAGTTCACCCATTCTGTGTACTTGACCATAGACAGACCATTATATCTCGGCCTCATTCCCATAATACAGATTGGGGGAATACGGTCTACTTTACTGGGTTATTGTACGGATTAAAGACTATGTTACATACTTTGAATGTTCAAGGGCTGTACAAATGTTGAATGGTGATGGTTGACTCAGCTCCCCACTGCTAAGTCTGTCTCATTTGAAGTCACCATAGGTACTGTTGTTGGATATCCCTTTTCTCCCTGATCTACCAACTGAAGGAGATGTTAAAGTTACTGTGCAGTTATTTTCTGTTTGATAAGGAGAGCAGGAAACCTTTCACAGAAAGATAAAAGAAAGCACTACTTCATGCAGCACATAGTTAAGCTATGTTACTTGCTCCTGTGGGAGGCAGTGCTTTAATAATTCCTGAGAGTTAGGGCTAAGTGACAGCAGATGATGGGATCTGTAGTCCAGCTGGAGATCCAAAGTTGAAGAAAACGTCAATATTTCGCTTGGCAGTTTTAAAATGCCCATCTAGTTCTTATTTCTAGAGGTTCATGTCACTGGGAAGAATCTAATTTCCTCCCATGGAAATGGAACAGTTTTACCCTGATTTTTTATTTTTTCACGTTTGGGGTGGGGGTGGGGTTAAGCATTTCCTGCTTTTGGCATAAAGTTGACACCATTCAAACTTCACCACAGAACCCCTGCATCAGACTTGTTAGTATTCTGGAAAGCTGTTGAATATATGGGAGCAGGAGAGGTTAGAAGGCACTTTTGGTCTTGTAAAACATTGGGGGTACATAATGTCTTTAACTGTGAGCCATGGCAAAATGGCTTCTGATATTTGCCCTTTTGAGTCGTAGCAGTAGGTAGCTTTGATCTCATTTTATGATCAAACAGATTTATTTAAGATAATTTCATCCTGCTTTTTGACATTATCCCCAAAGCAGTTTCATGTGTTTAAACCAACATCAAACGGCCAATAAAACAGTAAAAAAATTGAAGAGGAGCACCAGCGGTTTGACACAAGTTCATAAATTCACTAGATCCACAAATCCTTTCTGAAGCAAATTCCAGCTGTCCTAAACAGGAAAGACCAAGGGGAGAAAGTTTCATAATCTCATTGGTGCCACTGGGAAGGGCCTGTTCCATATTGCAAACTTTGGCACCTCTGATAGAAGGGAGAACACTGAGCAGTGGTTCTATCGGTGTCTTTTAAGTGTGCAAATAAGTTTGTATTGGAATGCTCACAAAGCACGTGTCCTGCCAATATGATTGTACCCATAATTGCTGAAAGAGGGGGGAGTGCAGTCGGACTTCTTAAAGCCATTTGACATGCTAATGTCGTTTACAAGCTTGATCTTGGATGACTTGGTCAGCCCTGATGCAAGTGTCGCACTTTCATGTGCATGACTAACTTGATCTAATATTGTGACTGTTTATGTTTGCAATGTGTGCTGAGTACTTTTATGTGTAACTTTTCCAGATAGTCCAGCAGCCTTCAGGAAGTATCTTGAAAAAAGTGGTCACACTCGAACAGGCTTCACTCCATGCTGTGAACAAATCAGGTGAAAAAATGCCATTAAACACATTGATCCAGTCTAGTCAGCTTCCTGCAGGTACAGTTCAGTTATCTGGCTGATTTCAGACCTCATGCCCAAACCATAGCTTGGATAGTTTTCTGTGAACTGCCTTGAGACCTCCGGGTATAGGGCAGTATATAAATTCAATAAATAAATAAAATAAAATAAAAATTGATTTGAACCACAAAGTGCACACCATGCTGTTTCCACTTTACAAAATGTATCTCTCTGCTTGGTGAGTGTCCTTCATTTCAGTGGTACAGCTCAATGTTTTGTCTGATGTCAATAAACGGGGAATTCCAAAGTGTCCAAAGTTTGTTTTCTTACAGCTCTGGAACTAGTATTATGTGGCACCTGTAATGGCGCCAGTTCCACATATCAAAGTGGTTGAGTGGGCACATTTGGTTTAAGGTGATCATGGAAGTGAACTGCTTCCTAGCCATTAAGGGCTTTATATACCAATAGTAACACCTTGAACTTGGCCAGTTAGGAAAATGACAACCACTGCAGATCTCTGAGCAGGGGTGTTGCATGCTGACAGATTCTCATTCCTGTCAGCAAGTGAACTGCAGCTGTATTCACTAACAGCAGTTTCTGGGTGAAGCACAAAGGAAGCCCCACATAGAGTTGCTTGGCTGCAGTAATTCAACTCTGAAGTCACCAGGTTCACAAAAATGTTTTAAACGGGGATAAGGTAGGCTTGGGCATCTCTGTTAATGTTGCACACTGTAGTTAATTGCAACATGTTACTCAGCTGCTAAGAAACCGGCACTTGTTGCCAATTTTCCAGGCTCAAAGTTGTAAACAACTTGGGCCAAAAATACATTAAGAGTTTGTCTGATTCTATGTTCCATCTGGATCACTCAGATCCTCTGATGAGGAACTTCTAGTGGTTCCACTTACCTCTGATGTTTCTTTGGCCTTTACTATGAGCCAGACCTTGGGTGTGGCAGTTCCAGACCTGTAGAACTCACGTCCAGTAGAGATTCAGAGGAACCATTTCTTGCTATTTTCCAATGTCTTTTGAAAACTATGTTTTTAAGATGAATTATCTCTTTTTAACCTTTCAGTATTTGTTGTTGGTTTTTAATGTTTTTATGAATGTGTGGATTGTATTCCTAAATGTTGTATACCAATTTGATGTTTTTATGAAAGTCTGAACTATGAATATGTAAATAATAGGTGCCATGATACATGGAAAAACAAATTCCAGTATTTGTTTATGATAGCTGAGCTTTGGCTATCATGATGGTTTTATGATGATAGGAATGAACCCGGATGAGCCTCGGGCTCCTGAAGTTCCCCTCCTCTCAACAAGGAGTTCAAAGCTCTACTTTCCGTTACAAACCATCTATAACATTAACCATTTTAGGGTTAAGATGTAACACTACACTGTGAATAAGCAAAAGCTTCTGTTCTGTCTTCTTGGCCACACTAGAAGGTGGCCAGGAGTTTTGAGGAGGAGCTGTTTGCCCAGGCTTGTACCATTTCCCCTAAGCTTTCTCATGATATCCTGAATACCAGAAGTGCATTTTCCCAGTGATAGATGCTACCTCTTGAATATTGGCACAGTACTATCCATTGACCCATCCACAACCTTTAAGAAAGATGCCTGGACCTTGCACAGCAAATGTATTAACTGTGCTAAAAGCAGTTGTCTTGAAAATCACTTGGAGAGTTGTCTTAATTACAAGAGGGAGCAGCCTTTGTTAAAGGCAACAGTTACAGATACCTTTGATGTTGGAATATTCTTGGCTATAGCACAGTTGTCCAGGTGTCCCATGTCCTGATAAAATAACTCGAGCAGATAATGTGTATGGGAACTGCATTTTGACCTTGAAGCAAATATGCAGCTTTCATTAAAAAAAAAAACAAAAAAAAAAACCCAGAAAAAATCCTGGACACAGTCTCTCCAGATATCTGTTCTTGGGTGCGCTGTGCGCTGAATGTCATTAAGGATTTTGCTTTCTGCTACGGATTGTTCATCTTTTTCTTTTTCTTTTTTTAGGTTCTGTTGTGAAACAAATTACCCTGCCAGGAAACAAAACCCTGTCGCTTCAAGCATCTCCTGTTCAGAGAAATAAAATAAGGGAGAACGGAACAAAATCCTTCAGGTAAAAAATAAACAAAGTCGGAAGTTTGTGTACTATTCAAAAGCCTGGCTGGGAGGTGGGGTGTGGGGGGTGGGGTGGGAAGCAAACAGCCACAGAGAATCGAGTGATGCCTAAATAAATATTTAAGATTTCTGATGGGAGTTTTTGCTTCCTTGGTTCTGATGTTTTAGTGCTAATGAAAGGAAAAGCCTAAAATTTGCCCTGCCAGCTGTTTCAGATATTTACATTCCAGAGCTTGATTGGGTTATATGCTCCTGAAGTCCAGGCTTTTATTTATCTAGCTGCTAATCCTAGTTCTTTTATTTTGAACTCCTTATCCTGTCTTCTAACTGTCCAACTCATTAAAGGAATTCGCACATTGCAAAATATCAGTATTGCTACCTCACTGAAGGGAAATACAATTTAAGTCTGTGGGAACTAAAACTTCACACATTTTAAAGAGTTTTCTTTGGATTTGAGATTGCTTTATCCTAAGCAATATGAATAAAATGCTTGAACAAATGATACATTTGTGAGCGGATTTTAATTGCACACTTAATATTCTAAAAAATATTAATGAAATTAGATAATTCAGTCAATTCTTGTTAGAACACTTAGAGAAAAAGTAATTGTAATATAACATTATTCCATAAATTATGAACAAAGATTGTATTTCACTGTTCCTTGATGAAAATAAGTCAGCTTCATTAATAACTCTACATACTATATTTTTCTTAGTTATTCTGTTGGGGTTTGAGGTAGTCAAATATACTGTATTAGATTTAAGCTAATTCTAAATCAGCAAACTCTATTCCTTTTAAGTAGCCCAGCAGCTTTTTTGTAGGGTTCCGAAGGGTATCATACCCGTTAGCTGAATCTTAGGGTTTAATACAGACTTGAGATTTATTAACACATTTCAATTGAAATCAGATGTGTCTAGTTGTCTGCGGTTGTTGGAAAAGAAGCTGTATTTGTTTTCATCACCCTGAAAAATCATTTGAATGTGGCCAGTAACTGGAACGAAAATCCCTTTCAGATTTCTGTTGCATAGAAGGCTCAGACGTTGACACATTAGTGTAGTCCACTCTTGGGGCAAAAAGTCACTCCAGAAGATCTTGGCCCCTTCCTTTATTGGGCTGTAGCCTGTCCCCTTAAACTAGTGCTGTGCTACCTTTTGGTGTAATAGCACAAGGATTTAGTAGAAGTCTGTGCCATGCATAAAATGTTTTGGGTTTGGGGAGGGAGGCAAGGATGTCAGTGGCATCTTGTGCAGAAGGGGAACCTTTGACTGTTCAGATGTTGTTGGGACTACAACTCCTGCCATCCTGGACCATTAGCCATGCTGGCTGGGGCCGTAGGGCAATAAGTATGGCATTCAGCTAAGTTTTAGACACTTCAATGCACATAAGGTAGTCCCAGTAAGGTAGGCCCTAAGACTCTGGCAATATCTGGTGGAGGGCCGTAGGTATAAGATGTGAGAGCAACTCTACTAATTTAGTGCTAGTATACTATGGCAGGGATGCAGGTGGCGCTGTGGGTTAAACTGCAGAGCCTAGGACTTGCCAATCAGAAGGTCGGCGGTTTGAATCCCCGCAGTGGGCTGAGTTCCCATTGCTTGGTCCCTGCTCCTGCTAACCTAGCATTTCAAAAGCACGTCAAAGTGCAAGTAGATAGCGGGAAGGTAAACGGTGTTTCCGTGTGCTGCTCTGGTTCACCAGAAGCGGCTTAGTCATGCTGGCCACATGACCCAGAAGCTGTACGCCGGCTCCCTCGGCCAATAAAGCGAGATGAGCGCCGCAACCCCAGAGTCGGTCACAACTGGACCTAATGGTCAGGAGTCCCTTTACCTTTTATACTATGGCAAAAGACTGTAGCAAGGGAGCTTTTCCCCTCCAAATGTGGAAGGTTAGGGTAGCTGCTTTAGCTGTAGTGCAGGAAGTTTCTGTTCTCACTACTACTTCTAAGTTGTAGCATAAGGGCTGATATCCCAGCAGTTAGCAGCATCAAATGCTCTATTGAACTTCTACCATATAATTAAAACTGAAAGATAACTGTGATAATTCATGACTGTTAAGGAAGATTATTTCACTATCTCTGTCTGCAGATTCTAGCTGGAAGTTACACTACCTACAAGAGACTATGTACTTGGGGCTTGGGGGACTTAATGCTTTCCCCAAACTCTGATCTGTGGATCACATAGAGCTTCATTCACGTGGTGCATAGGGTGTCTGTGGTTGAATGTGGAAGGTGGTGCATACATCACGTTAAATATTCATATTCATTTTAATTGTATTGCTATTTCTTGGTTTCATTTCTTACATTGTGTTACCATTTGAATTCTACAGAATTCAAATTGTAATGCAATAACATACAATATATGGGTAATAAAAATATGATCAAAATCATGCAGCACCTAGCACAGCGCATTAAAATCGCTACAACATGCAGAAAAAAACATTAAGTTGGTCCACCAAGACCTGTTGCAATTTTCAGGTGGTCCATGGTGAACAGCATTTGGGAGCCATTGTTTTTGCAGCATCACACTTCAGTAAAAAGAATGGCAATCTGAAATCCTTCATCCTAAAGCTGGAACAATCTTACTTTTGTCCAGATGTCTTAATTTAGCTTTTTACCTGTGTGAGAGCTTTCTTAAATATAAAGAAAGACAATGAACACAGATGAGTATGTAGCTGCTACCAACCTAATCCTAGATTAAATTTTAAATTGCTCCATGCAGATTTTGATTAGCAGCCTCTGGCTGGCATCTTACAGGCTTTAGCTCAAGCCTGTCCTTATTTTTAGAACAATTGTGTAATTAAAATAGTGAAAAGTGCAGGGCCAATATTTGAACAGCAGAGGGTGCTAAAGACTTGTTTGTCACGTTTTTGTGTGTTTCTTCATTGAAAAGTTTACTAAATGAGAAAACCAGGAGGGACTTGCTTCAATTGGAAAGTTTGATTAGATCAGTGTACTCCACACTTAAAGACATAGTTATGAGCCAAACTAATAAAATGCTTAAGTAGAGAAGCAACTTCTGTAATTGACAAAATAAATGTCCCAATATTAATGGTTTCTGTGGATAATCCATAACTACCACAGGAGGAAATATTATTGATGTTGGCAGTCAGTCTGATACTGGGGATTCGGTCCCAAGCATACCTGCTTGCTAGGTCCTAGTGAAAAGATCAATTCATGCCACCCCCTAATCTTGAGCATGTTACTCAGCTGACCCTTAAGTGCATTTTTAATACCATGTTCACTAAAATATGAACAAATGGGTTCAAGACCAATCCCAACAAAATCCCACTTCTTCTTTTTTCAATACTTGTAACTCTCTTTTTTTGCTTGCTGAAAGTATTTTTCCTTGTGGTACCATATCAAATGCTCTACTAGAATGAACTAGAATGGCCCCAGCTTGCTTATCAAGTTCTCTTAAATATTAGGTTAATTGGACAATTGAACTCATGTTGAAATATACCCTTGTTACTCATTTTGTTGTTGTAGTAAAGTTCTTTTAACCATTACATAGACAAGTTCAAGTCCTTGTTTCTCCATTTCTTTGATAACCTTAATTTTTAAACGAAAAGATTGAATACTTTTCTGACTTGACTGTGCTTATTTTTCTATGTGATCTTGCTCTTGGCAAGCTTAAAGTATTGGGCCTACCTTGAAGGAGCCGGTGCTGTGTCCACTGCTATATATATAAAAAAGCTCGCCCTGGATTCCCTAGTCTGTGGTAGTCATTGGCTGGTTGTGGCAGAGCAGCTGCAGGCATTATTGGATACAACCGATAGTCTGATCCCATTTTAGTCTGGTTTCAGACCTGATGTTGGGATGAAATCAACCTTGGTCTCCCTGAAGGGAGAGCAACAAGCAGAATGCAACCTTTGTGCTTTTGCTTGATTTCTCTGTGGCTTTTGATACCATCAACCATGGACCTGAACTGGCTGTGTGACATAGGTGTCAGGAACATTGTTTTATGCCGGTTCATGCTACCTGCAGCATCAGTTCCAAAGAGTGGTATGGGGGGGGGGCGATGTTTATCAGGCCCGTGACATTTGTTATGAGGTGCTGCAGGGAACTCTCTTGTTCCCCAGTGCTATTTAACATCTATATGAACCCATTGGAAGCAGTCATTGGGGGATATGGAGTCATGTGTTATCAGTATGCTGGTGGCACACAGCTCTGTTTCTCTACAATATCTAATCAAGAGCGGCTGTGTGTGGCTGCAGTTGTGGGCTGTATGGGGGGGGCAATAAACTGAGTTTAAGCCCTAGCAAGAGAGCATTTTTGTGGGCAAGTGGTTCTCATGTCCAGACAATAAATCAGTTACCTGTTCTAAATGGGGTTGAACTTCAGTGCTGCAAATTGCCATTTTCCCAAGAGTTTTCCCTCTGCGGAATTTTGAATTCTTTACAAGGACGTTCCCACTTGCTTCTCTGATCCTAATCTCCCTACCCACAAAGTCTCTTCAGTTGTTGTTGTTTTTAATGTCTCACTCAGCCCTCAAACTTCTAATCATGGTCAGTGACGACTTTCTCAGGAGCCTTCACTTTCCCGCTTATGTCATTTGTAGAAAACGATGCCAAAGTTGCCAAGTTTACCTAAACATTGAACTTGCAATGCTAAATTCTAGCTAGTGCAGATCAAAGAAATAAAGCAGCCTGGTTAGTGACAGGACCTACAGCCATGTTGGTAAGCACAGTATTTAATAGAACAGTTTGCCTTTATAACCAAATACAAAATATAATAGAAATTTTTGCTTGTAGAGATGAAGATGACATCAACGATGTGACTTCTATGGCTGGGGTCAACTTGAGTGAAGAGAGTGCATGCATATTCGGTTCGAAATCTCAAGCAATCGGCGCAATTATCCGGTCTTGTCCAGAAGAACTCTTCCTTTCATCAGATGCACTGCAGAAGAAGATCCTAGAAATGGGTGAGAAAATTGGGGGGGCAGCGGGGGGGGGGAGATACTTCAGAATGCAAAACAGGCTGCATAAATCTTAACTTTGACACCACCTTTTTCCTGAATGTACTGGTGTTGCTCTGTAATGAGTTACGGAACTTGTATTTAAGCAGCCAAATTTTTAAATAGCAAATTAGCTTGGATCGCAGCAGCACTGAAAGTGAGATTATGAAGCAATATTAATCTTAAAAATGGGAAACTATAGATTTTGGCCAGTGCTTTGCAGTCTTTACTACTCAGTGCTAATGTATAGTTAACACACATCTGTTTGGTTAACACATGCAGTCAAAGACTTCAGCCCCTGCCCAAGAAATCTTGAAGCAAGAAACATGGGAATTGGGTGGATGACCTGTTCTTGCAAGGGCTTCATTCACCCTGCAGGAACAGGTTTGCAGCCTGGGAGTACCTATAGATTCCAGCCTGTCACTGCATCCCCAAGTGCAGTCTGTGTGGCTAGGAGTGTTTTATGGCTGTTTAGGGACTGGGATAGCCTGGCTACAGCTGTCCATGCTCTGTTGACCTCCCATCTTGACTACAGCAATGTGCTTTCTGTGGGACTGCCCTTGAAGACTGTCTGGAAGTTGCCACTGGTGCAGAATGCAGCTGCTAGTTCAGTGAGGCAACACAATGTGACTGTCATCAGTCCTGAAAGTGCTGTGATAACCTACTGGACTCTGTTTAGTGTGTTAAATACCGCATACACAGCCCTATGTGGCTCGGGCTGCAAGCCATCTTGGACCTATAATCAACAGAGGAGACCTGATTTGTTGGCGGCACCCAGTTGATATTTATTGCTGACAGGGCCTTCTAGGTGGTGGTTTCCCATTTGTGAAATCCTTTTACTGATGAGATGTTTGAGGGTTTTGTTCTATTTCTGAGCAGGCCAGCAATACATCTTTGAAGCAGTAGATCAGAGAGATGTTCCATGAGCACTTTGCACTGGTGCATAGGCTTCTGGGGCCATTTGACCAAGCAGCTATGAGAAGGATAGTGCCCAACTCATCAGCCAGACAGCAGAGAGACCCAACAGCAGTGCTTAAGGCAACTCCCACTATTGGTACAATTAAATAGGAGGGGATGTTCTAGGGTTGTCTTCCCCTTAAACATCTTTTTGAGTGTGTGCACCTTTCACCTATGGTTGGGGTGGGGGTAGAAGGTGCAGGTGTGTCTTGGCCACAGATTGCTCCCGGAAAGGGGTTATGTCATGTGAAAGTCTGTTCCAAAACCATCTTGACTTGGATTCCCAGCTTTTCTCCCCTGCCCCAAAATGGCCTCAGCCAGAGGAAGGAGAATGGCAGAAGCATATGGCCACAAACTGAAGTTGGGTGGCTAGGTCCTACAAAGCCTAAATCATCTAGCTGCAAGTGTTTCAGATATAGAGCACAGACGCTGTTTAGTAACGGGGACTTTGCATGCAAAACCCAAAGAGTCAAACATTAGAGGTGTGAATTTAATACCGTACAAGTAGCATTTTTCATTGTCCTTCATGGATGAAACTTGGGCACACACCTTGGTTTAAAATTTAGCATGGCCACCAGGGGCCAAACAGAATTGCTTTGGAGGCTGCATTTGGCCCAAGGGGTGCAAATCTGCCATCTCTGCTCTAAACAAATCCTAGTTTTCTTTGTTTCCCCAAATCTCAACATCTTAACTTCAGCAAATGTTTGCAAGCTACCAACACTGAAGCTGCTTTGCAGTGGCGTAGCGTGGGTTGTCAGCACCCGGGGCAAGGCAAGTAATTTGCGCCCCCTAACCCTAACCCCCAGATGTTGCGCCCGGTGTGGCCGGCCCCCCCTGCACCCCCCACGCTACGCCACTGCTGCTTTGCATAAGTGTAAAGTGCAGCCTAAACCAAATGTTGGAATATGCTTTCTGCCCATAAACAACTTAATGTAAAAGGTGACCATTTTAATATTAAAACAGTAGCGTGTCTTAGTCTCTGCTGAGGTTCGTGATAGCAGCCAGCAACCCCTTGCACACCTATTTTGAGGGTACATTTTATTCTTGGCATGAAATATGCCTTTTCTGCATTAGTATACTTGTTGTTTTAAGTTCTCAAATCTCTGAAGGGGAGAGAGTGCAGGTTCAGGAAAACGCCTTTGGGTCTGCATTTAATAGTAATTTTGCTTCCATGGCACTGAATTGCCTGGGCAGCTGCTACACCTTACGAAGCCTGTGCTGAAAGCAGGGTCTGTTGTCAACCAGAGGAAGCCTTCATTAGTTACATGCGCTACTGCAGAGCACTGCAAAGAAGATGCTTAGCCTTAGTGGTAGGGTTCAAGCAGCTTTCCTTAAAGCAATCTGCCTCTGTGCCATTGCTCTGAAAATATTAGGGGGAGTGAAGGGATGCAGAACGAGAGAGAAGCAGAGCTCACCCAGGCAAGCTGCAGTTATGGGTGAAGAGGAAAGGGGGCTGCTTTAAGGCCCTATTGGACTTAGCTGCTTTCCAAGCTGTTGCCTTGAGACGCTGGGTCAAGCTGCCATATGCTGTTGGCTGGACTGGAGTATAAAAAAGGCCCAGTATGTTGCGAAAAGCTTCTCAGTTCATTAACATGTCAAGATTTAACAAGCACTGTGTCAAAACAGGGCAAAACGTAACTGTGCGTGTGGTTTTGTGTGTTTTTTTTAATTACTGAAATTAACCAAATATGGCACTAATTTCTACAGCTACTACTACTTCCTTTCTCCCAACCACAAGGCTTGATTTCTGTATTCTTATTAACTTTGTCCTATAAATGACCTTGCAAGGAAAGTGATTCTAGGGGCTAAGTGAAACAATGTCTATTTTCTGAAGCTGTAGGCTAGGTTTTATTAATGTAATGTCTAAGATCTTTGAAGTTGTGGCTTTACCAGGAAAATCACAATCTCCCAAACCTTTATTCATAATGGGTATGACTTCCAGGGGGAACAGAATGCCTGCTGTGCTAATTATTTCAATTATCAGCTAGTACTAAAACACGTAATGGATTTTCTCTGCCTCCACAGGTAAAAGCCATGACATTACGGAAGTTAATTCAGATGTTCTGAACTTGATCTCCCATGCTACACAAGAGAGATTAAGAGGGCTTCTGGAGAAACTAACTGTAATTGCTCAGCATCGTACGATGACCTGTAAGGTAAAGGAAATAATCATTAAGCTTCTTGGTCTCCTAACAGTCTTGTTCCAGTCGGTGGTTTTTAAAAAATTAAAAATTAAAAAAGTAGTTGTATTGGCATCCTATATCTGAAATCTGCCTTAAAGTATGCTTCCTCATGGATGCAGGAGGTTCTAGGCTATTAGGTTGTAAGAATAAAATGCAGTCATGGAAATGGCAATAACCAGAAGAAAGCTACCACATACCAATTCCACCTACTGGTTCATTTAGTCCAGTGTATGTCCGCTTTAGATCAAGAAGATCAGAAGGTTGGCGGTTCGAATCCCTGCAACGGGGTGAACTCCCGTTGCTCTGTCCCTGCTCCTGCCAACTTAGCAGTTCGAAAGCACGTCAAAATGCAAGTCGATAAGTAGGTACCGCTCCAGCGGGAAGGTAAACGGCATTTCCGTGTGCTGCGCTGATTCGGCAGAAGCGGCTTATTCATGCTGGCCACATGACCCGGAAGCTGTACACCGGCTCCCTCGGCCAGTAAAGCGAGATGAGCGCCGCAACCCCAGAGTCGGTCATGACTGGACTTAATGGTCAGGGGTCCCTTTACCTTTATGTCTGCTTTAATGGGCAGCAGTTCCAGGCTTCTTTCTTAACTAGAGTTTCCAAAGATTCCTCCTGGGACTGTCTACAAACTCAAGCATGCACGCCTGTCACTGAGGTACACCATGCTTCCAATTATATGCCCCCATCCTTCCCTGCCTTTAAGTGTCTTCAGGCATCAATTTAGTTCAGTGCTGGGCCTGTTTTCTGAGCTCGGAAGCTTGAAACTGGACATAGGCAAAAATGGTTCTTGTTTTTTTGTGGAGGGGAGGGTTGGAGCGAATGGCTGGTTTTAATAGCTAGTATAGATAAGCTAACTGAAAATCTGGAAACGCTTTGGAGGAAAGCAGCTCTTAATGGAATTTAAATTTAATAAATAATAAAATAAGCAGATGCAATCTTGGTAAGCAAATGTGCATTGAATTTATTTTAAACTTGTCTATTACGTTAATGCAAGCTGACTTGCTTTTAACATCTAGGTTGGGGCCAGTGGTCCATGTTGTATTTTAAAACAACCATAAATTCTCTCCTCCCCCCCCACCCCCGCTTTTTAGGGGAATGACAAGTACACAATAACTAGTGATACAAGGGCCCAGCTTCGGTTTCTTGAGCAGTTGGACCAGATCGAGAAGCAGAGGAAGGATGAAGAAGAGAGAGAGGTGTTGCTGCGGGCAGCCAAGGTGAGAGAATTGTTATTTGCAGAAGACTTACGGCAGCTAAATATTCCTAGACCTAGATGCTGCCAGTTTGCTGCAGCTGAAAGAACTATACAAGCACATCCATGTAGGAGATGGGTATTTTACAGTAATTGGGTACCTTGAGAAGTTGGACCTCAGAGAAGGGATTCAGAGGGGTTCTCATGGACTCTGTGGATCCCAAGGTTTACCAAAAAGGTTCGAACTCTGGCAAAAAATTTCCGCAACAGCGGACTACAACTCTCCATCCTTCCAATATTTTCTATAATAATTTTTATTGTATTGTATTGTATTTATGCCCTGCCTATCTGGCTGGGTTTCCCCGCCACTCTGGGTGGCTCCCAACAGAATATTAAAAACACGATCAAACTTCAAACATTAAAAACTTCCCTAAACAGGGCTGCTGAGTCCAAACCTGTTGTAATCTACGGACACTTCTTGCATTTGTGTGTTTTTGTATGGTGCCAGTGGGCCCCCTTGACACTTGAAATGCGTAGGAAAGATACCCCATAGAAAAAAATAAGGTGGATGTTAAAAGCAAATAGGAAAACGTCATACACTTTGGTTATATTACTATTTATCACTATTTCAGAGTTGTTGGTAATAAGCCTATGTCTGGGCTGTATGACTCTAGACCATTTACTGAATGATGCTCTTGCTAAAAACAGAAATAGTACAAAGCCAAAAATTAGAACTAAGATGGTGGGGAGTTCGTAGCCTATCTTTCTACTATTATTTTTTGTTGCTTCATGTTGAAGACAAAAATGGATGAGCAGCAGCTAGAGAACACTTCTGCTTCCGTTTCTTAAACCACTTCAGTCATCTCCCACCAGATTTCTCAGTTTTTGGCAGCTGGTACCTCTTGCCAGAGACCTCCATATTGCATGTTCATGGGTCTGTGCAGAATGCAGTAGCCAAGCATAGAAGTGCAGGAAGTTATCTCTTTATATAGCGTTCAGTGTGTCTAACTTGGGTCTGATGAAGATGTAACTCTAGCCTCCTGCAAACTACTGGGCAGGGGACTGTATCTTGGGACAGGTGAATTCTAGCTATGATTTGCAAGGATTGGCAACCTTCCTGGAACCACAGGTCAATGGTGCAACAAATATGAATTTTACCTTTGTACAGTAGGGCAGTTCTCTCTCTCACACACACCCCTTTCCCTATCCTCCGACGAAGCAAGCAAAGTTCAAGGACAGATTCCAGCCAGGCAAAAACTCTCAAGAAGAAGGTATGAAGTAGGGCTGGTGAGCAGCGTGGCCTGGGGAAATGGGTGTTTCCTGGACAGAGTTTTGAGGGCCAGATAGAGGACTGAAGAGGCCACCTTTGGGCCCCCCCCCCAGGCCTGAGGTTCCCCATACATGCCTTAGAATTAACTTAAAGGGTACATTCCTATTATCCCACATTAGATTTCAGGGCTGGCTGACTGAGCTTTGTGTGGCCTTCAGCAAGTTGCTTATGCACTGAGCTAGGAGCTTCAAGGTTACACCAATTTGCTAATGGACCTAGAAGTCTTTCCTTCCCCTACCGGATGATCCACTGGTAGCTGCCTGGGACCTATTAAATGTAACCTATTATAATTCTTGCAAATGACCTAGTTTAAAATGGCCCAATATAGGAACTGAAAAAATAGGCTACTTAAGGAGGCCTTCTGCACGCCCATCAAATATGGTGCCGGATCTTTTTATCTCCCTCCTTGCTGCTTTTCTCATTTTCCCAAGTGTCTGTTGCTGACATGAACATCATCACGCCTAGGCTGGACCTGACTGACAATGTTAGCATCATTTTTAGTTCAAGCTTCCTCTGGGCTAGAATGGAGGCAGCAGTCCCTGATGAAGAGAGGGGTTTTTTCGTGTGTGTGTGTGTGTGTGTGTGTGTGTGTGTGTATCTGTGTGTGTGTGAGAGAGAGAGCCAATCTGGCTTGAGGCATTCATTCCCTGCAGCTAAGATTTCCAATCAGAAGAGAAAATTGTAACTTATTAAATATTTAAAGATAATGTTGTGTTTGGGTGCTAGTAATTTCTATTAAACGTCTTTCTTTCTCTTCCTCTCCCTCCCCCCTTCTTTTCTTTTCCTTTCCTTTTTGATAGAGCCGTACCAATAAAGAAGATCCGGAGCAGCTGCGATTAAAGCAGAAAGCAAAAGAGGTATGACTTTTTCAAGTCCCCACGCTTTGCCTTTGTGTTCTGAGGGAAGGTTGGCAGCCCTCCTCTCCTGGCAATTAGGTCAGGGTTTATTTTGCTGTTGCATACCATTTGCAGAGGCCTTGGGGAAGGACAGGAACTGCTACAGGCAAGGGCAGCACTTCAAATGAGGTCAATGAATTATGAGCTCTTAACATTTTATTTTCATAGTTTACAAAGAACTATTTCTAGACAGGCCTAAACTATACAGCAGTGCGTTTGGTAGGAATATAATGTGGGATTAGGGGGGGGAAAAGAGACTTTGAGATTTAGCATCTGGGACCGTACAATAGGCTACATTTTTCCAGGGTAATTGTTCGTTTTGTAAATCTGATACTGCTTATAATTCTTTGGCTGGGAGGCGGTACTGGGATTTAGTTTTAAATGGAAAACGCCTCTGGCTTTTAATTTTCTGGGCCCAGCAGTTTTCTGTTCTGGAATGGAGCCCTTGTTTCACGCAGTTCATGTTTAGCTGCAGGGGTTTTAGTTTATAGCTTAGACTGGTTAAGCTTTTACTCCCAGAGGCCTCTGCATAGCAACTGCAGAAATCAACAAATAAGTTCATTTATGTCTGCTGCAGCCTCCTCTCAGTAGCTGACTTTTTACATTTCCCAATATCCATTTCCTGACTTTTCTAGCCGGAGAGAAAAAAGCTCCACTAATTGGAGCTTATTTTAATTGAGCCTTAATATTGGATCTCACTGGAGTTGCCCCCAGAGCTACTGGGAACAGAATTAAATGAAAATACCTAAGGTTGAAGACTGTGTGAGTGAGATTTTTTTTTTTACTTGACCTACAGATTCTTTTCCCCGCTGAATAAATCAAGCCTGTTCACATTTCTGATTAAGGATCTGACAGCAGACAATAATAAAGACAATTGAGGTGTGAGATGTGTGATACAGAGCTGAAGAAATTGGTTTCTATAGTTACTTGACTGATTCCATGCCATTTTTAAGGATCTCTGTGGTAAATGAGTGGTTTTGTTTTTTTCCTGAGCAATCTTTTTCTTAACTGTGCCTCTTGAACTATCAAATTTGTTGTTGCTTAACATTGCTACGGTTGGCTTCTAAGTGCCAATAGTAGTAGCAGCAGCAGCAGCAGGTTATTTATGAATGCTTTAAAGGGCCCTCATTGTTTGGATTAATGTAGGAGGAGAGGCAGTACAAATGGCAATCCCATGAAATGGTCTCGGCATCTGTGCACCAGACTCCAACCAAAGTAAAGGAATGCCCACAGAATGCAAGGCTGAGTGAGGGAATTTGGACCCTCTGCATCAGAAGGTTTCCTTAGGCGCTTTGATAGGGATTGACGTTGTACATCAAAATATGCATGTTACTTACAACTTACCACTGTTACTTGCCTAATGCTACTTCGTCTCTGCCCCTCTAAGTTTTGCTATCAAGACAGCAGTTCCCTATAAGATACTCTTAATGGATATTTACCTTTAGTTGTGCACTTTACTACCCTAAACCTTGTGGGGAGGAGTGACTTAAGAATGGTGCATCGCCCAGTTATGGAAATGTTTTGACTTTCTCATACATAACTCCATTAGTCTTCAGTAGTGCTTTAGAGTGCAAAAGGTGAGCTGCCTGCCCCAAAGAGCTTACAATGCAAAATTCAGCACCATGGGAGGAAATGGGAATAATAAATAAAGTAATATGCCATTTCAGTTACGTATACTCATGCCCACACCAGAAGCACATTCAACCGGAGGAGTCACTCTGGTTCATTCCTCATGGAGGCCACCGGGCAAGAGGCAAGGTGTTAACCTAATATCATGCAGTACCCAGGATGTAGTGAAGGGGGCAGCAAATTTTTCCCCACAGACCTTGTGGGGGGCTGGACTATATTTTGAAATATATATATATATATATAGAGAGAGAGAGAGAGAGAGAGAGAAATATATATATATATGGGACGCAGGTGGCGCTGTGGGTAAAACCTCAGCGCCTAGGACTTGCCGATCGCATGGCCGGCGGTTCGAATCCCCATGGCGGGGTGCGCTCCCGTCGTTCAGTCCCAGCGCCTGCCAACCTAGCAGTTCGAAAGCACCCCTGGGTGCAAGTAGATAAATAGGGACCGCTTACCAGCGGGAAGGTAAACAGCGTTCCGTGTGCTGCGCTGGCTCGCCAGATGCAGCTTGTCATGCTGGCCACGTGACCCGGAAGTGTCTGCAGACAGCGCTGGCTCCCGGCCTATAGAGTGAGATGAGCGCACAACCATAGAGTCTGGCAAGACTGGCCCGTACAGGCAGGGGTACATTTACCATATATGTATGAGAACAAATTCCTATACCCCACAAATAACCCAGAGATGCATTTTAAATAAAATCACACATTCTACTCATGTAAAAACACGCTGATTTCCCAGGCCTTTGTTTGCCTACCCATGATAGTGTTTAAGTGTTGCTGGACCACTTGGGAAAAGTGGCCACAATATGTAAGGGGAAAGTTGCTTGGAAATTTCAGCACTTGCATCTGCCTTCAAAAGATGAAACTTCTCAAATAAGGGGATTAGTTAAAAGGAAGTTGAAGGGGTGGGTCAGGTGGGTCAGACCTCTTCAGGCAGCTTTGAAGTTTCTTTTAAATCACTGCAGTAGTACTACAGACTAGAATGGTGATGAACAAGTGCCAAGAGGATTCAAGCAGGCATAAATGCCAAGGTCAAGGAAGCTATAAATGGGAAGGGTTCCTTAAAAAATAAAGTCTTATCCAAATGAGGGGGGAAATTCTCATAAATGAGCATAAACTGAAGCAAGCAAAGAAGTAATTTGAGAAACTGATGGCTGAATACATTATTTTTTAAAAATAAACCAGGAACAGGAAAAGCTGCTAAGCCAGTGTTTCCCAAACTTGGGTCTCCATCTGTTTTTGGATTACAACTCCCACCACCCCTACCTAGCAGGACCAGTGGTCAGGGATGATGGGAACTGTAGTCCAAAAACAGCTGGAGACCCAAGTTTGGGAAACACTGTGCTAGATAGTAAGTTGAACTTTTTGACAACAAAGGTCTAAAAGCAGAAAGATTGCAGAGTCCATATGTGAATACTATAGGCTGTAAAATGGCGTTTGGTTTTACAGTGGTGCCTCGCAAGACGAAATTAATTCGTTCCGCAAGTTTTTTCTTCTTGCGAGTTTTTCGTCTTGCGATGCACGGTTTCCCATAGGAATGCATTGAAAATCAATTAATGCGTTCCTATGGAAACCGACTTCAGACCAGGTCCGGGGACAATCTGTCCCCCGACCTCTTCTGAAGGCTGGGGGGGGGGGAAGTCTTTGCTCCCCCCCCCCCACGGCAGCATTTTAAAATCGCACCGGACAGCGGAGGACTGCGTTTCTCCGCTCCCCCGGGAGGGCTTTTAAAGGCAGGCAGGCAGGCAGGCAGGCAGGCAGGCAGGCAGGCAGGCAGGGGGGACAAAGATTTCCGCCCCCCGCCAGCCTTCAGAAGGCTGGGGGGCGAAAGTCTTCGCCCCCCCCCCACGGCAGCATTTTAAAATCGCCCCGGACAGCGGAGGACTTCTCCGCTGTCCGGGGCGATTTAAAAGCCCTCCCGGGAAGGCAGCCAGGGGGGGCAAAGATTTTCGCCCCCCGACAGCCTTCAGAAGAGGTCCAGGACCTCTTCTGAAGGCTGTCGGGGGGCGAAAATCTTTGTCCCCCCTGCCTGCCTGCCTTTAAAAGCCCTCCCGGGAGAGCGGAGAAACGCAGCGCGTTTCTCCGCTCCCCCGGGAGGGCTTTTAAAGGCAGGCAGGCAGGCAGGCAGGCAGGCAGGCAGGCAGGGGGGACAAAGATTTTCGCCCCCCCGCCAGCCTTCAGAAGGCTGGGGGGCCAAAGTCTTTGCTCCCCCCCCCCCCACGGCAGCATTTTAAAATCGCCCCGGACAGCGGAGGACTTCTCCGCTGTCCGGGGCGATTTAAAAGCCCTCCCGGGAAGGCAGCCAGGGGGGACAAAGATTTTCGCCCCCCGACAGCCTTCAGAAGAGGTCCAGGACCTCTTCTGAAGGCTGTCGGGGGGCGAAAATCTTTGTCCCCCCTGCCTGCCTGCCTTTAAAAGCCCTCCCGGGAGAGCGGAGAAACGCAGCGCGTTTCTCCGCTCCCCCGGGAGGGCTTTTAAAGGCAGGCAGGCAGGCAGGCAGGCAGGGGGGACAAAGATTTTCGCCCCCCGCCAGCCTTCAGAAGGCTGGGGGGCGAAAGTCTTTGCTCCCCCCCCCACGGCAGCATTTTAAAATCGCCCCGGACAGCGGGGGACTTCTCCGCTGTCCGGGGCGAATTTAAAATGCTGGCGGGCGGCAGCGAAGCCTTCGCTGCCGCCCGCCTGCATTTTAAAAAACCTCGGGACAAAGGAGAAGTCCCCCGCTGTCCTAGGGTTTTTTTAAATGTTGCTGGGCGGCAGCGCTGCCGCCTGCCAGCATTTTAAAATCGCCCCGGACAGCGGAGAAGTCCTCCGCTGTCCCGGGGTTTTTAAAAAACCTCTCCGCCCCCCGCCAGGCTTCAGAGCAGCCTTCCGAAGCCTGGCGGCGGGAGGAGGTCCGAGGACAGTGGGCAAGACGCCCTGTCCCGGAGATTTCCCTATGGGCTTTCGTCTTGCGAAGGAAGCCCATAGGGAAATTCGTTTTGCGAAGCGTCTCCAAAACGGAAAAACCTTTCGTCTAGCGGGTTTTCCGTCTTGCGAGGCGTTCGTCTTGCGGGGTACCACTGTATTGCATTTTTCATCTTGTGTATTTGTTTGGTTTTTTTGTGTGTGGTGTTTTTTTTTTTTTTTTGAATGGTTGAGCTAGAAGGGACTTTGGAGATCTAGTCCAACCCCCTGCCTAAAAGCAGGACCTACAGCATCCCTGATGGATGCCTGCCCACTTTTGCCTTAAGCACCTCCAGCAAAGGAGAGCCCACCAACTCCCAAGACAGTTTGTTCCACTGTTAGTGGGGCAGCTGTTGCTATTAGGAAGCTTCTCCTAACGCTTAGCCAAAATCACCTTCCCCGCAATTTCCACCTATTATTTCTAGCACTGCTCTTCTGGAGCATCAGAGAACAAGTCTGCTCAATCTTCTGTGTGACAGGTCTTCATATATTTCAGCCATGTACAACACGTCAATTGCGAGACCTCGGTGGACCGCGAGGTTGTTTCTGGTCGATCGCAGGGCCTTTCTCTGAGCAGCGCATGTGGGGAGATGGAGGGAGGCACGAGGGAGGTGGGGGGAGGTCTGTGTGATGCTGCTGGAAGAGGGGAGGTGGGTTTAGCCTGGCTTTCTTGATGGGGAAGGGGGCAGCTGCCAGAGCCACAAGGAGGAGCTGCTTGGGAAGGCTCCCTTTGATGGGGGTGGGGAGAGAAGCAGCTAAGGAGAATCACGGAGCAAGGAAGGAAGCAACTCAGAAGGGAAAGAGTTAACAGAGAGAGAGAGAGAGGGAGAGGGAGAGAAGCTGGCTCCTCAGATCTGTGCAAACTAATATAAAAATATAGTTTGACTTTTCTCACTTGTTTAGTTACTTGTCCATCTAGTAACTATTTGGTTCTGTCGTAATGATATCCAAACATAGCTACTATATTTGTGAAATAAAGATCCATTTATTTATTTAACTTAAATGACTTTGGAGGGTGGTAGATCACTGCCAGTTTTTGATACTTGTTGGTAGATTGCAACCAACTTTAGGTTGGACGTGCCTGATATATTTGAAGGCCACTATCCTCTTTCTCCATTATACTCTCTTCAAGCTAAACATACTCAGTTCTTTTGTCCTGGTTGCCTATTGGACACATGACAGGTTTTTTCCAAAGGCCTCCTTAAAATGTGACACCCAGACTTAACACAGTTCTCAGTTTGGAGAATAAAGTAGGTATACATTTTCCAATAAAACCTTCCATCAGTCCATGAAAGCCACATAGTAGCCTTTGTTTCTATAAACTCTCAACTGCAGTTGTTCTTTTTGTGGGCTGTTTGCTGTCCCACATGAGAATGCACCAAGTCAGATTTGCACACCATGTAAAACTGCACAGTTCAAAATCGGGATTGAAAGTTCAAGTAGATGAGACAAGAGGGAAGCGCATACAAGCCTGAAACTTTCCATGTCTCATTCATGCCATGAGAGATTAGTTTCCCATTGCATCTGACCTGAACTAATGTCACTCGTTTTACATATCAAATGGCATGACAGGTGGTAATAGGTGCAACAGTCATTGGATAGTTTAGTTGCATTTGAATCTCCTGTTGGAAGGGCAACATGGAGAGGAATTCTGCTGGCTAAATTTTGAGCCTACGAGGGCAAAAGGTTTCAAACAAGCTTCCCTTGAATGTAAAATGGCACTTGAAGGCTGTTTGGGGCCTTCACTGCCCTCTGGAATATATTACTTCTGTACCTATCAGGTGGATAATGCTTGCTCTGTACCATAGTGAAGTAGATAATGCTTTCTGTTTATTAAAGCACATTAAGTATTCAGAATGCCCTGGTGCATGGGCAAAATAAAACAATAGTTCAAGTGACCATCAACTGTCTAGCATCTGTAGAGTTTAAGCCTGCACCGTCAAAAGCAACAAGTCAATGTACTTCTTCCTAAACTAAAATACTTGCCCTTCCTACTTGTACTGAAATGTGGTGGTGGTGGTGTGTGTGTGTCTGCAAGTTTTATGAAAGTGGAAAAATCCAATTTCTGTGAGATGGTAAGGAAATCTTTTCTTAAAACTGAACAGGAGAACAGAGCAGTTTCCCCTTCTTAAAAATTGCTTCATGTGATTACAGCTATGCTGCAAATGCCATTTCACCATTGGGAAGGGCTTAAAAAAAATGTGCCTCCACTTTATTTGTGCTTCAGGTCAGATTAACTAAAATGGTTATTGTGTCACCTAGAAACTCCTGACTGCTTCAAGACCAGACTTTTAAAAAACCTATATATTATTATTAAAAAGGCCAGCAGCAACAAAGACCATTTTACAATTTCTGCAACGTTTTCATAGCAATTTGATCTTTACACAGGTTTTTTAAAAAAATCTTTGTACTTGTAGCGGATGGAAAAATCGAAGAAGGGAAAATGGGCTTGAAATGCTTTCTGGCTGGCTTCTGATCTCAAGACTTGTCCCTTCCGAGCAAATATATAGTAGTGTTGAGAAGTCTATAGAGTACTAGTCTTGAGACTTGGTGGGACCTTGCTTCATCTGGTTAAGGGATAAGTAACATATCTATCCTGTGGTTCTCCAGATGTTTTGGATTCCCAGCTCCCATACTCGCTGGCAATTGGCCATGTTGGCCAGGGCTGATGGCAGTTGCAACAACATCAGGAGTGCATGTAGCTATCCCTGCTGTAAGCTGCTATAGCTGAATTAATCCCTCGAGGCAGTTGTTTGGGGTGTAAAGGCATATGGGGGCTGGTTCACATAGCACAACTGTCTGTCTGCAACATGCAGTAAACTTATTTTTGTGAATTGGCCATGGCAGATTTAACAGGTTGGAACTTGATACCTCCTGTGCAATACTTCTCAGTAGAAGTGATTCATATATTTGGATCTTGTCACAGTGCAGAGTTCTCAAGTATCTTGCATGTATGTATTTGTGACCTGGTGCTAAGAGATGTATGCGGTGGCCACAGAGTACCAACCTGCAATGCTCTAGCCATCTCAGCCTATTACAAATAGCAGCCAGAATGAGGTTTAGGTAAATATTCATAAATCAAAACTGCTTCCTGCAAGACGGAGGAAACATAAGCTAAAATAGTATTATAGATTCTTTCAGAATAAATTGCATTTTTAATAAAGGAAATGGAGAATGGGATGGTTAATTTTAAAGAGATTATTACATACTTTCTTAAATGGCAAATGTCCCAATGAAGTATGGATGTTTTTCAAAACAAATGTATACTGACCTATAGAATGATGTCCCTAAATATGCTTCTTGTTGAACCTTTTTATTGCTATACAAATGGGAGAACAAGCAAACAAAAACACGCTCAGTTCATGAATTTCTAATTGTAGAAGACTGGCCAAGGCTAAGACTAACTGACTCAAGTTGAGCGGTGACTTTCAGGGTACTGCAGACCAACCTACTCATAACTTCCTCTTTTCTTCCTAAATTAGTTGCAGCAATTAGAACTTGCACAAATGCAGCAAATGGAGGCTAACCATGCAGCTCTGGCAGCCATTGGGCCAAGAAAAAAGAGGCCACTGGATTCATCCGGACTGGAGGTACGTGCAGTAACCCTTCTTGGTTTAATATCTTCCAGCTGAACTGTGTTTCTGTTTTGTATATTGTTGGAATTTCACGCGACTTGATATTTATCAGTTTTATCTGCAATGAAGCAGCCTCTTGGCATCCGGAGAAGTTCTGCATGATTATGAGTTGTGTTCTGAAAAGGAATGGTGTTTTACTACTCCTGTAGTAAAACGTAGCATGAGGCCAAGGGTGGCTAGTGTCTTTTCCGTTGGCTGTGGTTGTGCAAATATCATGGGCATCATTTGGATGATATCTAAGGCAAGCCTCAAGTCTTTTCCCACCTATCTTGGATGTCTCACAGCATTTCAGAACTCTCATCCTGAATCTCATCTCATATCTCTCTCTCTCTCTCTCTCTCTCTCTCTCTCTCTCTCTCTCTCTCTAAGTTCCCGAATAATGAAAGAAAATCCATTTGCTCTTGTTATCCCTCCTGCTTCTGCATGATGGTGAATGGAAAGTTCCTGGGTTTCCGTCAGTTGAGAACTCTTCTTCTGCCTAACTATTTTGGTTGCTGTTAAGTCTTGATATAAAACGGATATTTTAAAAAAGGAAGAATGATCATCTGAATACACCCCCCCACATTATAAAACTAGCCAGCTATTTCAAAGAAAGTTAAATTGAAATACCTATTTGCCTTTGCTAACATGGCGTACTCCCGATGAGGTTGGACTGGAGCACCCATCGCCTGCGAATGGAGGACACCCACGCGGGATGTTTAAAACCAATGGCTGTTCCCTAACAATGTTGCCCAGAATTTTAAGGATGTTCAGGGGACAAGTGAGCTCTGGTATGATACTTTGCTTCTCAGGGCAAGTATGGTGGAATAAAATTTTGACTAGCCAACAAAAGTGAATCAGTCCACCAACAGGGATATTATCTTGCCTTTGAGCTTGGGTGTGTGCCTTGAAATTTTAATAAATTAGTGGCTATCTTCTTGCAGCCTGTAGAATGAGCTTTTATCTACCTTAATTACTGCTAAAAGATTTAAAATCATGAGCTTGGTATAACAACTTTCCCAGGTCCCTCCCTTAACCATTCGGCTTTCATTAGGTAAATCATGGTGTTTACTATTAAGTAGGTGAAGGCTACAGCAGAGCAAGGTAGTAATTATTCTTAGCTTTTACTTTTCTGTAATTCTAGAGGATAATATAATGGCTGCCCCTTAGACATATTCTTGCTGTCACTGATGCTGTTCCTACCTTATTAAACACTTGTGCTGTAACCCTACATAACACTAGATGAAAATGCCAGTGGCAATAGAGTTATACATCAGAACAATAGCATCCAACATTTTGTGCAACATAAAGGGAAGCACTCATTAAGGCATGCTATGCCTACACTTTGCATCTTTATAAGGGTGTCTATAAAATATGCAGCAAGTCACATTTGGTTTCTAAGCACCTATGAGTGATGCTCCAAACATAGCAGAGGTGGGGGACCTGTAGATGTTGATGGACTCCAACTCCCACCATCCTGGCCTTTGGTCACATTGGAAAGGACCTATGGGAGCTGGAGTCCAACAACATCTGGAGGCATGCAGGACCCCTATCCCTGCACTACAGAAATTAATCCAGGTTGGCCAGAGTGGACTTTCAACAGGGAGAGACAACCAACTGCAGCTCACAATGTTGCGTTAAGACTTAACAGTTTTAGGTGTATGAAGAATATATTTTGGTATTTACCTACAAAAAAAGTAACATGACCCAAGGTGAATATTTGAGAGTGATGGGGCCTGCTTTCTTGAATATAATTTTGCCAAGTAATTTGAGACAGACCATAACTTTAATATCACTAGATATGGGAGTGGGGGAATATTGCCACCAATATTTGCCAGCCCATGCTGCAGAGGCTTAGATTTCTAACCATGAGAGGAAGAGTGGCATGTGTTGTAACATTATTTACAGTACACAAATCACTGGGAGCTTTAATCTTTTACATAGATGCTGGGACTTCCTGTGAAAATTCCTTTTTTGTTTGTTGGATATTAGAGTGCTAAAGGGTCCAGCCGCTAAGCAGTTTGTTCCAACCAGTGTTGAAGTGTCCTGGTTCTTTGCTGGGGTTTAGAAATGGTGAGGTGTATTGTAAATGGATCTGAAGAGTTATGACTATAAAGTAGTTTTTAAATCAAATAATCTCTGAGAAATCTTTTTTTTTATAGAAGCAGAATGCTTGCAGTATACGCATAACAAGGAAAGCAAAACATCCTGATGAGTAAACAGTGTTCTGTTCAGAGATGAAAGGATGGCCTTGAAATGGAAGAATATGGCTTGGGGGCCTGTACACACTAGGAATCACCAAAAGCATATTTTGAGAAAACATGTCTAATTTAAATATGTAGAACTATATCCATCGAGTGCAAAGATACTTATTTTCTAAAGCTGTTAAATGTCAAAGAGCTTAAGCAGTTTGACACACATCTGACCGTTTCCAGTTATTTATCTTTCTAGAAGTATTAAATAAAACTAGTGGTAATGCACCAGAAGCATGCATTTAATTCATATATATACAGTTATATGGATAGCTAAAGCATCTTTTTTTTGGGGGGGGGGGGAGTGAACTAGTTTATGTGGCTCATGCCCTTCCCAACGTGCCAAGTGTTTTGGGTAAACATCTCCTGGGAAGGCTGCCATTATTACCTGAGGGCCAGGTCACTTTTTCCAGACTTCTCTTTGGCACTTTCCTGTGAAAGCAATTAAACTCTGTCCAAGGAAGTCTTGCCATTCATTGCCACATATAGAACATTAGTTGGTGGTGACGTTCCAATCCCAGGGTTCCTATGAGTACCCTGTTCTGTCTTGATGCTGCCATATTGACTGCATAAGCCTGGACACTCTTCTCCTGAAGATTAGAGGTTTGATGCAAGATTTACCTTTCGATTTGATTCTTCAAAAATCACATTTGCAGCACTGTGCCTAGTTGTTCATATCTATGTGAAATAGGGTTGATAGCTATCTCTTCGGTACCAGTGTGTGCACCATACCTGACACTACTGGTGCCTTGGCAAAAAACTATGGGGACAACCAGGTTGTTGCCATGATTGTGGAGCTAATGTTCTGTACTCCTTAACACAGGCACAGGGTAGCTAGAAAGAAACTTGTGTCTTCGTAACAGTTCGAGCCCCCTTGAGTGCTGACTCTCGTGGTTGTGGAATAATGCACAAATTGACTGACTTTCAGCTAATTGTGCAGACAAATGTATATTCTAGGACAGGAACCTACTGCTGCTCCATCATCCTTGACCGTAGGGCATGCTGGCTGGGCTGATAGGAATTGTAGTCCAACAGCCTCTGGAGGATTGCAGATTCCTTACTCCAGGTTCAGAAGCTTGTCAGCTGCCTTGACTTGCATTCTGACTGAGCCCCCTCAATTGTAAGTGCTTTGTGCATCTTGGGACTCTCTGTAACTGAGACACGGTCTCATTGGAAGAGACTGGGAAGCAACAAATGTGTTGTATGTCACATCTGTCAGTGGATGGTGGAGTTTCAGTTTTATCTCTGAATTTCGTAGAAGGTTCTCAGTTTGGGCCACACTCACGACGTCAGATGTTTGCCTGTAAATTGGCTAAAATATTCTAGGCTGCCATTTATAGGTTTAAGCAGTGCAGCTCACAGGCCCATAGAATGCCATTCCTGTACAGAGATGAACTTAATTATTTTCTTGTGTGAAAGATATCTGCAATTTAAATGACTAATTGTATTGTAGCTCTGGGCTAAACATATTGATAACACAAACGTTGATGACATGTGAAGGGTCAAGAGTTTTATAATTTAGTTGATGATATATTGCCTAAAATGATGTGGCAAAGAGCCAGAATATTTCAGTTTAATAATCATCTATTAAGTTAACATGACACATTTTGTACAGTATTTGTTACCTCCAGGTACAGATTAAGGATCTGATGCAGCCACAGATAGTGACATGTAAGCATGAATCTTGGGCATAATCATGAGTAAACTGACACTACATTTCCAGTAATTTGTCTCAATATGTAAAACACTCTGTTGGTTACATTTGAAAGGACTTGTAGAAATGTCACAATGTAAGTTGGGGGAGGAAAGCTACACAATAGAATATTAATACCTAGTCTCTTGCAGATCTTTGACAGTTTAGTGAAGTTCCAGCATGAGTGAAGATAATTGGATCATAAACATACACATTTATTCCTAAATTGTTCAAGTGAAAACATGTCTGTCATGCCATGAGGTGTCCCAAGAGTTCTCATTCTCCTTTTTAAAAATCAAAAGTGCTGTATAGTATTTTAGTTTACTTATTTTACTGTCAGAGAGCTGTCTTGGAGACTTTTTCATCCCAGTAAGAAATAGAAGGTCAACTGAAGTTCTTTCAAAGTGTTCAATATGGCACATTGATGGAGCATCTCACAGTGGTGCTGCGGGCACTTGACCTGTAGAAGAAGGAAAAAAAAGCAGAATTCTCTGGTTTGAAGCATGTTTTCCACTTTACAATCTCTTGGCAACTGAAGTTCGTTTCGTTTTCAGAATTCTGGTTTCATTGTGAAATCCTAACCATGCATTGGCTAATAAAAACCTTAAAGGGAGTTGTCTTACATGTGATTTCTACTGGTTTTATTTTATATTTTTAAAAAGCCAGTGTAGGTTTAAAACTTTTTCAAAAAACAAAATGCAGCACAGCATAAGGTTGTCATATTTCAAAAGTTAAAAATCCAGACACAAAAGCTGTTGAGCTTTTTTTTTGTATTGTTTCATTTGGCCAACGCTTGCTGCATAGATTTCTCATGAGAATATTCTGCAATTGACTTGATGGGGAGAGTGAAAGAAATTCCACTGTTTGGCTAACTCAAGCTTATCTGCCAACGGTAAATGAGAAACAAGGGTGGATCTCCCCTCTGGACTAAGACGAGTTATAATTGAGACAAAACTGTTGGAAACAAAGTAACAATAATCAGTTAAAGGATTGTTGGTGAAAAGGCAAATAAGTAACCAGATTCCCCCTAGGGGGAATTCTGTGAAACTACAATGGATACAATGGCTGTGGAAGGAAAGTTACTAGTGGAAATCGAAAGGATGTTTCAACTGGTGGGAATCTTACAAGAGCAGAGCTTGGCCATGAATAAACAACTTGAGACTATGACCTTGGGAACAGGCAACTCTGCTCTTTGTATTGAGGACCTTAATGAGAAAGAATCCACAGCTGATTGGGAAACAATATCTACAGAGCTGGAAGAGACTAAACAACAAGAAAAAGAAGAAGTAATCCTGGGAAGCAACAACCAAAAGTTGACATCTGCGGAATACAAGCAAGGAGACGATGGGAACATATCTACCACAAGTCTGCGAAAGACACAGAAGAAGAAGGAGGAGGTCCCAAGACAAAATGGAATACAGGAATTTAAAATAAAGAAATATGATTGGGACCTCCGTTTGGACTTAGACTTTGAAGGGATAGACTTTGTGGAAATTCTTCAGCAGTCACTTTGGAATCTTCTTGTGGGAAGAGGATACATTTTGATGGTGAAAGAACTTTTCCCAGACTTGACGACTGACATAAAGGACTACCAACAGGACAGGCGAAGAGGGACTGAAAGAGATTTGAAAGCCTCGGACGTGAGGAACCCAGGCTGAGAATCTCGAATTTGGATTTTTATTGGGAAGGGACAAAAACCGGGGATGGGAGGGAGGGAAGAAGAGACTCTTATAAACTCTTAAGACTTCTAGGTTTGGTTAAGATGACTCTTAATTAAGATATAATGAAAATCGATGGAAGAGAGCTTAAGTCCAACTTATGAAAATCAATTTTTATTATAAAAAAGGTAATAAGATGAACAAGATTGTTAAGAGGAGAAACACCAACTTGCTGATATAATCTTGAAACTGGGATGCACGAGGGGAGGTGGGGGGAAGTCAAGGAACAAGGTTAGGAAATGGGGATTTGCTGATTTTATACGTGTTTTTGTCTTTTGTCTTCTTTGTGTATGTTTTGCCTTTATAAAAGCAGA
Source organism: Podarcis liolepis (assembly GCF_965112155.1). Taxonomy (NCBI): domain Eukaryota; kingdom Metazoa; phylum Chordata; class Lepidosauria; order Squamata; family Lacertidae; genus Podarcis; species Podarcis liolepis. Next base: position 44,254,590 of record NC_139560.1, on the reverse strand, counting down.
AAACCAAATAAAAATTTTATAAAAAAAAAAAGAGAAACAAGGGTGGATCTCTTACCTGGCGTGACTTCATTACATGTATGTATTGCACATGCATAAGAAAACATTATATAAATGCTTTTGGAACAAATTGCAGAACCTTTAAATTTAATTCTCATTCTTCTGATCGTCTCTTGAGAATGGATACTATATAATTGTATTTTTGCCCCTTGAGTATTTCTTGGACCAGTGATGATTAGCGTAGTCCATCAACCATGTAACATTATTGCTAACGTCTGTTAACTTTGTATTTGTCATGCTAACTATTAAAAGAAAGCAGCAAATTGTAGGCTGGATTCAAGGGAGGATGGTGTCTGTGATACGACTCATCAGCTTTCTTATACAGCAGCAGGAAAAACGAAAACCTTGCTACAGCTTCTGATTCTCACAATGTGGAAAAGTACACTTTTATTTATTAAATTTGTATCCTACCCTGCCGCCCAAAGGAGGCCAGAGCAACAAACATCAAAATGTTAAACAATACAATTTAAAGTGAAATGAAAACATACTTTAAACAACCTAAAAACATTTTAAAGCAATTAAAACATCTAAAAAACATAACACGCATACCAGCTTAAATCAGAGACCAATCTGGTTTTGTATATTATTGGGGGGGGGGGAGCCCTAGATAGGATTTTGCATGACAGTTCTTTTATTTTGGCACATAATGAAAGGCTTGGATAAGTCTCCCAGATTTTATGCCAATCTTCCATTTAGAGTTCAGTTTGCACATCTGTTTCCAAATTCTACATGTAAGCTAAAAGCTATATGGGCTATTGTGTGCATTTGATTAAGTTATCATATTTATCTATTTCATAAAAATATTTCTAGACTGCCCCTCATAAAATATTGGGGGTGTATGCATCAACATTTAGAAGTACAATAAAACATAATATAAAAGAAAGACAATATAAAATAATCATAAAAATGATGGGCTCATCCTGACAAAGTTTAAACAACTCCACACCCAGTGTGGGAGAAGCTCAAATCTGTTGCCTTGGGAAAGTTCCCTGAGAGAGACTCAAGTGTTGCTTGGTTAAATAGATGTTGGAGGAAAACTTCACTTAACCTTAACCGACACGCATGGCCAGTAAAAAAAGAGGCGATGGTACTGTTTCATCACAAAAAAGACACTGCTTATATTTGTGCTTTGTGAGACAACACGTGAATGCTACAAATTCAGTACAGTGGTACCTCGGGTTACATACGCTTCAGGTTACATAAGTTTCAGGTTACAGACACCACTAACCCAGAAATATTATCTCGGGTTAAGAACTTTGCTTCAGGATGAGAACAGAAATCGTGCAGCAGTGGTGCGGCCACAGCAGGAGGCCCCATTTAGCTAAAGTGGTGCTTCAGGTTAAGAACAGTTTCAGGTTAAGAACGGACCTCCGGAACGAATTAAGTTCTTAACTCGAGGTACCACTGTACTTTGAACAGAAGAGAATACATGGGGAAGATATGTAAATTACTGGGCAACCTTGTCTCCAGTCGTATGAGTAGTCTACTTATTGGGCCTGTGAAAGAGAGGTTAAAATGAAGGCAACACAAAAAGCAGGACAGATATAATAACCAAGGGTTATATGGTCAGTAAAAACTTGAGATGACAGGGAGAGTCAAGTTAAATTATGCTGGGACTGGTTTACGGCATGTATGTACATGTTCAGACACTCTCCTCAGATTTACAACAGAGTGACTTACTTTAATCCCTAAGTAATTGCAGCCAGCACCTTCCAACATGGAAGCAGTGGAAGAGGTTTCGGAGCAAAGGGTGTAACATATGCTTCAGAAATTATGCCGTGTATTGAGTAACTGCGAAGAACTAGGGCAGGCAGTCTTTCTCCATTATCTTAATCTACAGAGAAAATCAAGAGAATTGTTTGCATGGTTTAGGGTTGGCATCGGGGGAGAGCAGGCCTCTTGTGCTTTGAACCGCTGTGTGGCAGGCAGAAATTGAACAGGTGAAGTCCTTTCTAGTATGGAAATGCAATTATTACTGTTTTGTCAGAAACATTGCTTGCTTGCACTTGGCTTCTAATTTATGTTTGTCACCTTCACCCCACGCAAGGGAGGATGTAGATTTGCATATGATTATAAGCATACACAAATATGTGTGCTCTTTTGTGAGTATGGCAAAACCCATAATCCACATACGTTGTACTGGTTTAAGAAAATCGAAAACAACCCCCTCATGCTTGCCCTCAGGTTGAAAAGATTCCCCATCCTTGCATTGCACACTAACCCACAAGGAAGCCCCACTGAACTCGAACATCTGAGTAAACCTTACATGGGCTCAAGCTATGACTGTTCTCAAGGGTGGAGAGATGGATCCAGATATGGAGATTGCTCATGGGGAATTTTGAGGTTTTTGTCCTTTACACTTTGTTTTTCAAAGGGCTACATGAGAATGAACAGGTTTGTGTGTGAATGCTCAGTTTTAAGCCCTCTAAGCTGGTCTCTGTTTAGAAAGTAAATACTTTCCCCTCCCTAAAGTTATTTGACTTCTGAAGGACATGGCTATTGGATTGCTGAGGAATCCCCTGAGGCTTGTTTCATTTGTAATAATGCCTTGAGCTTTCTGCTGCATCCTGTTGGAGTGACCTCCTCTTCAACCCTGTAGTGGCAGCTGTGCTACAAAGCTAGCCCCCCCCCCCGCTTCCCCTCCCCGTAAGGGGTTGTCTTACTTTGAACTGTGACCCTTTTGTGTCTTACCAAGACAAGAGGGACCTCTCTCTCTCCCTGTACATGGCTATGATATTTCTCCCATGCCTATTTTGTTCCAAGCCACTGAACAAATGGAAAGCTTCAAAACGATGGCATTCTTATTTCAGTTTTCAGCTGGTGTTGTCTTTTATCATGTTAGTGGGAGAAATAGTCTTCCTTTTGGGAGAGAAAGCAGGTATCAACTTAAGTCAGTTTGCTGATGTCAAAGTAGTAGCAGTAGCACTTCCTATGGGTATACTTCATGCCAATTGCCAAGCATTTAAATGTGTTGGCTTGTATTGTTTCCCTACTTTCTAAACAAGTCTAAAATTCTTTTGTTCTATATCCTTAAGGTGGTTTGGATTAAATAAAAAAATATTTCTGTCCCACTTAAAGCTGCCCATCTGACAGGGTTGTCCCAGACACTCTGGGTGGCTTCCAGCAATAATGAAACCATATACTAAAGTTATATGGTCAGTTTTAAAAGCAGTGTGAGATAGCTTGACATGAAGCCTAAGAAGGTGTTTGCTGTTCTTCTAAAAATGAAAGAGGCTCTGGCTACCCCATGACCCCTAGGAAAGTTCCATATGCTACCAATGGAGGAGCAGCACATGGACCGTCACACCTTAAACATCTGGGTATTGATAATGGGACCTCTCTAATAGATCCAATAGAGGAACTTACGGTCTTCAAACAAAAACATCTTGAAGGTCCCAGGCCACAGAGAGGTTAGGCTGGGCTCAACCAGAGCCAGGTCTTTTTCGGCTGTAGCTCCGATCTGGTGGAACGCTTTGTCACAAGAGACCAGGGCCCTGCGGAACTTGACATCTTTCCGCAGGGCCTGCAAGACAGAGCTGTTCCACCAGGCCTTTGGCCAGGGCACAGCCTGACTCCCTCCTCTGGCATTCCTCACAGAACTTCTAACCCAATGATTGCCATTAATTTGTTTGGAATTAATTTTATAATGAAATGATTTTAGAATGTTTTATCGTTTTATTGTTGTTAGCCGCTCTGAGCCCGGCTTCAGCTGGGGAGGGCGGCATACAAATAAAATTTATTAGCATCATTATTATTATTATCTTAAGGCTGGGGTGGAATTTTTTGAGGTCTCCTTTCGGATATTCGGGACGAGGCCATTTAAGAGCTTTATCCTATTTTTTCCTGAAGACTCTGAACACAATTCTTTGGGAAACGGGTCTCAGCATACTGAATTGCATGTGTTTCCTTCAAAGACAGCTGTGCCCCATCAAGCAATCACTTGCATGGGAGACCTCTAAAGTTAGGGCAAATAATGAGGGGTGAAGCTCATGCAGTATAAGATCCTATTAGAGTTGCACGTTGTACAGTGAGTTTTATTTATTTTTAATGACTACTCACCTTTTCTCTCCTTTCTCCTGTTCTAGGGCTTAAACAGATCACCCGGCCTTGCGAAACCAAATCTTCATCCACGAATAACACGCATCTGCCTCAGGGACTTGATATTCTGTATGGAACAAGAAAAAGAGCTGAAGCACTCCCTAGCCTTGTACCGAGCTCTTCTGAAGTAACGGCTAGGCAGTTTGTGTTTTGGCTTGCCAGCATTTGTTGCCAAAGAACACCTGTTTGCACTATCTTGAAACCTTGGTTTACAGTGATCACCTGTTTCCTTTTCCTTTTTTCTTAAACGAAGGGAACCACCTAGAACAGTCTACTGGGTGGTTACTAGAAACATATATGCTGCCTGAATGCACTGGAGACAGAAGGCTTCAGGAGCCTGCAAAGTTCAGTAAAAGCGACACTTGCGTCAGTATTTCAATCTGCAATATTATCCCATGAATATTGTGCCTTGTAATGCTGCAGTTGGGGAAGGGTGGTATGACGAATGTATTTAATCACAAACCAGCAAGCAAGCAGCTTGCTAGTGTGTTGCCTACAGGATTCAACCTCGCTAGCTGTCCTAGTTTTTAGAGTTCGCTATAGCTAGCTGGAAGAGAAACCACTTGGGAGCAAGCCAAAGAAGTGCCAAAGTGAGATCTGCAATCTATTGCCTCCAAAGAAAGGGGGACTTCCCAGTGGCATGGCTTGTGCTGCCAGTACTACTGGATGGATGAAGCAAGCTGGAACTGTAAGAGTTCGGGCGAGCAGCTTTTGGAAATGTAGTTGCCGAAATCTGAAAGGCAAATCCGGTGGAACACTTAACACAGGCCGATTGCCCTTTCCATTCCATTTCCAGCATAACAATGACTTTGGATGCGTTCGGTTTTGCATCTGTGCAGACTTTAAAGCAGGGAACTATCTTGGAGCCTCTTGCACTGCTTTATGTAAAGTATAGAATATAACTATTTGATCTCCTGCTTCCTACATTATGGGAATCGAAGAGCAGACATATAATTATCAGGGATTTGATCTTAAACTGGAAGTTTGGATGCGATTCCGAAATCCGATTAATAGAAAAATTCTGCTGTGGCATTTTGTGGGAGAGCACAAAACTCTGCAAGGAGCTGAAGTGATAGTTGTGGTGGACTTTAAAGAGAGCCTGTTGGTTTGCCTGCAGTGAATCACTCCAGAAGACGTTGGTTGTGGAGAGCCATATGAAGACACCTTTTGCACTTTTCTACAAATTCTGCACTACCCTGTGCACATAATGTATAATATTGGGTGTATACTGGGATGGGTAAGAGATAGCAGCTGAATGTCTTTACCATTAAAGTCTTTATTTTTAAAGGCTTTCAAAGCTTTTGGGTATGCCACCTTACAAATTGGGGAAACCGTCTAACTTAAGACACCAGGACTACTGCAGAATGTTGAGAGGCTCTAATCTAGTTAGTTTCTCTGTTAGAAAAACTGAACTAAGTTAGTTAAACCTACACAGTGAATTATTTGTGTGTGTGAAATGTCAGCAAGATACTGGTGGGATAAGGCAGACAGAAGAAGAAAGATAATTGTATAATAAAATGCATAGCTTTACTATTTATGTAAAGTACAGCATTTCCCTGGTTGTGTATTCAGTCTTACTGAGATGTTTAAAATTATTTTAAATACTGCATTAAAATAACTATTTTATTAAAAATGTTAACGAGTATTTACTCCATTCAAACATCAGAGATGGCATTATTGCATCCAGCACTGTTGTCATGAAGAGCTAGCTGTCAGCACATCAAAGCAGAATGTCCGCAATAGCAGAGAATACTTCAAGAATATAGCTCAATATTTGCATATAGCTTGTGTTACGCATTTTTGTCTGCACTGTTCACATGTAAGATGGGAGTTGGGGTCTTTTTCCTCAAGTGCATGTGTGAGAAGTGAAACCGGCATTTCTTCCCTCTCCCCCATCCCATTTAATTACATTTATATCCTGCCTCTCATCAAGGAACTCCCTCTCCCCCAGGCAGTCTCTCATCCAGGCCCTGACCAGACTCAGACCTGCTTAGCTTCTGCAAGGTAACTGCACCATGTACCCTCAAACTAGGCCTGTAAGGGCTTTATGCAATTATCTCTTTACCTAGCTCACCTTTTGTATTGGAACTGAGCTGCAGAAAAATGGCTTGAAAGCAGCAGAACACTGTAAGATGAGTGTTGCCATTTGTGAACTTATATGACTGCCCCACACATCTAGTTTGATTTGTCATTATTAATGAGAACCAGTGTATATCATAGCCTTCCTCCCATGGAAGCCCAAGAGAAAGGAGGAATTAAGCATGTCTTCTGTCACCTTATCACATCGTAAGCCAAGCCAGTAATCCCCAAACATTGCAATAGAGGTGGGCAAGTGTGCTGTGTGAAATTGTGCCCTGTGAGCCCTGAAGGTACCCATTGACAAAGGCTGTTTGCTGCAGCTCTGCACTATTGGCCCTTCTAACCTTTCAGTTGTTCTTTGTGAGTAGGTAATCCATTATGTCAGGGATGGGGAATCAGCGATCCTCCAAATTCTTCTTGACTCCCAACTCTGTACTCCTAGGGATGTCATTCCCCTGAACGTGAACATTCTGATCTAGTTGTTTAAATTCTTCTTGTGGATGTTCTTAACGTTTTGATGGGACCGTATTTAAATTACATATGGATACAGTTCCATCAAAGCATTAAAAGCACCCACAATATACAGTGAAACAAACCTGCTAAAAGTATAGGGGTTAAAACAAGATCATAATGTTCAAGTTCAGGGGAATGTTTATCAAAACAGGTCTGTCTTCAAGATTCAGAAAAATGCCCCTACCAATAAGGCCGCCTGTATTTCTGAAAGGAGGACATTCCACAACACTGGTACCACCAGTGCAAAAAGCCTCTGTGACTCTGATTTTAATGTAGCGTAACTACCAGATATTGGAGGAAACCAATCATGTTGGGTCAGAGGTGTATCTCAAAACACCAGTTGTTTCCACTGATTATGTTTGGGCTTGGTCCAAGTCCTTTCCTGGTGGTAATTTTGTTAATTATCAAACCTTTTAAATTGTGGACTGACAGGTTGTTCAGATAGGGATAACTAGTTTACTCCTTGATGCTGCAATTTAAGCAGCTAAACTTACCTCCAATAACACCAGTAACTTTCATTTGGAGGTCCTGGGACTTGATTTGCTTGGGTCTGAATAGGATGACTACAAAGATTCCCAAAATCTCTTTATTAGCTGACATTGTTATGGGTTCCTTGCTATAGCCAGAGGGTTGGTCCTGTGGTCAGCTAGTGTTTCTTAATGTTAGGAGCTTCTACAAATCCATTAGGTGTAGATATAAAACAAGTTTTGAAAAGGGAACTGTTAGACGAGAAAATGAGCTTGCTTGCTTCTACGATTGGATAGTCCAGCAGCTGAGATTTGCTTCTTTAATGGGAGAGCAGCTGGATGAACTTGGAAGATCCTACACTTGGCCCTTTGAATCAACCATTTTGTGGTGTCAGCTTAATTTGTTCATGCCCAAGTTTAACAGTTGCAGCAGAATCCTATGCCTGTTTACTCAGAATATCCCAGTGCTCAATAGGATGTGTTCCCTGGTATGTTTCTATTTCTCTCACCTGTTTTTGTATTTTTTAAAAAATAGGTTGCTCATTAAATCTATGCTTTCTGTGAACCACTTTGAGCCCTTCTTTACAGGTGGGAAAGGCAAGATATGAATGAATGAGCAAATTATATGTGTAGGCTTGCAACCTTTGTCCTAAATATGGTACTAGGTTTGTGCAGGAATAGCTCTGAATGCATAAAATCCTATTTAAAGGGACTTGTTTTCTGATTCCTGTGACCTTTCTTCTTCTGCAAAACATCTTGGTGTTTTCATTGCCTGAGGATACCCAATGATGGATATCCGAAAACAACTATTGCTGCAGTTTTTGTTTTTTTTTATGTGAAGCCCTTGGGGACTCTATAAACCTATCCCTTAGGAAGAAGTGGCATATTGCTACCAAACTTGGAAGTGGTTGCTTTAAATTCCAAGTCAAATATTGTTTGTTTTTTCTCTCCTCCTCAGACTTGTGGAAAGCTCTTTGAGTGGAGCTGAGTGGAACATTTAAATACTTCTGATGCTACTGAAACTACAGTAAAAACCTGGTGTTCCTAGTTGAGGACTGGTCCCCAACCCTGGTTAACTCAAGAAAGAGGTTTGAAAATCCCCTTACAAGCAAGGCAAGCCTACCCACTAGTAGGAGATGAAGACAGCAGAGGTAGTATCTTAGCTGGAAAAATGTACAAAGGGGGTTAATCTGGGGAACTCACGTGGGGAAACAGTTAAAGCTACTGAGATCTGTTGTAGTCATTGAGGTGACCTTTGAAGAAGAAGCTTGGGATTGAGGAGTGCAGAATAAGCTCAAAAATACAGACTGCAATGTGGGGTGCACCATGCCTCTCCAAAATGAAGTGTCTTCCAAGCATTGCTAGGCTCTAGTCTTTATGCAAAGTATTCCTTACTTGCCATTGCCTCAGAAATCTCCAGCAGCTGGGCTTTGACAGTGGCAAGGCTAATAGTGTAGTAGCCAGGCCCGTCTTACCCGTTGAGGCTAGTGGTGCGAGGCGCCAGGGCGTCAAGTTCAGGAGGGCACCAGGTGAGAGTCCGGGGAACACCGAATGAGCGCGCTGAGCGAGCGTTGGCTCGGTTTTTCCCTTTTAGCCTGCAGGTGCCGAATTCTGCAGGGTGCCAGAAAGTTAAAAGGGAAAAAAATTGAGCCGATGCTTGGCGAGAGCAGCGCGCGTGCCCTCGCTCACTCGCTCAGCGCAGGCCACTTGCTCGGTGTGCTTCCTACAGCAGCTGGTTGAGCCAGGAGGCGCTGCGTCCAGCCTTTGCCTCTTCCCTGCCAGAGGAGCTGCCCTCCAGCCGCTGCCTGCCTCCTCCAGCCCTAAAAAATGGTCAACTCTGGGAAGGGGGGGACACCAGAGAGATCTTTGCACCACGGTACGGGATATGCTTAAGACGGCCCTGGTGGTAGCTCATTCCCAGCCAGGTTTATTGTAGCAGCCTATGACACAAGACTTCAGCATCTGGTTCCTCCAAGATTCTGGATGCTGTAAAGGAAGGGGACCAGCAGAAGTTTCACTCGTGTGCCAACCACTCTCTTCCTCTGTCACAGGTAAGGTGCAGCCGAGGTGTTGATGGCCTGGAAGGGGACAAGCATTTGTATAAAGACTGCTTATTACCTGAATGAGAAGCACAAAGGCAAAGAGCACCCAGAGGCAGCTTCCAGAATGTAAGCATGCCAAGCTAGACCTCATTATGGGAGCTTTATTTTTCTTAACTTGTAATTCTGCCCATCCTCCAGGAGCTCTGAGCTGCCTCTTAGTTTCTCAGCCACTTTCTGTCTTGTAAAGTAGCTTAGCTTAGGTTCTCTGGGGTCTGAACGGAACCTGGGTTTCCCACATCCAAACTGATCATCCTCGCTGCAGTCCCACATGCAGTTGCATTTATTTATATTTTTACCATTTTGTGTATGATATGCCATGAGGAAATGCTAAGTGTTTTGTGTCTTACTACATTTCTGCACAACTTGTGGTCAAACTACTGTTTTATGGGGGATTTTCATAAAGGAACGTGGTGGCTTCTTCACTAATAACAACCGAGATAAGGGATGCATTTTAATTTAGTTTAACAGGCTGAAAGCTGCCTTAGGATTCTGTTTTTCTTTCTTTTTAAGGATGAAGGTATTTAAACAATAAAACAAAAATCTAGTTTGGCCCTCAAAAGTCGCACATAGAATAAAGCTAGTAATACATACTATTGGCATATTAAAATTTATATAACCAATTTGTTTTAACCAAATTCTTAGCCCTAAATTGAGGCTACAGTAATATCAAAGTTAATGAAGCACAGAAGCATATTCCCCAAAACAATGGCTACTAGCCACGGTGGCTGTGTTCTGCATTCACAGTTGGAGGCAGTAAGGCATGGCCCTTTAAAACTGAATTCTGTAGCTGCCGGTGATTCTGTTTTGCTGGAATCTTCCAGTATTAATCCTGCAGGGTGTTTCTACCTTACATCTTCTTGTTTCTGCATTTCCCGCTGATGGTTCTTTAATGTAGCAGCATATTGACTCTAGAACAGAGAGCACTGCATCTCTGCCATTACAAAGGGTCATTGGGAAAGAAATGCCTGACTTGCTAGTCTGCAAGGCAGCAGCCGAGTCTGCAGCGTGTGACTATTTGAAGGACAAATCAGGTGTGTTGCTCTCCTCCCCTTTGGCAAAGAAGTGCTTTGGGGGGAAGAGGAGCTTCAGCATTCCTGTGCTATCTGACCCTCTGCTCCAGCTATCAGCACACCTGATACAGCCACTTATCACTCGCTTCCTCTTCCTTTCACTTCCTTGGCAAAATGCTTTTGTTCCATTTTTTTTGGTCGTCCTGTTAGTACGGCTTGCCTCTCAACTACAACGAAATGTCCTTTGCATATAATACAAAGATGTGATCAAAATTTAAAACCCGGTGTGAACCACCTTAGCTGTGTGCAGCTTGTGTGTGAGTGTGCCTAGGCCTGAGGCCTCCTAGATAAATCTAATACTTGGAGATCCTCTGATAAAAGGTACTATATATGCAAAGTACTTTATAAACATTCATTAGCTAACGCTGGAAACTTTGCCACCAGCAAAAATCTTTTCCTATCTCCCTCAGGTCCCTAACGACACAAAGTTAATGATTCTTCTGTGGGAGCACATTTTAATTTGCACACTCTGGGTTGTGCGAGATCACTGCTCTGCTAGAGCTTTGAGGGGCTGAGCCTCACCAAGCAAATTCAGCTGTGAGAACGCGGTGCAGCTATTGTAGTTAATGTGCACATGACTCTGCCACGGTCTTGGGCAAATCACGGTCCAGCTCCCTCTTCTAGTCTGTAAAATGGGGCTGATCATGACCTATTATGGCAAGGGGTGGGCAGCCAATTATTGTTGACTACAAGTCCTATCACCCCCAGGCCACTGGCCAAGCTTGCTGGGGATGATGGGAGTTGGAGTTCAGCAACAAGGATTCTCCATAGCTCTAAGGAATTTGTGAAGCAAGGATGCTACAGTCTGGATACACTCTGGATACGTACATCTCTGGTTGTGTATCCTTCAGGATGTGAATGCTGCAAACCTGGAAGTATTTTTCCAGGTTTCGCTGCATGCGCAGAAGAGGCACCTCCAGTTGCAAACTCCTCAGGATCCAACTGGAGCTCCGGAATGGATCCCGTGCACAACCGGAGGTACCACTGTACATATATTGGGCATTAGATGGACCATCACATAATGTAAAACTAGATTCCCTCCCACCCTAGTGACATAAACATACTTCTTCAATCTTGATTAGACTCATATTTATAGGTGTCCTTGTATGCTAGAGGAATGTTGGTATACAGGGTGAATGTTCACTATCATGGATGTGATAGTGTCTAGCAAGGCATCCATGGGCCGCGAGCGATTAAAAAGCAGCATAAAGGGATGTGGGGTGGCATCTTTCCTAGGTGTTAGCAACCTCAGTTGGAAGAAGATGGGGACCGTTTTCTCGCTTGTCTCTGTTTCACTCTGCCTCCTGTTGTGTTGGGGAAACACTGTGCAACACACTGAGAATAGAAAGCATCCAGAAAAGTAGTGAACAGAGATGGAAGGATCTATCCAATTTTGGTTCTCTCCATTTCTTATTTTGCTCATCTTAAACCCAGTTTTCCACATTCCTGCAGCAATTAGCAATTTGTGTGTGTGTGTGTATACTGATGGATTTTAGTGCAATTTTCTGCTCAAACAAATCTTTCCATTTTGACGACATATTTTTTCAAGCCATTTTCTCCAATACAATGCATTTTAATATGTTATTTTTGTGACTATAGTCATCTTTATGCACACTTTCCCCCTAATATATGCATTTTTAAACATGATTCAGCTGGAGAAGTGAATTGCAAAATTCAGAGAAGTGTGAGTTTCGAGGGATAGGTGTGTTGCTGTCCACATATTGTTTTGGGAAGTGCCAATTGGATAAACTCATCTTCAAATGTGAACTGAATCTAATTTCTCCCATGTCCTTAGTTAGTGATACATATGGAATGATGTACAGAAGCAGAAGTGCAGATGTACAGATACAGCAGGATGTTTGCCAACATTCCCTTCTTAACAATCTCCACCCAAATCATTTAGCATGTTCCTATGTACTGATGCATGTTTCCAGCTGATGACTTTATATAGATTTTGAAGGTGGTAGCATGCTTTTAGTCTTATGCAGTCTGGAAGTAGGTGCAAGGTTGCTTTTGCAAGAGGTGATAGGAGACTGATCTCTATTTATGCTTAAGGGTTGTAAATAAAGCATATTTGTATGTAGGCCTTCCCTTGGCTTTGTGCCAGCAAGAGCTGTCACTTTGTGTGTGGAAAATGTTGCCAAGAGATTAATGGCTGCCCTTTGCTGCATATGCACTCAGGTTGTGAAACGAGGTATGAACTGTGGCTGTAGCTGAGCAGCTGGGAATGGGGACTGATGGCTTTCCCAGCCGTTTTAATTGCAGAGATGCTGTCTTACTGTATTTGTGTACCTGGCTGTTCTTGTTATGGTCCCCTCTATAAACACGCAGTGTTCATGATTGCTCTTACTGAAGTCTAGAGTAGAGTGGTATAGAAACTAGAATGTTCCTGCTGCTTCGCTGATCAATGGAAGGATATTTTGTGGGCCAGAAGCAGTCTGGGGAGTGCAAATGCACATTTCTGAACAAGAAGTGGGGGGGGGGGCATGTTTCTTGGAGACTGCCTACTGACTGGAGAATGTGCAGATTGCCTGGGGAATATACAAAATGCAGTCAATATATGCACATTCCCAACAACCTGTTAGGGATTATGTGCAATGGCTAGCAAATTATATATAAATTAAATTCATATACCACCCTTCATCTGAAGATCTCAGGGAAGTTCACAAGATAAAAATTCAGAATATAAGCAGAGATAGTACAAAAATAAAACAAAAATGCCCACTCCTCCAAACACATTTAAAAGGCTGTAGAGTATTAATCAGCCAAAGGCCTGGTTGAAGAGAAATGTTTTTGCCTGTTGCCTGGGATGAGCATTCCACAAGTGGGGGGCCACTGCAGTAAAGGCCTGTTCTTGTGTTGCTACCCTCAGGAACTCTGGAGGAGCCACACAAAGAAGGGCCTCAGATGATGATTGCAAATCACAAATGTGCATGTCCATGAGGTCGGGTGAATGTGAACAATGGCTGGTTGTTATGTACATCAACTTGCGTTCCCTTTAACATATACATTAACAATGTTATCATCCAACATTCCAAAGTGCACGTCTAATATTTTTGTATGGTTCAGTTCAAATCCACCCCCCACCCCCCAAGAAAAACAGCTGCCAACATTTTAGGGAAACTGTGCCACATTGAGTGCTGCTTTAGGTTTACTTTTAATAAGTCGATTAGATATACTCTCGCTTGATTTTTGGCATGAGAAGTGCCACCATTAAAGGAAAGTGTGGAAAAATGAGAGATGGAAGAAAGAAAAGAGAGAAGCTGAGATAATGCCAAGCACTCCAATAGATCTTCTTTCTGGGGAGCACTTTTAGCTAGAGTCTGTGAAGGCTAGGGCCAAATCCAGCCACCACCTGCACTTATGTATTATGAGAGGGGTGGGGAAGCTGTGGTCTTCCAGATGTTGTTGAACTCCATATTCAATCAGAGGCAGCCAGCATGGCCAATGGCAGGTTTAATCCCACAACATCCAGAGGGTGAGAGGTTCCATGTCCCTGTAGTAATCCTGTTTTGTGGGCAGTGGCTAAAGGTCCCTCTTCATAGCAGACATAATACTTAATAGGTATTCAGAGGTGGGCACCAGTGTTAATGCCCACAAGCCCCACAGACCCGTGAATTGTCTGCAAGGCCCTAAAATATTGAATCGTTCCAGCTCTTCCTTCAGCTAATTTAAATGGCTGTGCATGATGTGCAACTTCAAAGTGGGGCGTGGGGGGGGAGAGAGAAGAGCTGTAAGGTAGAAAGCTATCATTAAAGTGGTAGGAGCTGTTTCCCCTAAGAAGGAAAGCCTGAGGCAAGCCCCTGGGCCCGCTGTCTTTGCAACCCATCAGACAGAAAAGGACAGCAAGCAGGAACACAGGGTAGCCCTAAGCCTTGCTGGGAACCAGTCGTGGGGAAGAGCCAGCACAATCCAGTTGGGGATGCAGGGTGTGAGAACTCGGAAGAGGAAAGAGTGATCCTGGCTCTGTTACCGTAAAAAAGGTAAGCAACCTGCAAACTCTTAACATGCCAGTTTATTTTTTATTTATTTATTTATTTATTTACGGCTATTAGCCCATAAAATATGTACAAACATAAAAAAGCACAAAGGCTTAAAAACCGAAATATCTGACAACAGAAGGTGGACACTGCGATGCAAGGGTGGGTCATTGGGCAAAGCCAAATAACATGGTGTGGCCCGGGGAGCTCCAAGGGACGGTTCACAGAAAAGGAAAACTGGAGACGAGATCCGACATGCACTCTCATCATAACTGTCCGATTAGATTTTGATGTTGTTGTTGTTTTTTGGTGGTTTAACATGCCAGTTGCCCTCTTAAGAGGTAAGGTTCAATCCTTTCCCTCAGGAATGAGGTGCCTATAGCTTGCTGGAGCACCCTGTGCTGCCTAGCCTTGCCACACATGAATAGCACACTTATGTTGAGTGTGGACCATTCATGGAGCCAAAATGGCACCACCCATACAGAAGAGGGAGGGGTTTTTTGGGGTGGACTCAGGGTTTTGCAGAAGTACCAAAAACTGACTGACTAAAACACCACCTTTGGGAAGGGGGTTAGAATTAAACAGGCCAATGAGTACGCAGAGCCAGCCAGAGAGGTGAAAACAAATAACAGGAATTGTAATGGAGTAGACTGGGAGTGAGCATGGCTGGCTGGCATTCTAAACCAAGACAACACCACAAAGTAACATTTTGTTGTAGGTAGGCCCCACTCCTTACAATAGAACCCTGAGGCTATTACCATTGTTAGGTCTTTTAAACCTTCCTCCATGCTCTTTTCCATCAAATCTATTTTCTTACCCACCTCCCTGAAAACCTTTGTGATAAGTGTTGATTTGTAGCCTGGAATGGGCAAATTTTGCTTTCTCATTTTTCCAAATGTAATTTCAGGTCTTCATATTTTCATATCAGGTTTTGTTTTTTTAACCTTAGTCCTCATGAAAATTCATCAGAATTTTTACTGCAAATTCCTCCTAATATACATATATTTGTATGCAATTTTGCCCAGTGCAATGCATTTTTATTTTATTTTCATGCATTTGGGGCTGGAGAATTGCATTTTGAGAATTGAAAGATAGCTGTTACTGTTGACGTTTTGTTTTTTTACCAGAAAAATCAAATTAGGTATGTTCATGTCAGGGCGGGTATCAGCAGGTCAGGAAGAACTCACAAGGTGTTTATTTAAAGAAACAAAACCACTCAAGCCTAGTGAGTACAGTAACTCTTCCCATCTGGCAGTTGCGAGGACTGAAAGTCCTCCTTCCCACAGCTCTCTAAGGTTCCTCCTCCCTCAGGTCCTTCCCAAGCAACCTGAGGCTCCTTCATCTTATGTCTCCAACTAGCTTTGGGAAGGTGGCATGAGGGTATGTCACATGTTGCTGAGGGGCGCCCAAAAGACCTTGAAAGCTACATGCAGCCCTTCGGCTACACGTTGGCCCACTGTGTTCTAGTGTAACCACTTAGTAACAAGAGCGGTGGTGAGCCTAGCAGTGGCAATAACTGACCTGTGCTTAGCAGGAGAAACTCGAGGAATATACTTGTGTGCATTGTTATTAGCAAACCATTTTCTCTTTCCTAAATGATACTAAAGTGAGGAAATTAACAGGCCACCCTATGTCCCTCCTCACCTTTTACACTGTGAATGCAGATGTCATGGCGTGAAGCAGAAAAGAGAGAAAAAAGATATACAGTGGTACCTCAGGATAAGAACTTAATTCATTCCGGAGGTCCTTTCTTAACCTGAAACTGTTCTTAACCTGAGGTACCACTTTAGCTAATGGGGCCTCCCACGGCCACCACACCACCACTGTGCGATTTCTGTTCTCATCCTGAAGCAAAGTTTTTTATCTGAGGTACTACTTCCGGGTTAGCGGAGTCTGTAACCTGAAGCATCTGTAACCTGAAGTGTCTGTTACTGAGGTGCCACTGTAGACAACACACACACGTACATGTGTGTGTGTTTGTGTGTAAAACTCTTGAGGCCAGGCTTACTGAGCTTGGCATACCACAAATGTATGGTTTAATGAACAGAACCAAAATACCGACAACCTTTTTAAGCAACTTTTTTTTAAAAAGCATGATGTTCTTTTGCCTCCCTGCTCCCCCCCCCTCCTTTAGCAAAATAGAGATGCACCAGAGATTATTTTTGCATTCCTCCTTCAAACAAAAGCAGGCATGTTGGCCTGACAGCTTTATGAAATAGCCTAAAAACATTTGCCTCGGGCAGCTGTAGCCCAAAATATGTAAAATGACGGCAGTGTAGAGCTTCCTCTGTTATGCACGGTTAATGAGATATGATTTTTGAGGGCAGGTTGGAAGAGGCCCCCACACCCCACACCTACACTTTAGTTCACAGCTTCAGCGTGATTCCCACAGACATGCCTCAGCTATTAGAGCAAACTCCTCGGGAAAGAGCTGGTGCTGTTGAGAAAAACACTGCAAATTAACCGCACTTCCCGCCCTTTGCAGTGCCTCTCCAAGCCAACACATCAAATACCTTTACTTCTCTGTAAGGAGAAACAGAGAGGGGGGTAAATAGCCTGAAAGAACGAGGGAAAACAGGGGTCCCCCGCCTTTCTCTCCCTCTCTCTGCCATGCTGCAGGCAAATGCTAACTTTTGCTCTTGTAAAAAGCAATCTGAGGAGTTATGGAAAGAAAGCAAATTCCACCCTGTCCTCTGGCAAGCAAGCAGAACAAGACTGAGGCATTTTTAATTGATGCTTGGAGAACACAAGGATCTGAAGCTGGCATTAAAGAGCACAGCTCTATCTTCCCTTCATGCCAAACCCCCTTTTTGGAGTGGTTTTTTTTTAAAGTCTGGTTTACCCAGGCATACCACCAAAGGGCATCAGAGAGTCAGCAGCCCTGTGGCGTTTGTCCTTGGGCAACTGCCAGTGAAACCGGTTTCAGCTGGCAGATGCATGTGCAAGCTGCAGTAATTGGTGTGTGTCCTTTTCTGCCCCAGATTTCTTATCTCAGGCTGATATATTCTCCCCCTCCTCTCTCCAAACCTCTCCTTCTCCAGCCGTTTGTTTGTTTGTTTGTTTCCCCCCCCCCCCCACTGTAAATGTTTTATTAGCAAGATGCAAATTCTCAGCTCTGCAGCAAATTGGTGTTCCTGGATTATTTCAGATGTACTGTTAGAGGTTTCAAAATGATCCGGGAACAGGAGCGCTGCTTTGTTTGTGCAACGAGGGCCTTTTAAAGAGATGAAGCTTCATGAAACAAGCCTAGCCTAAAGGAGCTGCTACAATAATTGGCGTGGAGACCAAACCCTGGCCAGGAAGCATGTCAGGCTGCAAGTTTTCCACACGGGGGTCAATTCAGTCTGCTCTGCTCTGTGGAAAGCCAGATGGAGAAAACGCAGATGCTGCTGCTAACTCATTTAATATTACTTTTTTCAGCATAACGGATAAAGTGCTCTGCAAGAACCATCAGCCGTGCTGCTTGCCAGTAGGCCTTGGTGCAAGCTGATACCTGCAGAGCATGTAAAAGGGCCTTATTTGAATGTCTGCTGCCTCCACCCACATTCTATCTTGAGACTATTACGAGATCCAGATTTGGACACCAGGTTTTCTGTCCCTGTTGCCCACAAGCAAACCCCTCCTTTGTTTCTCATCTAGTTGAGGAAGAGCCCTGGAGAGTGCCAAAGCTGGCACACGCTTGTGAATGCCCTGAACAAGGTATGGTGCCATCATAGAAACTTTGTGGATTGTTTTCTGAGAACCCAACACATCTGCCTTTACTTATGAAAAGACACAGTATACCCAGTGTTATTTCTCTAGAAAAAGAGGGGCCGGAGCTCACTGAATGCTACCCCTGGTCTCTTATCATGGCAATGGCACACACCTGAGAGGTGTCAGACCCAAGTTCCAGCAAATTATGGCTTTAAAAAAAAGCCCTGAGTATATTCAAATATTCAGAAGATCATGAACCACAGACAACAATCTGTATTTCTTACAGTGAAAGAAAAAGCATCTGATTTCTTTGGTATTATGTAGTATGTTAGACATGGAGCCAAAGTCCTCTTTGAGGTGGCAGGGTTGTAGCTCAGGAATAGAGAATCTCTGGTGCGGCTGAGGAAGGCTGGCTGCAACCCTAGAGAGCCATAGCCAGCCCAGAGGACAATGCTTTGATGTCAACACGTAATGAATGAAATCTAGAATCCTGACTTGTTTTTCCCTCTGCAAACCTTTGTTTGCCATTTGATTTTTTTAATAATAAACTTTATATACCACTTAATTGTAGAGATCATTGCTGTTTTCTTACTTTTTTTTTTTTTAAATCCCCTTACGTGTGGAAAAAGTCTTGACCCTTAAGGAACAACAGCTCCCAGAATTCTCTCAGTTAAAGCGGCATAAAAGTACTTTAAGTAGAAGCTGCAGATGTGGCTCGGTTGCCACTGACAATGTAGAAGCCAACACTACTCAGCCCTGTATTGTTTGATGGGAGAATTTGTACCCTTGCAATGGCTTACAATATATTTCAAATACAACAACTCAGACCATGAAGTCTGGGTTACAGCTGCAATCTGTCAACAAAGAAATGTAAATGAAACCCATGTTAGACAATCCTGGGCCTTCATTGATGTAGCAAGCAAAACATGGTTCTCATTAAAAGAAAATCTTTGGGGTTTCTCCCCCTTTCCTTTTTGTTTAAGGAAGAGGTTGAGCAGCCCTGATTATATAGAAGCAGATGGGGGCAAAGAAGGCTGGGAGAGATGCCTGAGGAGTGATTGAGGAAGGGAAGCTTTGTGGAGCAAGACGGGCAGGTCATTCCATGCAGAGGGAGTGGTGTGGAAAAAGAGCCCAAAGGCAAGAGTGGGAAGAGAGAGATGGAGTGATGCAGGAAAAAGGAGTGGTGGAGAGAGAGCTGCAATGACTGGGAGATGGCGGAGATGCATGCAGGGTGGAGATGAAGGTGAGAGCAGGAGTCATAGAATCATAGAGTTGGAAGAGACCACAAGGGCCATCGAGTCCAACCCCCTGCCAAGCAGGAAACACCATCAGAGCACTCCTGACATATGGTTGTCAAGCCTCTGCTTAAAGATCGTCACATACACTTTTTTTAAAAAGAGTTTGGAGGTGTGGCATCAGATTCAAGAGCCTTTCCCCCTGCATTGCTTCTTGCACTCAGCCCATACTTCAGCCTTTAAAGTCAAGCTCTGGTTGTTGCTGTTGTTTAGTCGTTTAGTCGTGTCTGACTCTTCGTGACCCCATGGACCAGAGCACGCCAGGCCCTCCTGTCTTCCACTGCCTCCCGCAGTTTGGTCAAACTCATGCTGGTAGCTTCGAGAACACTATCCAACCAGCTCTGGTAGATGGCAGCAAAACAAATATCCCTTTTGTGACAAAACCAAGCGCAATATTTTCTTTGGGAGAAAAGCATGGTATTTGTCATATAACACATTAATTCATCTCTCTCTCTGTGTTGTAATTAAAGGTAACTTATTTTTTGACCTGTCACAGTTTGGAGAGCATCTGTCCTGGTTTCAGGTCCTGGCATCTCTCCTGAAAAGGATCAGATGATATTGATAGAATTTCCAGATTGCAGAGTAGAGTGAATGAATACGTACAATTTATGTGTTGCCGTCATTTATCCTGAGGTGACAGATTTCACCTTTTGACATTTCCTACTGCCATTTTATTTTGATGCATTGTTGGTCCAAGTGGGATGGAAAAGTCCTTTTGAGGACACATACCAAATTACTATCGCTCCCCCCCCCCCTCGGGACAGAGCTTAATTTGATCCAGAACTTGTTTGAACACCTGGATGTACCTGAAAGCCATTTTATTTATTAAACAGTAACAGGAAAAGTATTTCAAAGAATGGCTGAATGGGGCATTTCCCCCAATAAATGAGAAATCACAGGCCCTCATGGATGGAGATCCCAGTCTTCCTCCAAGGATCACAGGACATCTCTCTCCCCCTGCCTCCTTTATCTTCACAATAGCATTGAAACATAGTGGCTGGCCCAACATCACCCCGAATGTAGTAATTAGGGAAGACCTGTTACATCACGCTGGTCCTGGAATTAGAGGAGTCTCCATGGCAGAGCCTATGAGTTAGGTAAGTAGGAGTGGAAGAAAATTAGTTCAGTCTGCATTTTTAAGCAAATAAACTAATCCACATCTTTCAGACTATTGTTACATCGAATGGAACACAACTATCCTTCAGTTTCCAAATTTTCCAATACAGTACGAAACTAAGGCAGGTGGGAAGCATATGTGAAAATGCATATTTTGAAATAAAATACATTTAGAAATAGCATACGTTATCTAAATACTTTTTTAAAAAAATGGATCTGAAAACTAATGCAGAAACAGGACAGAAGAGACTCATAAAAGCACCTGAGAAAATTTGACACCGAGTAGGAATAAACCTGTGGTGTCATCAATCTCAAGGTACAGGTGCCCACCCCTCACTTAACAGAGGAGTTAGGGAGGGCTCTCAAGAACAGGTGGAGTAGCTTGCAGGAATCTGAGGCACAGCTGCATCCAGGGTACGCTGGTGTTTCAGCAAAGCCTCTACCTACTGACTAGCCTCAAGCGTGGTGACATTTGGAAAAGCAAACAAACTTTTGACAAAGCAGCATGATTAGGGAAACAGCTCATCATTGAATTAAAGCAGAAGTGTAAATAAGGCCACAGGTTTAGACCATAGTTTAGAGACGTGTCACATACCTCTAGCTGTAGATGGATCCGTCTTGTTCCTTCCTGGGCTTGCAAAGAATAAGCATATACTCGGGGTGAAAGCACTAATTGTCTTGTGTGATTAATGAATTAATTACTCACCGATTTAGTGTGCGCTTTAACTGGATTTTCATCAGGCCTCTCCCCAGGAAGGGATGTTTGGTGCTGGTAGCATTCTTGTAAAACAATTTGTGTCAAATTGCTAGATTGAGGCAATTCATTTTTAAGATTAAGAAACGGTTCTCCTTGCAAAGCTACGAGATACCCTTGCATAGGCTGAGATAGTGTTTAAACCAAATATTAAAGTCTATCAAAAAGCACCCAGAGTGAAGCTAACTGGAATATTACAAATGGAAAAAGTTCTTTGCCCCCTTTTAAATTCATAGACCCGCATTCCCTAGGTATGTTTTAATACATTGGAATGTAATGTTACTCATTCAGTTATATGGCTTCACATGAGGCTAGCAAAGTTTTGCACCCTACATATAAGAAGACGCAGCAAGAAAATATGTGCTGGATAATCACATTTTTCAAAGAGTAAACACAATTTGAGCCATGGTGTGCAATCCCCCCCCCAATGGCTGATGTTCATTAAGAGCCATGTGCATCTACTCTCAAAAGTGATCTTAAATAAAGATGAAGCAATATATGGATTATAGCAGGTTTCTATGTAATATGGCAGTGCTGGATTTAGGACAGTGAAGGTGGTTTCCCCACATGACGTGAGCCAAGGGGGCACAAAATAATAAGTTTTTAAACCCTATTTACAGGTACCTACTCAAAGTTAAGCCCCAGTCAGATGGGCAATTGAGTTGCTGCAAGTGAGGGGGGGGGGGCGCATGAAAATAAGAAATATTAGGGTGGAGTGTTGGACTAAAAGACAGTTTCGGACTTCTGGTTTAGCTGCGTCTTGAAACAGGTCATGTATTCGAGCTCCTTGGAGACTGAAGCCTTCCTACTAGGCATAATTAATAATGAAATCCCAAAAAGATTAAGGAAAATATGTATGTGGTAGAAGCAGCTAGGATCGTTATTGCTAAAATATGGAAAGGGGACTCCACGCCCACAAAGCTAGACTGGCAAAGTAAATAAAATGTCAGAATATGCTGAACTAGCAAGATTAACAGCAAGATTCCAAGACTATACAGATCAAATATTCAAGAGAGTAGAATATTTATAGAGACTACTTATATGAACATTGTAATATTACCAATTCATTGGCAGGCTTGGATTGAGTTTCTGCTTGAAAACAAGAGATTGTTACAGAACAAAAATGATAGAGAATCTAGGAGAGATAAAATTACCGTAAGTGCACAGTGAAAGGGAACTTAAGAACCGGGGGGGGGGGGGGGGACCAGAAGTCACTTTTGTCCTCGCTCAGGCTGCTATATTACCCAAGTCCACCCCTGAAAATTGATGTGGCCAAGATTCTGCCCTCACCCTAGGACATTTTCTCTACTCCAGCAACGATGCTGAGCTACTGCAAGTCTTTTCTAGGTCCTCATGTCTTTCTGCAACCTGTTTATTGTACATTCATCCGTCTTGTGCAACATTTTGAAATGTAAACATGACTTGAGGGAACATTTGTGGCATTATGAAGATCAATCGGAAACTAACCCCCCAATGCACAAGACATGTTGGACACAGACACACAAACATTACATGGAATAGATTTCTGCTAAATATTTTTCTACATACTCGCAAAATGTTCAGAGTCCACTGATCAAGCAGTAAGTGGCTTCAGGCAAACACATGGCAGTTTGCCTGAACAGGGGCGGAGGGGTGGGGGAAAGGCGCTTGAAGACTCAAGTCACATGAGGCCTCAACATCCTAAGGAAAATGCTTTGTTTTTCTAGCTGAAAGTATGTCAGCAATGCATCCAGAATGATATGCTCACCTAACACCCCCACCCCAATCCCTTTCATATTTACCTTAGGACAAAATTATACACTTCCAATTACAGGGGCAGTTAAAATCGATACAAAGGTGGGAGAAAACAGATCATTTTTCTTATGGAACTAACTGTTTTCATTAATTTTTCATTAGTCCTGCTTCTGTTTCGCTATCCATCACTAGCGGAGCTGCTTTGCAGTAGATTACATTTCAGTTATCTTCCATGCTTCCAGGATTTAGTAGATATTGCTTGATAACGCTGCAAGCTTTGTGGCTTTAACTTTTAATGATCAATAATGCACCAGGAGAGGGTATTTTTGTGTTTGTGTGTGTGGTAGTAGCCTTGTCTCAAAGACAAAAATGGTTTGCTTCTTGAATAGTCTTTTAATGTGGGTCATGTAAACTACATCTATTTATTAAAAAAAAAAATACGACTAAGTAAAATGTTCACTGGTTGGGCCTTGAAATGAGAATTCTCCCAGTACAGGAGTAATAGATACCTTCTTAAGAGTGCAACTTGAATACGGATTTGAAGAATCAAATGTCTAAAGAACAAAACATATTGCTATCCCCTCACGCACCAAGATTAAACCCCACACCCATGAAATGACAATCCTTTTCTAAATTTCTGTTATGCAAAAATGCACTTGGTATTAATGCTAATTATGAAGCAACTTCCTTTGTGTTACCATTTCTTGATCTTTTGACTTGGACCTGCAAATACTTCCTGTTTTAAAATATACCATGCTGAAAAGGGAGTAAAACAGGAGCAAATGTGCTAATACATGCTTCCCAAAAGCAATCAAAGCAGCCAAGCAGCTTGCCAGACTCTAATCCAGACACTGCTATGACCATCTCGGCAGCCTTAGGAGAGGCACTTGGATTTCAGTCTTTGGTTCCAGTTAAAGCCCCTGTTTCCGCAGCCCTTTCATAATGCAAAGCAATGGTCTGTAGACCAGTGTATTTATTAAGACATAAACAGGAAGCCGCGTAACGCATTCAGTGATAACGTGGGCATGCATGCGCAGAGTCACTCCGGTTTGTTCTATTTTGCTCAATAAAGTCAAATAAATGATTATTAGGAAGGACTGTAGCAGATGCAGATCTTTGGGAAAGAAGGAACCCCACCAGATAGCTATTCTTGCATCATGTTCAATTCTGCTCTATCAACCACACGAAGGCAAGCATTGCTCAAATCAAAAACAACAAAAAATGAGAGTGTTGCACAGAACCAGCGCCGGATTTACGTATAAGCTAAACAAGCTATAGCTTAGGGCCCCACTCTCTTGGGGGCCCCAAAAAAATTTAAAGGGAAAAAAAGATGTACATTTCCAAAATATAAGATAAAAAACAAATAAAAACCTACATACAGCAACAGTGTTTTGTGTTGTGTAGGCTCCTATGATGTAAATAATGGGCCCTGCCTGCTAGCCTGCTCCCTAAAATATCACTGGTTTGCTCATTTCTATATATAGGGTGCCTACATTCTGCGTGTGCAAATGGCTTTAGGTACCTATTAGGTCCATAAATTACCATATAGCATATGTTCAACACAAAAACAGCAACAATTTGTTGTTGACAAAGGACAGCCGGACATATAAAGGGCCCAATTACCTTCAGTAGCTTAAGGCCTCATCAAACTTAAATCTGGCCCTGCACAGAACTGATGTGCCCAGCTCGCCTTTAAATGAACCGCTGGCCACATGCAGAATGTGCTAGGAAAGACAATTAACATGTTGTAAGCCTATAAATCACAGGCTGTTTGTACCAGTGACTAGGCAAGACCAGGCATCCCAACAGTGCAGATTTTCCTCTGGAAAACTAATGCTGACAAACAACATAATAGAGTACCCTTTTTGTATTACAGGGTAGCTCATTTGTCATCTTCCCCGGTTCAGACTACAGAGACTTTTCTTTCTTTTTTATTTTTACATAGCTCTCTTGCTCCAGTCCACCATCTGCTCAGGATAGCAACTCTAATATAGTTGCCCACTGGCTTGGTGCTTGCAGACAAGAACTCACCCCTGTTATGATAAATTTTCAGGACAAATTTTCCATCGTAGCACAAGCCCCCAAACAAGAGTGGTCTCAAGAATGCAATATTTATGATGCATAGAGACTAGACCCACTGAGGGTTCTTTCCAAACAAGTATACTGAGCATGTAGTCCATCTTTTAGGGGAGAAAATGTCTAATGCAGCACTAGTTTCTGAAATTTGGGATATAATAATAATAATTTATTATTTATAGCCTGCCCATCTGGCTGAGTTTCCCCAGCCACTCTGGGCAGCTCCCAATCAAGTGTTAAAAACAATACAGTGTTAAATATTAAAAACTTCCCTGAACATGGTATGGTAAAAACAACAACGCTACACAAGTCATTACATTAAATCTTAGGGACACATGTGGCACAAATACACACTGCAAAGAGATGAGCTGGCATCCTGAACAGCAGCCTTGCAGAGAATTTCCCTTCCTCCAGTCTAGTTCAACTTAGCCTTGACACTATAATGGTATGCATTTTCCTGTAGGCAGTAGGACAATGATAAGAAGCAGCGGCAGGGAAATAAAAACCTTTATGAGGTCAAGGCATGAGTAAGTTGAACTAGAATTTAAGGAGGAGGAGGGTAAACTTTGCACACGAAAGAACCAAAGTTCAATTCCTGGCATGGAGGACCACAGCCAGTCAGTGTAGACAATACCAAACTAGATTAACGGCTTATCTGAGTCTATAAGGCAGCTTCCTGTGTTCTCATATAAAACGTAAAGGTAAAGGGACCCCTGACCGTTAGGTCCAGTCGTGGCCTACTCTGGGGTTGTGGCGCTCATCTCCCTTTATTGGCCAAGGGAGCTGGCGTACAGCTTCCGGGTCATGTGGCCAGCATGACTAAGCCGCTTCTGGCGAACCAGAGCAGCGCACGGAAACGCCATTTACCTTCCCGCTAGAGCAGTACCTATTTATTTACTTGCACCGAGCAACAGGAGCTCACCCCATCATGGGGATTCGAACCGCCAACCTTCTGATAGGCAAGCCCTAGGCTCTGTGGTTTAACCCACAGCGCCACCCACATCCCATATATAAAACATAGTTCTACCTTAAATGCCAGAGAGTACTCAGTCTGGCATTCAATATCCCTTACTTTTTGATTCCTGATTGTAAGTCCAAGAGTTAATTACACACAACCATTCGCTCTCCCTTTTGTTGAAGAGCACACATGGTCTCTGCAAAAGTCACACAATACAATTATGCAACCTGATGTTAAATAATAGCTAGCATACAAATCAACAAAGGCTAGCTGTTAGTTTGTAGGAAAATGTAGATAGATGCTGTGCCCTGGGCTATGAATTCTCTTCCCTTACAAACAACAAACCAGCCAGCTTCCCCATCTCTTCCCATGACATCTTGCATTGCAAATGCAAGAATGAGACTGTATTTGAAGCAGAAACAGTTTCAGCCTTAAATACAGAACATCTGATCCAACATGTCCAGGTTTGTGCTTGTTTGTTTTTTTGAGGCCTGGGTAACCAGATCAGTGAGGAAATAGCCAAAGATAACAGAAAACCTTAATGCAAAGTATTGATCTTGGTACTGGTGATCCCTCCAGTCCCTCAAGAAATAATAAACCACTCACATTGAAGTCTGAGAAAATCAACTGGCCTGAGGGCCTTGAAGGTTTCTTGGTTTCATTTCCACTGTAAATAAACCTCAGGCAGCAAGAATGTCTGCATTCAAATACCAGTTGTCCAATAGAAATAATTCATAATATAGAATTCTCCAGGACAGGAATGACAGAATGGAGTAATTGGTTTTAGCTTCTAAACAAAAATAAAAATATAATTTGAACAATTGTCAATATTGCAGTTGTGGGGGTTTCTCCCCCATATTTAATCCAATTCAAAGCACGCACTCTTTTTGGCGAACTGGTCATCATAAGACAAAAATATATACTACAAAGACAACTTTTAAGAAGGTGTATTCAAAACTATTTAGCATCTGCTTGCAAATGCAAAACCAAACTTAGTATAACATTAAAAGGAGACCAGCAATAACTACGTTTCCTTGAAGAATCAAGCTGTCCTTTGATACAACTTCAGCAGTGAATGCTGGTTCCATCTGTTGGTTTCATGTGCAATTGGTGCTTCTTCCCAACTACATACTTACTAGACTTGTCAGGTAGCAACCCAGTGTGGACAAGTTTACTGCTTGCGCATTAGTAAAACATGTTAAAGGCTCCTCACTTCATCCTCCAAGCTTCAACTTATTATAATCTCCAGGTTCTGCATTGACACACTCACCCTTAACAGCACACCCAAGTGACTGTTGCTGCTTGACCCACTGGCATCAGTGCCGTCAAACAAGAACCTACCCAAAACCTTCTAGCATAAGAACATAGTAGCAACCAAAGGCTTACTTAATCCAGCATCCTTTTCTCGCAATGGTTGCCCTCGAGCAGGACAGGAGCATGACAACACTCTACCTACTTGCGATTACCAGAAGCTGGTACTTAAAGGTGTATCAGAGATATTGGAAGGAGAATCTGACATACTGAAAGCAGGATGTAGTCATTGTGGCTAGTAGCCATTGATGTCACATCTGTAGGACCAAAGGTTCATGACACCTGATGTAGCAGATGATAGGAACTACCTCTGCCTGAGTCCTGGAGAGCCACTGGAAGTCAAAGAATGGGTAATACTAAGCTAGATCAAATAGACAAAGAGTTCTTCAGCATCTGATACAGCTCTGCACCTTGCTTCCTTGTGTTTCCCCAGCATTCGTCATGTACTATATAGTATTTGCTTAATAATTGTATGTTGTTGTCCAAATTTGTTTAAATTCACTTTTTTGAACTATGATTCCCACCCTCCACTCAAGTTTCTATATTTGACATAGTGGTCTGACAATGCTTTTAGGAAATAATCAGAACACACGATGAGGAACTAGAAAGAGGTATTTGTATTGGTAAAAATGCATTGATCATTGATATAAGCAACAGTGCCTTCAATTTGCCTTTGGAACCTAGTTTCATTTCCACCTCCACCACCTCCAGCCACATTTTTACTCCGAGGAAGGTCACGTTGTGTGGCATTTCCAGTTTATGTTCCCAGCAGTCCCTCTGCTACCACTTAATCATGTTGACAGAACACACAATGTTGGCAGCTGATGTTCCTTTCCCTTTTTCCATGCATTACAGCAAAAATACAGCACCTGCTGATGGCATCAAATGCAATTATTTTCATCATTGTTAATTTTAAAAAGTAGCTAAATTACAACTACAGTGCATCACAATGTTATTAACCTGTAAAAAGAGAGCTGGTTGCCATCACTGGTTTTTTCCTTATTCAATATATTTATTGCTTGTATCTATTGATCTGATTTAATAAATGACATTTGACAGATTGTTAAAAGAGTCTGCTTTCTTTGTAAAGGGCTAATCAGTGTCACCTACAAGTCTACATATTGTTTACCCTTGTTGCATTATTTTTATTCAGTTCATGACCTTGGAGTCCATGTCTGTGACCTAGAGTACAGTGCCATTAACATACCAGACCTCCACAATTTGTGATTCAGTTCAAAAAAAAAACATTCAATGCAGTGTTTATCTGACTATTCAAAGATTTAGAAAGGAGCGAGATGTTAATGTTTGCTTCAGAAAACTGGACAAGTATGATGAATGATAAGGGCCTCAGATTGTATCAAGTGCAGCCCAGAAACAGCAATGTTAAGCTGCAGCATTTGTAAGGGGGAAGACTAACTCCTGTGTGATAGTATTTCTTTCAAAATACCAAAACACAGAATCCAAAACCATGTATGGTCTGTTGGTGCCTGTCAATTATGCTACATTTTGGGCAAGAGACAATTTCACATAGTCCCACTCCTCAAATCTAGAATCTCCACCCTTTTCTTTCAAGGTTATGCGGAGTGAACATGCAAAATACTCCAAGTTAAGTACATGTAGGGTACTTAAAAAGTACTTTCCCTACATGTTTACAGATTATTCTACTGGTTAAGAACAGTTTTTAAAATGTGGATGTACCAGAGTTCATATTCCTTCCATTTCACCTCAGTGCAAAAAAAAAAAGTTAAATAAAAAAATGCACATACATTTATTTCATTAAGACTAACTGCCATCATTAAAAAACCAAAACATTTAACAATGATCCAGAAACAGCAATACAATAGAACTGCTATTGTCCAAATTTACAAATCTGAATCCAGAAATTTACTCAATCTACCTTCTCAGTGCAACTCTATGTTAACATCATTTGTCATTTTATCCAGTATTTTTAAGCTTATCCGCTTTAGATATACACCACACTGGAAAAGCAAAGTTGTATTTTATTTTACAAGCTGATACTTGTAGGGCAACTCTGAGTTTTGCCATCAATGTACTGAACATTTATGTATGGGATTTATCCTAACCACTTATTTCCTGGCATGATCAATTTAAATTCCCCTGCCATACCCTCTGGGAGATGCAAGACTAACTGCCCTTAATTTATAAAACCCAGAAGAATTCCTTTAGCTTTTGATGGTTTGAGATATACTAGAATAGACCCTTTTCGTTTGGTTGGGAAAAGCTTGAATTCAGAGCTTCAAGTCTCACAATAAAATAAAATAAAACGGAATGTTTGCACCATTGTTTCAGTTCACTGTTCCATAAGGAGGAGGAGTGTGTAGTCATAGCTTACTTAATATACAGTATTGCATATAAAAAGGTATTTTGGGTAAGCATAAATGTGGTGATTGGTGATTGGTGAGTCTTATGCCACAAAAGCATCACCTGTGAACAGTATGGGTTTTCTGTTGTATACCTTGTAATCTCTGTTGAGACAAGCCAAAACCAATTAAGCAATTAGAATAACTTAAGACAATAAAATAAATGGAGGCAGCTATGTTGGTTCTTAGAAAAAACCCAAATAGCAACAGCACCAGACCTTTATAAGGACCAAATTAAAAACTTAAAAACAAACCCCAAAGCAATGTGCTGGCTTTTGAGTTTTTAAGAATTACTACATACTGTATATGTTTTCTGGGTTTGTAAAGTCAGAGGAAGAATGCTGTTTGGGTTTAAAAAAAAACCAAGAAGAGGGCAAGGGAGGAAAGAAAATTGTTTCAGTCAAGAGGCTAGGAGAAGCTCTGGCTGCAATACATTAGACTTAAATGGTGATTCAGTAAGCACTTTGCATACTAAGTAGCTCAAATTTTGCCAAGTGTAAAAATTCAAAGGATGCTCCAAGTTAGAAGGGGGCCAAAAATATTGGAAAAAAATAAAACTCAATGCCCACTGTCCTTTCGAAAAATATATGCCAGCCATTATTCAAATTGTCCCTCCCTTACAAGGAAGAGAGGAGAGCTAAAGAAAAATGAGATAACCCTTATATTAGCAAATCTGGAGAGGAGGTGGGCAAAGCACTCTTATGTTGTTGTTGTTGTTGTTGCTGCTGGTAGTTTCCATGGGAGAGCAACCAGAATGGTCAAAGTCCTGTTGGATCCCTGTGTGCAGGGTGAGAATTAGGAAGCAGATCCCTTCCCCTGTTACTGTTAAGAAAACCAAAACGTTTATATTTCCTTCCTATTGTGGTCAATGGCATGGAATTAACTAGACCGGACCCGCAGTTTAAGGCCCATTTTGGTGAGGTGTCAGGGGAACAAGGGGGTTTAGGACCCTGCAGAACCTAGATGTGCGCCCACCCGTCCTGTCCTGGCCCCCATAACTTGTGAAACACCACCACTAGGATATCTGTGTCACATACTAGGGGCTCTCAGGTGCCAGGAATGTGTTCCTAAAAAGAAAGAAAGGAAATGGAAAGAAAAGTTATTACACTAATTACCAGATACATATTTGAATAATAAATCTGTAATAGGCCAAATCATTAAGGATATTACAGCTTAAGCCAAACACATTTTGACAGAGGTGGTCTAAATATAACAAACAAAGCAGAACAATTCAATTGGCTTTATAGTATCTGAGACCTCAAAGGAGAGCAAGACCTTCAAAGGAGAAGCAAACCTCCTTGATTAACCACCAACCAAATTATTGTTCACCAGGATAGCCAATGCCTTGACATAATCAGGCTACACTGGAACAGACAATGAAGAGTATTGGGGCACCTTGATGATTAACACATTTATTATGGCACAAGACTATAGTCCATCATAATAAAATAATGGTGTTAGTCTTTAAAGTGATGTTTATCTGAGCAAAAAATATACACCTTCATTTCACTCTTGGGGTCTGAACTGGAGGGGTCTGAACTGGACCAGGAACGAGACTTGTAGCTAATGGAAGACTTGTAGCTAATGGAAGGGGTTGTAGCTAATGGAAGATGTCAACAGCACCTGTGAAAATCGCAAATTCCATGCTAGGGATCATTAGGAAAGGAAAGGAAAATAAATCTGCTGATATCATAATGCTGTTATACAAATCGATAGTGCAGGCTTCCTACAGGCATCTGGCTGGTCATTGTAAGAACAAGATGGTGGACTACACAGGACATTGGTGTGGTCCAGCAGGCTCTCTCTATGTTCTTAAGGTGCCATGACACTTTGTGTTGTTTTCACTACTCCTCTGGAAATCATGAAAAATGATTCCTAGAGGCTTTGCTTGTTTAGCTCTAGGTGAGAATGAAATCCTCCCCCACCCTTTTAAAACGGCTCCCCCCCCCGAGCATTACAGAAAAAAATCAAAACATTCAGTACTATGCAATAAAACCAACATATAGAAGCCAGCATGAGAACCAATTATAGTCTCTCTTTAACTTTCTTTTTAACTGTCACATCTTGTGACCTCGAAAAATACCACTTTGAATCTATAGAAAGAAGGTAAATCTGTATGGTTGTATCCTGGGAAAGTTTACATTGATGGAAACAGAGATGAAAAATAATTTGGTTGGTTGTTAATAAAAGAGATTTGAAGCCAAAGTCAAGAGCTAAAGCCTACAAAATGGTTGCACTATGTTTCTTTCTATATTAAGGCCACTGATTAAGACCTCTGTGTCAAAGTGTGTTTGGCTTATGATGGGATATTATGAACTTACTACTGTAGTTAGTTATCTGATAGTTATTTTTACTGTATTTTTGGTCCTTTTTTAAAATACAGGCTTCTCCTTATCTGATTTTGGTCACTAGGTTTTGTATTAAGGATCGTTTTTTCTGCAGTTCTCTGTATTTTGTGAGTTTTGTCCTGCCAGTGGATCTTGTGCTCCACCAACGGAGCAGTAGTCATATCATTTCCTGGGGGCCCTCAACTGCTCCTTTTGATCAGGGGTAGGCAGACTTCAGGATCTACCAGCCAAAGTCTGCTGCAAAAGATATAAATTTAAGATTAACTAATTCTGATTCCAGAAATGCCACAGTCCTTCCACACAAAAAACACATTATTGGTTAGTCGAAGTTTTCATCATTACAGTATTATATGGGGCAGAGGTGGGTCATTTGTTTGTTGCTTTGGGGAGTCAGAAATCACAGCAAATCGTCCACAGATCTGCTAGTAGATCCAGATCTACTTTCTGTCTACCCTTGACTTTCCAGGTCTCTCCCATCATTATTTATTTCTTGGCGCCGCACGTATACACAGTCACATGCAAGTCAAACAAACATATGTGGAGACTTGCCTGTATTGTTACTCAGTGGCTGGAGCGCCTGCCCTTCTCCTTAAAACAACATCTTCGGCAAAACTGTGCAGAATTATACTACTCAGAAAGGAAAACAATACTTGTGACTTTATGGGCAGTGATGAAATTATACTACACAGGGATGTTAGCATTAGATAGACGTAAAAGCAGTCGTACAGGCCTCCATTTAATGACTTTACAACATAATTGCCCAGGACTGAAAAGATCGTACTAACCAACATTAGGTCACTTGTCTCAATGATGGAGAGAAAGAAGCACCCTGAGGTGCATCAGAACTGTTTGCCACTATGATCTAAAGATAAAGCACATTGCCTTTCTTTAAGTAACGTATTTGTGCCTTCATATTGTTGTTTGTGCACAGAATTCAGCACCACTTACTATCCAATGAATGTATCAGATGCATAATAGAGCAAGTTAAAAGCAAATGCTCATCTTGATTTTTCAACATTTTTCATTTTTTCTTTACTATTGTTGACTTAAATCAGAATATTAGCAGAATTTAGTGTACTTCATTTGACTAAAAAATAATAATAATGAATGCACTGGAGTCAAACTAGAGCAACTCTGCCATGTAGGAATAAATTCTGACTCCATCTGATAAAAAAATAAGATGGTTCACATCTGTCAGACGGACAGAAGTGTGTGACTTCCTGTTCATGACCTCTGTTGTGTAATGGATGGATGCTTTCTAGAGTTGTACCCAGTCATCTCTAACACAAACACCTGCAAACTTGATTCAGGATGTACATGCTGAAAAACAGATCACCATTTGGCAATGGAAAATGGAAGGGAGCTGTGAGCCTCCCCTTCTGGCAATGGCTTCTTTATTGTAAATCAGGCCTGGCTATGGCCTAGGACACTTAATGGCCCTCACAGCACCAATCTCACCTACTATTTTAAGGGGTTTTTTCTTTCTCTTTGCATTTCTAACTTTTTACATATACATATTTTACACCTTGAGGTTATTATTACTAATCCAAATGCTCCTGTATCAATACAGGTATGGTCTCTATATTTGATATAAATGTGTCTTTATTCAATGTTTCATTCCAGAGCTCTTTTGGTGTTCCGACTGCCCATGGAAAAAGGTCCCCTTTTTTGTTGTCGCATAAGAAAAAAAAATGTCCTTAGTCCAGAGGCTCTTGCTTTATTCGAATGACAGAGGATGAACGAGATGTCCTTCTGAGTTCTCGCCTAAGTACATATTCACTGAACTGGGAAGAGTCCACCCCTCCTCCACAGGAGCCAACAATTTCAAAGCCTCTTTGTTGCAACCTCTCAAGTACCTACAAAATAGGATGAAGAAAAGACTGGGTAAGAACAAAAGATTAAAAACAACAACAACAGCAGTGTAAATGTGAAAAACAAAATCTGTTTTCATGTACTTTTTTATTATATGCTTAACTACTTTAGATTTATGCAACATAAACTCCCTCCTCAATGATAACTACTGGTAGATTTCAAGACATTAACAGCAGCTACTGTAGCTAAATGAATACTGAAATTGCAGCCTCTTCATTCCATTCACCTTTGCATGATTTCTAAAAAAAATGTAGGGCAACATCCAATGCCGTCGTCCCATCAGTGCGGGAGTGAGAAACTTCCAGCCCATGGGCCAATCTTTGGCATGAGAACCATTTCTCCCAATCCATGGCCAACTGGCCACCAGTTGATGTCAGCGGTGATGACAATAACAAGTGAACTGATAGAGGTACAGTGTCTTATGAGCCTTCGATTCTGGGCTTTATTTTGGGTACTCCAACAGGTCATGGATGCAATAATAGTGCATTAGTGGTGGATTTATACTGGAACACCCACACATGCTACATTTTTGCCACCTGGAAAGACACTTCTGCTATGGCACAACAAAAGCAGGACAACGCCCTTCCCCTTGCAAACTTTTGTGGTATGGAAAGTTACAGGATTTCAGTGGCAAAGTATGGGCTATGCAACTGCTGGAACTAAGTAGTATGTTTGCCTCAAAACCTTTGCAGAAGCAAATGGAATCGAAAGTGAAGTTGCCTATAATCCCTACATTACTATTGTGAGAATAACTTTTCATGAATGCACAATTTAAAGGATATCTGTAGGGCCCTATGCTAAGTCCATTAACATGTACAGAGAGATGAGACACACCCAACATCTGTGTGGAAATATCTAAATTGGAAGGAGGTACATGAAAAGTCCGCTTCCAAGGCTGTTGCCTTTGATCTGACTTACTGCTCACCTGATGAGTAAGTGCCTTTAACTCAATGGGGCTTACTCCTGAGTAGACATGCAGATGATTGTGGTGTAGGAGTACAACTCCATTAACACCTAGGCTCCCTTTCAAACTCTCTCTGGAAAACTAAATAAATAAATAAATCCCCTCACCTATTGTGCTCACTAAGATTAATGTAAGCATCCTCTTGATTGTTCTAAATGCCTATGACACGGGCACACAAAGGTTTTCCTGATAAATGCTCCATGCTTTTGGAACTCCAGGAGCATGTTCTGAGGGTACACGGTGGACCCATATTGCTGAAGCTAAGGTGGTTTGAGTATGGATGGGATACCATATAGGAAGGGAGACCATTTAGGAACACTTCATGATGGAAGTTAGGATATAAACGTGCTCATAATCTCCGATCCTCTAGGACTTCTGTGATCTCTGAACTTCTTTATTTGGCCCAGTGTTTAGAAGCCAAAGTTAAAATGATCTGGGGCAGGATGCAGCTGGTATCTTTAAACTGTAGCTGTAGGGATTTGTTTTAATCTTGAATGTTCAATGTAAATTAAAAGACATTGATTAAAACAGAACAAACCAAATGTTCAAGGCAAGGCTTTTCAAAGACTGATTGGAATACAGGTGTTGAGCATTAATCAGATATGACCAGACCTTATTCTTCAGGAATTTTTCACTGTATTATTCTCTCTCTCTCTCTCTCTCTCTCTGTGTGTGTATGTAGACTGATAAGGCATAATATTCAAACTTCAACTGTTTCCCCGCACTAAGAAAGTTAGGGTAAAGCAGTGTAGGATAAAGGGGTAGATGTACTAGTTGATTGATCTACTAAAGACAGGTCTTGTGTCAATCATGTAGAATATTCAGATGTTTTTAAATTCTGGCAGCTAAATAAAATGTTCCTGAACCCGCAACGATTGTTGAAAATAACTCCTAAAACATGATACCACGGAATGGAGAGAAATCTCATAAGCCACCACAGGTTGCTCCATAAATGGTTAGCCTCCTATGTATCTTCCCCATAGATATTCAACAATACCTTTCAGGATGAGTTCTGCAACATATTTTTTCACTAACCCAATTCATTTAAGTGACAGTACGTGGCTCTTCTCATCATGTCATATGCAGCTGCTGCTGAGAACATGGAAACTGCCTTGTTCTCAGAAGCATCTGCATGCTCCATTATCTACTGAATAGGTTCAGCACAAGCCATTAGACCCAGTGTATCAAATAAAATGTGTTGTGGGAGGGGGAATCATTGGCTTGGTTTTGTTCTTATTTTTATTACATATTTTGTGGTTTTTATATTGTATTTTTATGTTGTGAAATGCCTTGAGATCTACGAATGAAGGACGGTATACAAATTTACTAAAGAATAAGAATTTAATAAGTAATAAGAAAAAGAATGCAACTGATCCTCTAAGGAAGGGCTTGGATTGATTTACTTTCAATGTGTTTGTTTGTTTGTTTGTTTAAACCTCACTTTGGTTCACATATTTACCAGCTTGCCCTAAAACTGATGTACTGTTGTCTACATACCTGAACTGAATTGAGATGACAATAGCCATTTAAAGGAAATCTGATGACATGTGTTGAGTCGTGATTCCAACCTGCATTGACTGAATTGCACATCACATCACCAATTTCTGGGAAAACCTCTTCTATCAAAGACTTGTCGCCGCTCAAGGTAATCCTCTCTCCAAGATCTGGAGCAACTCGCACAACCAAACACTCGCAGGATTTTGAAAACCGGCATGTCTCCCGATCCTGTTTCCACCTTTCCATCTCCCCTAGCATGGGCTGAAGCTGAAAATACTTTGCTTCTTCATACAACAAGCTGTAATCCTGAAAGACACATAATTTTCATTGCTAACGAGAAACATACATGCTGCTATAGGGTACGAATGGCAATCCAACATTGTCAACTTGCTTGTGGAACAGACTTCCTCATCATTTCCTTTCTACTGCAGCCTCTTTCTTGTTTGCCACCCAAAAACTCCTGTAGGAAGGTTGGGGGGCAGAGGGACTGCAGTGCTGACATGCCTACCAGTGCAACATGGGATCTCATACTACATCTACAGTATATAAGAAAAATAAACTCAATATTGAATTCACTTCAGCACGTGGATAGGAACTTCTCACCTTCTCCAAGTAAGAAGGTCATATGAAAGAAATACGCACAACAATTAATAGGGATGCTTCTGCCTTGCATTATCTTTTTCTGCTCCCCTATGAGTAGTAAGCTTACCCATGTCCAGGCAGTCATCATATTGTTTGTTGGGGTTGGGGCTGGGGAGTGGGAGGACTATGGCTCATTTGTAGCATACATTGTTTGCCTGCATAAGATCCCAGGCTCAATTCCCTGCAAAGGTAAAGGACCCCTGGACGGTTAAGTCCAGTCAAAGG
Source organism: Podarcis liolepis (assembly GCF_965112155.1). Lineage (NCBI taxonomy): Eukaryota > Metazoa > Chordata > Lepidosauria > Squamata > Lacertidae > Podarcis > Podarcis liolepis. The sequence goes on along the minus strand of NC_139560.1, from coordinate 44,217,358 downwards.
CGACTATGGGGTTGAGACGCTCATCTCGCTTTCAGGCTGAGGGAGCCGGCGTTTGTCCACAGACAGCCTTCTGGGTCATGTGGCCAGCATGACTAAACTGCTTCTGGTGCAAAAGGACACCATGACGGAAACCAGAATGCATGGAAACGCCGTTTACCTTCCCGCTGCAGCGGTACCTATTTATCTACTTGCATTGGTGTGCTTTCGAACTGCTAGGTTGGCAGGAGCTGGGACAGAGGAACGGATGCTCACCCCATCACGGGGATTTGAACAGCCAGCCTTCTGATCAGCAAGCCCAAGAGGCTCAGTTGTTTAGACCACAGTGCCACCTGTGTCCCTTGCATCTCTAAGTAAGGCTGTACTGACAGTACTGAACTAGATAGACCAAGCCTGTCGTGATTCATAACAGGGCAGCCTCCTATATTCTTACACATTTTGTTGCCCCTGCCAATGACAATTGATGCTGAGCAAGTTTGAGGAAAGCACATGTGACCTCAGAATACAACTAAGTCTGAGGATGGGGACTAGACGCAGGGCAATTGTCATGCTAGTTACCAGTACAGTACAGTACAGTACAGTACAAAATAAATGCAAAGAAGAGAAAGCTGGTGCTGAACACAGACTGGCCTCTAGACCAGACCATCTAAGAAGGAATACAATATTTGTTACAGAAATATAGTTAATATAGTAGGGAAGGTTGTAAAGACTGGTGTTTGAAAGCATCAAAATGGAAATGCAGTAATTTAGGACACATAACATCAATTTGTTAAAAAGGGGGGGGGACTACATTCCCTTTGATATGACAACTGTCTTGATGGATAAAGGGAACATAATTATTAGTTTTGTGAACATTTAGTCATGGCTCCATATAACATTTAAAGTTACATTATTTATAATGCAATCCTATTCATGTCTACTCAGAAGTAGGTGCCACCGAGTTCAATGGGGCCTATTCCCAGGTAAGTGGGAATATTACTGCAACCAAAGACCAAAAGACTAATATTTAAATGGTTGGTGTCAAACTAGTCTCTATTCTGAACCCACTGCTAGGAAGATGTATTTTACTACATTTTATTGTACTACATATAATAATTACATTGGTGTGTGTGTTTTGAATTAACTATATTTGTGGCTTTAAAGTTTATACTTTGGCTCATATGTGCTTTGACAAGAGTACTGTGTATGTACAAATACAGAAATAATATTAATAAGATTCAATATTTTCTTCAAAATATGAGATATTTCCAAGTGCTGAATATCTGGCTCACCTCTGAACTAAGCAGTAAAGGTCAGCAATATGACCTTTTTGTGTTGTTTTTTAAAAAAGGAAAAAAATGCATTTTGACCTCATTGTAAATGGTATGAGGCATCCCGAGTCATACACACATCTGGATGAGGCTAGGCAACTCTAGAAACATTTTTGTCCCCTTTAAATTTCTTTACCACCCTCCATCCAAAGATCACAGGGTGGTTTATAATATAAAAACAAAAAAGCATAATAACAAACAAAAACAATACCCCCCCCCCGCCCAAGTCTAGATGCAATAGCCAGAAATAATGTACATTCTGGGATAAAACAGATTATGGCAAACCTGATACGTGTAGATACCAGGCCACATCCCCAAATATCTTCTCCATTAGTTTTGATGTTTGGTCCTGTTTTCATGTTTGTATATAACGCTTAATACCAGAATTATTATTAGGATTTATTGGTTACCTAAAAAGTCTCCAAGAAGCTTACATTTGAAAACATAAATATATGCCATAAAAACTATGCTGTTTACAAAAAAGATAACAAACAGTAAATGTGTGTTTGGTTGTGTTTATGCAAAACAATGAAGCTAAAAGTCTACTATACCAGATGAAACAGTAACACGCCCCCCGTCCCAACCAGAAAACAAACCAGCACATTTCTAAAACATTGTAAGTCAGGGAAATGACTAGCTAGCCTGGCCACCAAGTACCTGCAAGGTAGATGGAGGATCAGAGAGGTATGTCCTGCAGCTGTCTGGACCCCACCCCAAAAGTATTTAAGATACACCCAAAGTTCTGAAGTGGCCCATGACATATAAAACCCACAAAGCATGCCTCACCAGGATCATAATGTCCAGTTTAAAAATTCCAGCAAAAGCTAGAGAGAAATCAAAACCAGCAAGGAAAAAAACAGGAATTGAAAATTCATATTACAATTATGTAAGTTAAACTGAGAAAGGGAAGATCAAGGTCTGGGTGGGATATAAGAATTTTTCAAATAGCAGAGGAACATACTCCCGTAGAGAGGAAGACTAGCTGGCAAGCAACTGGTTCCAGCTGTAGCAAGAGCTGGTTCAGGCTTAGAGAGTAAGAAGTGCTTGTATGTGGAAAATGCTGCTCACAAAAAGTGATAAGATCTTGTTCTCTAGACTTCTTCCAAGAGGAAAAAATGTGTCAGAGATACCTTCTGTCTAAAGAATCCTGCCCATGGCACAAGTTTGGACTAGGTGACCTTGAATGTCTCTTCAAAACTGGACTCGGTTATATTATGTATCAAAACAGAATGGACAGTGACATCATCACAATTTGAAGAGGCTAGGTTTTAAATCTATTTTACCTACACTGAAAACAAATATGAACAGTGAACAAGAAGGGCAACGTCGTCGTCCCCTTTTTAAAAAATGACTGACCTACCTTCAGGAAAGAAAACCATTAGGGACAGTGCAGAGGCAGATGCTGAGTCTCATGTGGACATATGCGCTTAAAGGCTATTTTTAGACAGCGCCATTTAAAGAGTGGTGTGCCCTAAGAATGCTTGCGAAGGGCAAGTTGGTACTACGGGGTTTTGTAAAGACTGCAGTTTAGCTCTGTGGCTGGAGCTAGAGCTCATTTCATCAGTCAAACACATTTTGATTTTCCTACTGAGCAGATAAGTGGGGCCAGATGTTTCCAATAACCTGAGGCTGGGTTTTTAAGAGTGCTCACACAAAACCTTTTTTTTTGTGTGTGAAAATACAGCCCCTCAAGCAAGAGGGATAAAACAATTACACAGTATCTTGAAATTCTTCACCTCTTTTCACGGTTCCTCCCCCATCAAATCTGAATGAGAGAGGGGGAAAAACCACCCATCTGAATGCAAACAAATGCCATGTTAGGGCATATCATATTAAGGTGTGGATTAAAAAAGGGAGGGCAAGAAAGTATTAATTATGATGGCACACAGAGGTGTATAGTTTTAAAAGCCAGCTGTTTAAAGTAAGAATAGGTTTTATGAATTAAACTAAAGTTGCTCATTTAAACTTGTGTTAAAAAAAAGTTTTTCTGCACGCATATGGAAGTGTATTATTTTTGCTGATAGGACCCACATTTTCACTATCATCTATCTATCTATCTATCTATCTATCTATCTATCTATCATCTATCTATCTATCTATCATCTATCTATCTATCTATCTATCTATCTATCTATCTATCTATCATCTATCTATCTATCTGTCATCTATCTATCTATCAATCTATCTGTCATCTATCTATCTGTCATCTATCTATCTATCTATCTATCTATCTATTTATCTATCTATCATCTATCTATCTATCTATCTATCTATCTATCATCTATCTATCTATCTGTCATCTATCTATCTATCAATCTATCTGTCATCTATCTATCTGTCATCTATCTATCTGTCATCTATCTATCTATCTATCTATCTATCTGTCATCTATCTATCTATCTATCTGTCATCTATCTATCATCTATCTATCTATCTATCTATCTATCTATCTATCTATCTGTCATCTATCTATCTATCTATCTATCTATCTATCTATCTATCTATCTATCATCTATCTATCTATCTATCTATCTATCTATCTATCTTAGTTTAAACAGGCTGCATCCTTGTACTGGATAATTTCATTATTCAGAACTGCGATCCTAAATACACTTAACTTCAACTAAGTCCCATAGAAAAGTAGTGGGACTGACTGGGGAAACCCAGGTTCAAAGCTCCACTTAGTTGTGAAGCTGACTGGGTGACTTGGACCAGTTATTCTCCCTTAGTCAAGCCTACATCACAGGATTATTTTGAGGATAAACAGGGAAGAGAGAGAAGAGAACATGCATACCACCTTGATCTCCTGGAAGGAAACTTGAGTACAAATACAGCAAATAAAAATAAATAAATAAAGCATGAGCTCCTTGATCACAGGTTACATTGCTCATTCAAGTAGATCATTTGTATGAATAACCTACAATTATCTGGTTCAAGTCAAGATTCTGCGTGGGGACTGCTCTGAAGCTGTTGCTGCATTCTGTGATTAGGATTCAACTGTGTAGGTTGTGCAGTTAAAGTGGATCTGGTGCTCTTACACAACCAACCTGCTTCCAAAAAACAATCTGAACTTTTTACAAGTAAGGGAAGTGAGGGACAACAATTACTTAGCACGATACACAAGCTCTGAACAAATCAGAATGAATACTCAATCAACAGAAGCCATTATCTAACCTCTTTGCAAACCTTCTACAAATGAATAAAGATGAATGCTCAATAAACTGGTTGAGTGACTAAGGTTTTGACTGCATTCCTATGAATGTTAAGAGTCCTGTTGGATTAGACAACAGACCATCTTGTTCCCAACAGCAGCCATGCTGCTGGGGGAAGCAGGGGAAGGGAAACTGTGGGTTGGGTGGGAATGTGTCCCACCCCTGGCATAAAGGCAGTGGCCCTTCCCTGCTGCTGCCCACTGGCAGCTGGTATTCAGGGGCACATTGTTCTCCATTTGGAGGTTCCATTTAACTATTAGACTGGTAGCTGTTTATGGACCTACCTTCCACGTGCCTCTCAGGGACTCAAAATGGAAAGATAGCGTCTTCAATCAAAGTACAGCTGACAGTCTTACCCTTATGGTGGCTTATGATCATAGGTTAAGCCTCTATGATACAAATGGGAACCGAACTGCATGGGGGGGGACATTCAATGGTATGGATGTCTACAGTTTAAGAGTGTTTGGTGGTTCAACTCACACTTTCCTCTGTTCACTGGCACTGCCTCCCTGTTCATGTGTTCAGGAAATGTCAGGTGAAAGCATGCTTAACATGCATAGACTCCTCCCATGATATGAAATGTGTTTTATAATTCGCTTGTTAAACTGTATGCTCCATATTTTCAAATATTCATTTAAGAGATCTATTATTTGCCAGCATCCATCAATGCAACCCACAAGCCTTGCTCCCGGCACATGGCAGTACTGATTACTCTACCTCCTTTCTAAACATTTCAAATAGGATGATGACGATGCATAAAATTTCACCTTGAAATCATCTGGTATGAGGAGCTTTGATGTTCGTAGAAAATTCAGGATATATCTGAACATTTGGCCATCTCTGTCAATGAAGTAGTGCTGCTTCAGGCTGTCCAAAACAATTGGCTCTGTGCCATCAAAAAGCCTCCCAATTCTGAAAATGAGAGAAAAGTCAATTTGCAGTCAGCATCTTTAAGTCACCAGGAGTCACTGACCTTGGTCACTGGAATTTCTTGAATCCACGTTTTTGCATTAATCAAGCTCAGCGATAGCAACATTTCATGGTGAAAACAATATTATGGCAATGAACATGACACAGTGATATGTTATCAATGTGAATTTTTGAATCAATTTTGAACTTAATATTAATGAGAGGACTTGTCTCCTCAGATATTTACAATGAAATTAGGGCAATACGGAATGCATTTCCATTTCAATAGTTTCTTAAAACATCTTTGAAAGTGATGCTGAATGAAGAAGGCATGCCCATTAGAAGTACTTTTACCCATACACGTAATTTTCTTCTATTTAAAACTTATTGCAACATTAACCTTCAGGGCTAAGATTTTTTGTGGTATTTGGCTCTAAACCAAAATAATCTAAGCATGTGAACTCTAGTAACCACTCTCTTTTGATTCTAATATTCTGAATATTTCATGTTTTCATTCTTGTGTTTGTGTTCTTCCCCCACATGTGAAAGACATCAGGGTTGCAATTCTAAATCAGAAGATAACTATTTCAGCATTTCATTTTACTTATGATTCCATTAGCCTTTCATTTTTCATCTATCATTTCCACTTCCTGTGAAGTGGAGGCGAAGGGGCTGGTTTTGAATCCAACATATCCTGGGTTAGCTCATTTTGAGGTTTTCCATCAGCTCTTACCAACAGGGATTCTGCCACTGACCCTTCTGCCCACCCACCCATTTTGCAGGTGGAACAGGGAGTTCCATGCTGATTTCCACCCATGGAGTGATGCAATAATCACTCTGCCAGTACAAAGCATTGCCAGCATCTCTGTGCTGGCAGATTGATGTTGGCTTTGTTCCATGGGTGGAAGTCAGCAAGGACTGGCAGGGCTCGGAGGAGGGGCAAATGGGTTTTGGATTGCAGCCTAAGCCATCCAGATTCCCGGATGAGCAGCAATTTGATATTGGTTGTCCCCTCTAGTGTCCCATTTGATTTATTTTCAAAATAAAATACATAATGACCTTCTGTGAGTGAATGTCAATCAAGGTGGAGCCAGTAAGGTTGCTAGAGTAGACATTAAAAGCTTTGGACAGAGGACCACTCTCAGTTCTACCATACAAGATTTTAAGCCTAGTGGTATCTCTTGCAGATGTTCAGAGAAACACCATACATGTTTCCAATTTATATCACATTCTGTATTCTTTATGTTGCTGATCTACCCTGAACATTAATCAATTTATCTAATTTTACGTGAAAACATGGCACAGACAAATGCAACTCAGCTAGAATCAAGTCCTATTAAATCTGCATACAATTTAGTAATTTGTATTTTTAAACCATCTATTTTCACTCTATGAAATCACTGATCTTCCACTGACTTTCAGCAACAGCCCATTCAGATTACATATTAAAGTGCCCTAATTTTAGGACTTTATTTCTTTTCCCATTTACAAAGTAAACTGACCACTTAGAACAAGACTTCTCTTGTCTTGAAGGCAGAAAACATTCAGCAGGATCATATGGGTCATGACTTTGGACAGCCCCCATTAGGCAACAGGTTTGTTGTTCTCATTATTATTAGTCATATATCAAAGCAAGCAGACACTAGTGATCCAAGCTTTAAAGAATGTCAATAAAATGGGATGTGGATGTCAAGACTATTCTTACCAATGTTTTCCATTAGAACAAATGCCTGTTACTTTTATGTCACCTTTAGAGACCTCACAAGGTTTTCTTCTCCTTTCTAGGTCCACTATTTCCACTATAAAGCCACTTACAGGAGAAGGTAGTTTAAAATGCAAGTTGATGCTTCTTCCTTCCATTATCACTACCACCCAACCGCTGTGCTCGCCAGTGCACCTCATCCTCCTATCCAGAAGGTCAGTCTCTCACACATGTCTGAATTGGTTTAATATTTGCTTCTGAACTTCCAAGTAGCAACCCGATGAAACTGATAATTTTTGTCAGACTCACTGTGGCCCAAGGCAGAAAGCAGCTGTACAAACTCAAAATGCAACCCGAGAGGCAAATGAACTGTTCACAGATTTAACAAAATCGAAGATTTATATTGGGAAAGTTGTCTTTGAAGAAAGTAAATAAATAGAAAAAATGAACAAATAAAGGGTCGAGAAATGTTTCAAAATGGAGTGGGTTTGACTAGTTCCCCAGACGTTTGTCAACATTCATGTAGTTTTCCTTCTAAAAACAACAACACTGACATCTTTTCTCCTGAGTGATATTCGTATTGTACTGAAAATGACTGATAATATGAACAATGTAAAAAGGGACTTAAGAGTAAAATCTTTGAGAAAAATCGAAGAAATTAACTGAACAGTTAAGAACATAAGAATATATGAAAAGCCCCGCCAGACCAGGCCTATGACCAGTCTAGTCCAGCATCCTGTTCTCACAGTGGCCAACCTTTTGGAAGTCTGAAAGCAAGATTTGAGCAAAAAAGCACTGAACCCACTTGTGATTTCCAGCAATTGGTATACAGGACCATACTGCCTCTGACAGTGGAGGTAGAACATAGCCTTCTAAACCATGAAGTTGTCTAACCCACTTTTAAAGCCATCCAATCTGTGGTTGCTGTTAAGCAATCACTTGCATAATTTGACCAGTTCCTTCCCTCTCTTTCCCAAACAGGTTTGTGCTAGTCAACTCAGAAGACAGAGCCAACCCTTATTCAAGAGGAGAACAGATATGAAGTTGCTCAGCAGCTGGTGCCAGCCAATCTCGCTCCAAGGCAAGGATGTGTGAACCCTGGCCAGGCCTGATAATGTATAAAAACTGCAGACTAAGTCTATTGGATTTGACTCAGATGGGAACAAGACCCCTTAATATCATGGGTCCTGATGAGTTTGCCTTCATTTCCTGTTTTCTAGATTCTTAGGAATTCCAAGGCTTGATGCCACCCTATCCCTGGGTTCCTGTTCGCTTTGACAACTAGTCATCTTCTCTGCAAACTGTTTTCTATGAACTCTTGAGATTGCACATGAGTTACTCTCTCACTGAAGCCATGTTATCTGTTAAACAACACCAGAAGGAGATGTGTTTGAAAAATAAAATTAAATGATTCATTTAAAAATATTTTTATACCACTAAGAAACAGAAAGTGATGTATAGCACAATGTAACACTTAGAATAAAACTAGACCCTGCAATCATCTGGGGCCCTTCTTTATATGCCTTCTCTACAAGAGGTCTGGAGAGTCGCAATACAATAATAGGCCTTTTTGGAGGGTGGCTCCCCTTGTTTAATGCTTTCCCCAGAGGCTCACCTGGTGCCTTTATTACATATCTTTAGGTGCCAAACAAAAACATTCCTCTTCTTCTAAGCATCTGGCTAATTAAACAATCTGTGGCCTTTTAAGTGCTTTTTGTGGGACACGGGTGGCACTGTGGGTTAAACCACAGAGCCTAGCGCTTGCCAATCAGAAGGTCAGCGGTTCGAATCTCCGCAATGGGGTGAGCTCCCGTTGCTCGGTCCCTGCTCCTGCCAACCTAGCAGTTCGAAAGCACGCAGTGCAAGTAGACAAATAGGTACCGCTCCAGCAGGAAGGTAAATGGTGTTTCCGTGCGCTGCTCTGGTTCACCAGAAGTGGCTTAGTCATGCTGGCCACAAAACCCAGAAGCTGTACGCCGGCTTCCTTGGCCAGTAAAGTGAGATGAGCACCACAACCCCAGAGTCGTACGCGATTGTACCAAATGGCCAGGGGTCCCTTTACCTTTAGGGTTATTTGTTTGTTTGTCACTATGGTGTGCATTTTTTTTTGTTTTTATATTGTAAACGGCCTGTGATCCTCGGATGAAGGGCAGTATAGAAATTTTAGTAGTAGTAGTAGTAGTAATAATAATAATAATAATAATAATAATAATAATAATAATAATTCAACAACAACAATAGAATCCTAACACAGATTAAGGACTGGGAAGCTAGATAAAGAAGAAATGAGTCAAAATCCCATCAATGTGGACACCTCCCACAACTCAGATGGGACATGATTCCCTAGAGGGGATGCCACAACTGAATAGGCTCCCTCTGGTTGCCACAACATGGACCTCTGCAGGTGACAGCACAACCAGGAGGGCGTCACTAAGCTGATCTGAGTGACTGGGTAGGATGATATGGAGGCATTTCCTACAACAATAGCCTGTTAAAAAGTTTGCAAGCCTTTTACAAATTGGTTTTCATTGAAAGGATTTGTTGTATGGTATAACATGTCATCTATCTCTTACGACAAATGCTTTCAACATAAAACAGTTTGTTTCTTTCCATTTGAAATATGTTAAACATAACTGAGTTAACTTTCAAGAAAGGAAAGCAATCCCAACCTATTCTGGCCGATACCGGTTTACTTCAATGATTGTGGCAGTCTGCCTATAAATACTGGGGGTGGGGAGTTATCTGATTTTCACCTTGTTTCTTCTGCAATGTATCATCAAGATGATGATGTTTGTGATGAAGTGTCTCACACAGGGGCCTGGAGATAATGGATTCAATGGATATCCTTAAAGGATCATTTGTCAATTTTGTATTGACTATTTGTGTTGCTCCAAGACAGGAAGAGATTTCATTTTTTTAATATAGGCTCTGAAGCCCTGAGGCATCTTCTTAAACCGTTTAAAAAGAAATCAATTTTCAGATGGATAAAAGGGAAGCTAAGAAGGGTTTTAATGAACTTACTTGAGCAGCATGTTCTGGACCTCATTCAGTTGAATCTTAAACAAGGCCAGACAGGTTTAGAACCTACTATCAGCAGAGGAGCTGTGGCCTGGAAATGCTTGCTGCTACTGTTTAGAATTTGCGGTTCTGGCTCCTGGAGTAAAGCCATAAATTACTGTCTTAGTACCTGAGACATAATATGTAGTTGCACAAGACTGTAAATTAATTGCTATCACTAATGAGGATAAAAGGGAAAGCAGTTACTATGCAAACTAGATCTCTATGTTTATGTATAAACCAGAACCTTGTGACCATGTTACATAATCTCCTCACAATTATATTCAGGTAACTACACACACACACACAACCCTAGTGAAAAATCACTGTACTGGGTAAAAGCCCATTTCAATGAAATGTTATAGCTTCTGCTTTGAAATTATAGCTGGATATGTGTTATGGGGATATGGAAGACACAAGTGAATCTATGCTCTCCTGACAGAATATTCTGCCCAATATAAATTACTGCAGGGATATTTTAACAGAAGGAACACAGAAGAGTTCGAGTGCACTGACAACTCAAAAAATATGTCAAATGAAGCCAAGAACATTTCACAGATCCGCAGGGCAGGGACAGGGATTCACTTATCCCAAGTGCAGCAAGGCAAGGATCCACCACATCCACACTAGTAAGTACACTGGCCACAAACAGGTCTTGAAAAAACTCATGGGCACAGAAATCCAGAAATCTTGTACCTGCAGGGAGCATATGCAACTACTACATTTTTGCACAGACTGTTCTGCCTTGTCCTTTACCTACCTGAGACAACTAAAGAATGCAAGAACATTTCTATTCTCAATTTCTTTCTTTTTTTAAACTTTTTAAAAACCTGACTGCCAAGTTCAAAATATATACTTTGAATAAAAATTAAGTCAGTCAATCAGTTACTTTTACATGTCATATTATCTTAAAGCACAATCCTAACCATGTTTAATCAGAAGTAATCCATACTGAATTCAATGGGGCTTGCTCCCAGGTAAGTGGAATTAGGGTTGTAGCTTTGGAGCATTTTTAATGGAAAAGTGGTTAATAAATTACATGAACAGCTAAAACTCATCCTATCCCATTCACATGTGTGGGTTATGTACGCCTACTGGTAATGTCCACTGCAGCTTAATTTCCCTAAAAAAAGAAATTATACAATCTTTATTTAAATTCATGTCTCACAAGGGATTCATTTCATTCCAATTTATTGTACAATTATAGATTTCTGGGGTTGAAAACAGAGAAAATAAAATTTGATGAAAATAAAATTTGATGTGGTCATTACAAGAGCAATAATGTGTTAACTACTTGGGATGAACATGACAGATGCAAATGCTAGCATAAAAATATAGAATGAATCTCTTCACTCAGCTGAAAAATACACATTATAAATGTATTCAGGTACAGTGGTACCCCGCAAGACGAACGCCTCGCGAGACGAAAAACTCGCAAAACGCAAGACGAATTTCCCTATGGGCTTGCTTCGTAAAACGGGTCTTCTCTTTTGAAGCAAGGGGCGGCGGGGAGAAGCGATCTTCTCCCCGCAGCCCCAGGTCCGGGGACAGCGGGAAGCGCTTCCCGCTGCCCCCGGACCTCTTTTGAAGCAAGGGGCTGCGGGGAGAAGCGATCTAACCGCAGCCCCTTGCTTCAAAAGAGGTCCAGGGGCAGCGGGAAGCGCAGCGCTTCTTCCCTGCTGCCCCCGGACCTTTTTTGAAGCAAGGGGCTGCGGGGAGATCGCTTCTCCCGGTGCTCCGAAGCCGGGCGGGGGGGGGGAGGGAACACCTTCTGAAGGCAGGCGGGGGGCGAAAGTCTTTGCTCCCCCCTGCCTGCCTGTCCCGGAGGGCTTTTGAAGGCAGGCGGGGGGGAGCAAAGACTTTCGCCCCCCCACCCGCCTTCAGAAGAGGTCCAGGGCCTCTTCTGAAGGCTGGCGGGGGGCAAAAGTCTTTGTCCCCCCTGCCTGCCTTCCCAGGGGCTTTTAAATCGCCCCGGACAGCGGAGAAGTCCTCCGCTGTCCCGGGGTTTTTTAAAATGCTGGGGGTGGGAAGAAAAGCCCTTGTCCCCCCCCCCAGCCTTCAGAAGAGGTCCGGGGACAGACTGTCCCCGGACCTGGTCTGAAGGCGGTTTCCCTAGGAACGCATTAATTGATTTTCAATGCATTCCTATGGGAAACCGTGCATCGCAAGACGAAAAAACCGCAAGACGAAGAGACTTGCGGAACGAATTAATTTCGTCTTGTGAGGCACCACTGTATTAATATAGGCTTCATAGCATTTATATCTTAGTGTTTGAAAATAAACCCATGCATGTTAAGGTGACAGAGGCTGACAGTATTGAACGCTGCATTGTTCTTGATTTGTCTGGGAGTAAACATAGGCTGCTCAAGGTCAGTACTGTACTGGGAATTGGTAGCAAAATGGTACACAGGCTCTCCTCTTCTTTGGTAGCACATAAAGAGGGAGAATGCACCTGGGGAAGACTAGCTTGGCTCAGAGGCGGCACAGCTACTAACATATCTGTACAGGAAAATGAAACTTCAAAGAGAAAGCAGAACTCAAGGGTGGCTAATACAATAACAAAAAGGGGGCCTGAAACCCAGAACTTACTTTATTTTATTACTAGGAGTGGCGCTAACTCCCTGGATTGTAGAATGGGGTTTATAGGATTACAATAGATATTTAGATGTGTTGTATAAGCATGCAAACAAAGCCTGTTCTGAACTTCCTACTTCTGGAATAAGAGACTAATCAGGACACCCTCATTAAAATGCCAGAGGTTTTGGGGGCTGTGAGGGTCCTCTGAGCTAGGAGGAGGTGTGAGGAAACTTTATAGTGTAAATGTTTTCTTTCTTTAATTCTCTCTTCACTGCGAAATATTTCTATGGAAGGCTGAATGTTGGAACAAAAACTGGGCTGGCGGTAGGAAGGTATAGAAGTCATCAGCAAAGAGCAAATGGCAGGAAAAAGTGCTGAAACAAGCTATGACCAGAACTACATGAAATGAAATGAAAAGCTGTTACAGGTGTTCAAATCATTTAATCATCAAACTGCAGAGTTGGAAAGGACCATGGGGGTGATCGAGTCCAACTCCTTGCAATGCAGGAATCTTTTTGCCCAACCATGACAGCAGAGCTTGTGGCTGATTAATTGATGCTGTAGCTTTACATTTCACTGCACTGTGAACTTTCATTTTCACTTTCTCCAGGTCTTCCCCATTTGGCCTGTCAGGTTACTTTGGCCAAGCCATGCCTAGCTGCCCTACACCTGCACTGCAAGGGGTTGGACTAGATGACTCCTGGGATCCCTTCCGACTCTACAATTCCATGATTCTATGATGTCAGCTGATTGTCCGGGCTTGCAGATCGCTGTACTTTTGCCCAGATGGTTTGATTTCAAACTGCATGGGCAAAACCAGGTCACCTGACAAGAGGGCAAGGTAGGGGAGATAAGCACCCAGCTTGCTGGTCAGATCCTGCTGCCTGTCCTTGCTCTACAGCGAAATCACATGCTGGCTTGTTGAGAAAGGTAAGATGGGAAGTCACAAAGCAAGACTGTGACAAGAACACATGCGCGGGCAGGAGCCACAAGCCTGGCTGTCTACCAAGGACATACAAAGGTTGCGCTTGTCACTGATCCTGAACATCCTCCAAGTTGAGCAGAAGTGAGACAGCACCTCAGACATCATGCTGAACCTTGGAGGTAGGGAAAGTGCCAGTATCACTACTAGGATGAGCCTCGCACATACTCAGTTTATTCATTTTTGTAAACAGGGAAAGGATGCTTGCAATGGAATTGGTAGAAAGTAAATTTTGATGAGCCCTGCATATGGAGTAGAATTAAATTCAAAATAAGCAATGGGATTTAAGTATCCACCAGCTTATGCTCTCAACAAAAAAACCAAGTCAAACAAAGCATTACAGTAAGTGCACAACAGGCAACTTTATCTTTGTTTTTTTCCTTGACTTAATTACAGGTGTGGACTGGTGATGTTCCTGGGGACAACAGTGTATGGGGAAGAGGATTTAACTCTTTTCTCCCCAGCTGTGATTCCAACACACACACACACACACACACCAGTTATAAGGCTTAGAAACAAGTTTTCAGTGATGACAATGGAAGTGTTTTGTCCCTAAGTCTCCTACCTGCACAGGGGTACTTTTCATTTGGAACACAGCTAGAAAGGAAGAGTTAAACAACTCCTCTCTGCACTTTGTGGTCCCAATGGAAAAATTGTCCCCATGACTGTAATTAAATAAAGAAAAAAAACACAGACAGCTAAGCAATTAAGCTAACTTCTGGTTTTGCCCTCAGCCAACAACAAATCAGAGCAGCAGACATGAGAATCTAAAAAGAGAGAGAAGAGAAATTCTGATTGCAAAAACATGGTTTCAGATGGCATGCTGAGTGTCACTAACAGGGGGAAGTAAAATTTTGTGGCCCTCTCTCCCTTGTGTGATTTCACATAATGCATGCCATAAGAACAGGTAAGGTTTTATTGGCCAAAGCATCAGTTTGAAAATAATGCCTTCAGATCCAAAGGCTCTTCCTCACCTCGTGGCTGTCTTTTAACAAAGCATTGGGAAACAAATCTCAAAAGGGGCAAAGCTTTCCAAATGCAAAGCCAGCAAAAAAGTGGAACAAAGCCAGCAAGAAACAGCAGAGAACTTGGCAGCTATATACTGAAGCTTCAAACATACCCTGTGGGTGGCCATGGGTGTTGGCTGTAAAGCTACAAGCAGACTCTGTTTAGTCCTGCAATTATACACAAGAAGTATATTAAACTGCTTTGAAACCATATAGCAATTTAGGAAAGACTAGCATAGCAGAAGCTGGGGCGCTAACTTCATGAATTCTCAGAAAAGTAAGTTATATGAATTGTTATGTTTCTTCATGCTTGGACACAGAGCTTTTCTTAAATATTGATCATGTATTTGTAAGGTGGTAGTGTTGCTGCTGGGCCCACCACAGATTAGTGGGTCCCAACCCACCAGCTGAAGACCAGACTATTACTGCTCCACTATGATGTCAGAGTTCTGGGGTTTTTTGGATTGCTTGTGAACTTATGATATTTTTGTTCCTCATTTACCACCACACTCTTCCTACAAATTCTATAATTTAGTACTCTAAACTAAAACTGGTAAAAATAAATAAATACTGGCATGCTGCAACCCCTCATATTCTAGAAAGATCCCAATCTCTCCTGAAATCACAAATACTACAGGTCTGGCTTCCATAGATTTTTCTTAATTTCTACAAAAAAAGAAAGCTGACACAAGGGAACACACTGTTGCAGTTAGTTTACAATTAGTTATTCTGTACCAATAATGGACCAAGACACCTGTGAACTGAAAAACACTTGTGGGGCGTGGAATTCATTCATTAGTGAGACTATTCCTCATTTGACTATGCGAATTTTAATGACTTTGTGAGCAGGCACAGTAGATTTTTGTTGTGGTTCAAACAGAAGTGACACCACCACTACCACCAAGATCTAATATATTAAATCTAGCAGGTAGTGTTGCATCAATCTCTCTAGATACCTGCTCAATATAAGTAATGACATAATAACTATTTTCTGTTATAACTAAATGCAATTTCTCCTTACCCAGGAAACAGATTTATTTATTTCAGACATGTAGAGTCTTACCTTGGAATTCAAATAGCTTAGTTGCCAAACATTTTGGCTCCCAAACGATCAAAAACTGGAAGTGATTGTTCCAGTTTTCGAATGTTCTTTTGGAAGCTGAAGGTCTGGTGAGGCCTTCACACAGCTTCTGATTGGCTGCAGAAGCTTCCTGCAGCCAACTGGAAGCCATGCCTTGGAAGTCGAACATTTGGGAAGTCAAACGGACTTCCGGAACAGATTCCGTTCAACTTCCAAGGTACATCTGTATATACTATTTAATCATCAGCATATCTTAGTGGAACATGTAAAAATAACGCACATAGAGAATCATACCTTTAGAAATAATTATGAAATCTAACTTTAACTCAAATGCTGCCTTAAAATGCCTGCTAAAACAAGAAAGTCTTTGCCATGCACCTGAATTTTGCAAGGTGGGTGCCTATTTAATCTGAGGTGGGCCTACTACACTGAATGCATGGCGCCTAACAAACAGTTGGACCTGATTAAGCAAGGAGGACCCAAAAGTAAAATGTGACTTCCACATGCATATTCCCTGCTGAATCAGAAACTGAAATGCCAATTGATACTGTGCACATAATTCTAGTCACCAATCACTACTTGCAGGAAGCATGTGGGAGGTCTGAAACTAGGCTTCACTCCCACAGACTAAATTACTAGTGCTGTCAAAGATGACAGTGATGATCATCTGATTGGCATACTCAAATCGCTGTTTGCGATTTCAGTCATTGAGTCTATAAAAAAAATAATCTGAAGGTTTTAGAAACCTATTACTCAAGCCCTACTCTAGACCAACAGTACTCACCAGAGTACTGTAAGTACATAAAATTTGCAGTTACCCAGGTAACTTGTTTCCTTTAAAATGAAAGAAGATTACATTAAAATTAGCAAAGATGCATCATTTGTTCAGGTGCATGTCAGTAAATGCTTTTGTCCAGGACTATGTACATGTTTATTATGTAGCAAATATTTGTCTAAAAATGTAATTATTTTATGTTTTAATTGTTCAGATACACCCTCTATCTGAGATTCTGATGGCAGAAAATTCCTCCCTCTTCCAGATCCAAAAGAAAGCCAACCCCCTTCTAAAGCAGATGATTCAAATGCTAAGTTGGAACCCATTATTCTGAGGTGATATTGTGTAGAAGGACTGACAAAATTTCAACAGAAAGTGTCAAAGAAAAACAGCAAAAAAATCTGGTTTATGAGTGATGTGGGTCAGTTACTCGTGGGTTCTGGGTAGAGAAACAAAATCCACTGGTGTGTTTCATCTAGCAAAATCCTTTCCAACTACGACTTTACGTGTATGGATTCACCTTCAAGTGAAGTGGTTTTGCACCAAGTAAGAAGGTTACAGAGGTCAGAGGATAGAAGTGAGTAAATTAACAAGGCTGCCAGAGACATGCAACATAGTCCTTAGAATTACCTTGAATCAGGATATTTAGTAAGTGTGGCCAAGCTGCTGGTATACATGTGCCCACCCACATCAATATGTACCGGTGCATTGGATTTTGTGAGCTGGGCTGGCGTGGGGATTCCTTGATTGTTCAAAGGAGATGCAGGGGACCTAGTGATCAGAGGTCTTGACATATTGGGCCGACTGTCCTGTGAAAAGACACAAACACCATTAGGATTTTGAGTTTCTATTTTAGAAAAGCCAACAACACAGCTAAGTTCACATTTAAGACTGAAGAAAACATCACCAGCACCAAACCTCAGTCTCCATCTTTAAATAAAGCTCAGGAAGTCAGTTAAACTTGAATCTAGTTACATTGCAAGCTAGGGGGGGAAATATATAAAGACTGTTCTTTGAACACACTCTATGGAAAAGCAGTATTTTCAAACTTCTGTTTAAAAATGAAAACTAGCTCATACTTCAGAGCTAGATTAAGTCACTAATAATGACAAAGATCAGAAAATACAAAGGGAGAGGAGAGAAGCAGGATTTTGCTATGTCCCAAACCCACCTATGCGCTATGCAGTTAAAATAGGTAAATACAAACCCTCAGCTCTTCCATTCTGCCAACTCTTCTCTTGAATTTCCAATTCACATATCACGCAAACAGAAGAGGAAACACCTGGACTAGCCAACTGTTCATGTACTGTAAAACACGGGGCACCGAGAGCCTTTGAGAAAGACATTTTCCATGTAAATATTATACAAGTTGTGACAGATGCCCCTCTGCACCCAAAGAGGCTGCTATCCCCAGAGCAGCTTCCTGAAGAAATCTCCAAAAAGGAGCACCACAAGCAGATGCAGATGAAACAAACGCCTCAGTCAAACTGGAAATGCAATGTCAGTAAACTGCAAGCGCTAGCCCTGTGCAAAGAGTCAGGGTGGGGCAGAGCGAAGCAAAGCATTTTGCTGAAGCCAGCAAGGCAGACCAGTTTCAAAATTCTGGAATGTAAACAAAACAAAACCTGGGCACATTTCTAAGGCAACGGCACTTCCTCTTACCATATTCACTCAAGGATGTAGCTGGGATATACCAACTGAGGATACAGAATACTCCCCAGATTTTTTGTTTAGGGTTGTACGCATATTATCAGCAATAACCTGTGAGGGCTCAACTAATCAGACAGGCATAGGGTTGCACTGTTAATCCCAATTACCCATCATAAAATGAGAACAACCCCACAGAGTTATTAGGATTATTGGGCCATTGGGATAAGCACTGTAAATCATTTTGCATATAAAGGGGCTAAGAGGCTGATAAAATTAGAATGAGCTTCTCCAGAGTATTTATAGTTCTACACAGCGGAGAACAAATATAATATTAAACCATTTCCATTTGTTAGAGGCCCAAACATTGTATTACCACATCATTTTAAAAGATGAATCTATACCTGACCATTTAAAATATTCTTTCACTAAAACGGCTGGACATTATTCAATATTTGTGATGTCTGCTTAAGTCTGCCTGAACCATTTGGATCATTCACAGCAAAAAGAGGCAACTGCATATACTGTACTGGACAATGTAACTGAGCATACTAACTTATGCCTGACATAAGATAACACTTAAGTGAAAAAAATATTTAAATCTACTACATTCCTTCAAAACAGTAGCTCAAACTTAAAAAGAACAACATGAGAGATTTTTAAATTGAAACTAGGTTTAAGGGTCAGAGTTTGAAGAATGCATTCAAGCTTCTTGGATGTTGGGCCCAGACAATAAGGTCCAAAGGACAGCAAACAGAGCAATAATGTAAGCAAAGAAAGGGAGTTAAGATGTGACTTCTATCATTGTTATTTGAAGAATGCTATGTTCTTAGGATTTGGAAAGGCTGGAAGCCCTACTTGGAGAACAACAAAAACAGGTCTACGCATCCCACAACCACCTTGAGTGGGACGACTGTACATTCTTTTAACATAATGCTAGGAAAGAGAGAAGAAAATAAAATGTTTAGGAGATGGCTACAGATAAAATGAAGAGTTTGGGAATATAACAAATAATAGCTTTGTGGAGTATATGAAACATACTGTGGGTTGTATCCAATGCTAGTCCTACTCAGAGTAGACCCATTGAAACTAATAGGCACAACTAATCAGTTCCATAATTTTTAATGGGTTTACTCTGAGTTGAATACAGCTCTGTATGATTTTCTTTATGATTTCCCCCCATATCTATTATAATTTGGAATACAATAGAGTCAAAAAGACTTTAAAGAAAATATTTTCATAAAGGAAATCTGGCATGTTCTAATGTATCATCTCCCTCAGGTTCCTTACTAGAACTTTAACAGCAGGTGTTAGTTCTGAAAAATGACTCTCTTTAAAGGTCAGACACAAGTGGGAAAGTACAGTATATCCTATATTATAAAATCTAACCCGATTGTTCACTATAGGACATGAAACTGGACTCTCTACCTTTAATAAACAACACAACTTTAAAACATAGCTCACAACATTCAAGTTTACTATAACTCCTTACTAGAAAGCACTCCTTTCCCTGACAAATATGTCTGGCTGATATTTGTTGGGCTTATTTCACAGCAGGGGGGACGACGACCTGTGGCTCTTCAGATGCTGTTGAACTAAAACTCCTGCCATCATTGACCATGCTGACTAGGGAAGATGGGAGCTGCAGCCTAACAACATCCAGAGAGCCACAGGTTCCCTGTCTCTGGCTTATAGCAAAGGAACAGGTGAGAGATCCCAATAATTGCATTGAACATGTACTATGAGCCACCTTTCTAAGCAGAACACTAAACCCTTCAAATGGGGGGTGGAGAGAGAGAGACAGAGCCAAAGCAACACTCTCCTGAGGTGTACTGACAAATCATCCATTTAAGGTATCTGCCTCTCCTGATTTCATACAACTTCAGGAGTTGTAAGAGAAGGGGAGAGCCATGTGTTCAACAGAATGACAATCTCATCAATGATTTTGCCATTACTGGTAAGCAACATTTTGTATGAAGTCTGGAAAGGTTTTTCCATTAAAGTAGTACATGCAAATGCCCTTATCATGCTAGTGCAATATGCAAGACACATATCATTTTGCAAAAACAGAGACTGGATAAGTCTGGAATGAAATATGAAATAATGCATCTGAAATTTTATACATGGTGTCAGTTAATAGGAAAATGCATACTTTAGGAATGGCACTACTACAGAAATTCACAAACAGCACCTCACCTTGATTATCATTCCCAAAATTCTGAATGCTTTAAAATTATGCAATGCTTTCATTGAGGCCCAGTGTGCACATGCATCCTGGGAGTTCTGGTATGTGTTTTTTTAATGTGGATGCAACATTCATTCTGCACTTTTGTGACACTTTAAAATACTGTCCTAGCTGAACCTATTTCTCTTTCTTGCAATGTTTCTAAAATACCGTATATGTGCACATAAGTAGGTACTACAATTATTTGTCCAGCTTAAGAACACTACAAGTGATGCAATCTTGATCTTGATCAAATAGACACGCACACAAATATGTATAAATGTGTTTTCACAACTTAAAATACCTCAAATGCCATGCTGCACTGACCCTCAGATAAATATGCAAATATACCTGACCAGATCCAGTGCTCTCATGCAGGTATTATGTAATGCATGCAGTTTCTGATGAATTTCATCATCTCCCTGAATCTTCTAAGAGAAATCAATTCAATACAGTATTTAGCAGAAAGGTTTTGAGCCACTATTTTTCAGTTTATTTCAGTACCAACAGAGCCAAATATCTACCAACAAAAGTCTTTTCTCATACAAATGTGTGTTTGTGACCTCAAATTTTCCTTTTCTACTGATGCTAGTTTCTTAAAACCCTTAATGCTCAAATGTTACCAACACTCATATACTACTATTTTGTATTGTGGTGTTTTGCTTTCCTTTTAAGTTTCAAATTAATTCTTACAACATTCCTGTGATACTTCAATATTATTATCCCCATATCACAGGTGTGTGTGAGAGAGAGAGAGAGAGGGAAAACATGGGAGGAGCCTGATAGTCAAGGACCATCATCATTTATATTTTGGAAGCTAGAAACAGCAGGATTCTTATGAACGCTACAGAATAAAAATGAATTAAAACTTAATGGAAAGTAACTCCTTCACTTTCTGTAGGTTCGCATGATGCTAGAATCTGAGTCAATTGCTGTAACCATTTCTTCAATTGTTTCCTGTGTACCATGTATGAAATAGTTCTCTCCACTGCTACTGCAAACACAAACTTATGAAATAACTCATTTTCAGGAATGAAGAACTCCAAATCACTGCAAATATGATGTCAAAATATGAACTGAATACATCTGTAGGAATGCAGAAAAACGTTGCAATGGTCCTAGACAAATTCTCTCCCTATCCCTGTGTGTGAAAAGCTATTTTTTTAAAAAACACAACAGAAGCAATTCCAAAGCCATGTGATCGGCTTCAAATCAACTTGATTTATACATTTGCACTAACACTTATTTATACAAATTAGCAACATGACTGTTCCTAACCAAACTGCACCACAGCTGTTCCTACTAGAACAAAATGCACATGAAAAAGCTCTTCTTAAGAATCACTATACGTACAATACTTTCAATTATGTATGCACACTGAAACCTAAATATCCTGCAACAGGATATTGTATGCCATTCCTATAACTTAGAAAAAAAATATCTATACATATAATTAAATAAATATATCTTCAACATGTTCCCTGAGATGTCAACAAAATATTTAAGAACTAACTGCATATGATACTTCTCCCAGTCCTGCCCATAATCATTATGGAGTCTCTGGTACAAAACTGCTGCAACCTGATACACCTACAGTATTTTTACATTCATATCCTGCTTGTAGACTTCCATAGGCATCTGGCTAACTCCTGTGAGATACATGGGCCTTGGGTCTGATTCAGCAGGGCTCTTATAATGCTTTTGAACTTTTACTTACTCACACTTTTTAAAGGCATAATATACAAAGTAGCACACCTCTGTACACAAACTCATGCAACATTAGGATAACAACCATAACTTACTGCATGTAGTATGACAACACAGCTGGCACTCTAACTTTTGTGTTCTCTAATATGGACATATATATATATACGACTAGCAGCATATGTATTTTAAGATGACCATCCACTGATATTTTCTGTTTTGTAAATTTGTAATAAAATAACATCGATCAATGGCAACATCTTTTGAAAAGTTACTTTGGGAAATAATAGAAATGTGCCAAAATTTTCAGACTCATACATTTGCAATGCCACATATGGGGAAATGCCGGGTGCACCCGCAACCCAGCAACCCCGGCCAGAATGGCTAATGATCAGAGATGATGGGAACTGTAGTGCAACAACCTCTCAAGGGCCATAAGTTACCCATCCCTGCGCTATATACGAATTGTCAGGTGGTACAAAGTCATACCGTCCTCATTCTGAATCCCAGGCCCACTCTAGCCATGCCAGATTCCAGAGATATGGAATGACACATCTTAAGCATGCATTCCATCAACAACAGTGATATCTATGCTCCTATACACATTCAAATGCTCATTCAAATGTGCATTCCAGTATTCAACAAGCCTGACTGACGCTTCTCATTTTCGTGCGCTGAGTGCAGCAAAAGAGGAACTTTCAGCCTTGTTGCAACAGGGTCAAATATCCTTCTCCCACAAACACTTTCACGTCCTTTCAAATACCACTCCCCCAATTCCCCAATGAAAGGGTAGTTTTGTAGGACACGAAATAATTCAGGATATTTGATCCCCAAGTTTTGACACAGCTCCAGGAAACAATATTTGCGGGGGTGGGGTCAGAGAGCGAATACCTGATTGTTCTTGACTTGTGCCAAGGTAGTTCACTCTTCCAGGTTTTGACAAAAGTGATTGCTTTCTTTTGTCTGCACTTACGAAGAACAGAAGTACTGAATTATTTCTTTTGGAACTTGAGCGGCACATTCCCTTGGGATTGTTCCAGATCATCTACCTAACAGCAAGGAGAAGCTAACACCCATCGTAAAACTTTCGGAAGGCGCATTAGATGTTTATTCTCCCCTTGGCAATTTCACCCTCAGAAGTGAAAAAAAAACACCACCGCCAATTGCCATCTTTGCTGAGAGAGCACAGATATAATTTCACCCTGGGAAAGTTGCAGGTTTGGACACTCTGGGGTGACAAGACACCTCACCTTTACAATCCAGTGGCTCTTTTGAATCAGAGTTTGGCCAGTGATATAAAAGCAACCCATCCCCTTGAAACTGCCAGCCTCTTCTTTTATCAGCTTTAAAAAATATATGTATTCAAACATCTAAAATACTTAGAAATTCAGCACTATCATCTTGACATAATGCACATATACTACAAAGACATACTGTACTATACTACAGAGACATACATGTATGCTACAGAGACATAGTGTATTAACTAGTGAATAAAACTTGTGTTCTACAAGAATAGGTATCCTCCTGACTAACATTGCAAATGCTTCCGAGTTACACAAGCCCATACGTATGGTAGTTCAGAATTACGTGCGTCACGCATTTATTAAAAGTATTTTTAACCTGCTCTTCTGCTCAAAAAGTACCGGCAACCCCCGTTTTGCGTGCATTCAAAGAACATGCAACCTTGCATGTGTGGGTCATTTTTGGAACTGGAAGAAGGCACAATGGAGGCTGGATGTAACAGGCAGGCATATGCATGCTCTGCAGGAGCGCACAGTGACTTGTAACACAACCCCCATGCAAATCAGGTGTTGCCTGTACCTCAGACCAGCTCATAATGATCAGTAATAAGGCCATCCCTACCCTCAGGCTCATAATCTTAAAAAACAAAAAACAAAAAACCACAACACAAAAGGTTAAGGGATTGGGAGCAAGGCTGGAAAAGGCAAACAGACTAAGTACAGATGCATTTCTCTCCATTATGGAAAGAAACACCAGGGACCCCAAATGGATTTTGTGGGCTGGTGAACTGCAGGTGAATCGTGGCCTCATGTCCGCCCCCCACTCCACAATCTATTAGCAAGAACTGCTGCTTATGCACATGTATTAACTTAGCCTAGCCTACCCCCACAGGGCTGCTATTCCTAATATTTATTTGATTTCTTAGCTGCCCATCACTGTACAGTTTAAAAATAAATTACAGTTACAGGGAGAGGGAGAGGGAGAGGGTGGCTCCTATTGCTAAGATAAAAGGGTGGTAGGTAATGTACACAACTGAGAGTTCCTGAATGCAAAAGCAAGTTACAAATATGTCATTCACAATAGCCCCCTTGCTTTAATTGCAACATTTCATAGTCCTCCTAATCACAGCAAAATACCAAAACAAACAAACAGTTTGCCAACCCTGATAAATAAAAACAAGCAAAAAAGTACTCCCAAGTACGTATGTGCAGTTTCACAAATTTAGCGTTTGAACTACCAACTCTTGGCCTAGCCTACCTCCCAGGGCTGTGGTTAAGATAAAAAAGGGGGTAGGGAGAAGGGAAAGAAAAGGTACACAGCCTGGAGCTCCCAGGAGAAAAATCAAGATACAAAATGCACAACAAGTGGCAACAAATATGTGCAGTTTCACAGCTCTCAGCAAAACTCATGCACAAAACATTTTGCCAACTCTGATAAACAAACAGAACTACTACTGTGTTATGGTACAGTCCCTAGATGAACAGTAACCTTGCTGCAGCTGCAAAGTGTTTGCAGATTCATTTCACATTTTTGTTTATGCTGATTGTATATTAATAAATAACAGCCCAGTGATGACAAGCAGAATAGTAGTGACTGGGTGGAAAACAGAAAAAGCAGGGTGGGAATCACTACTTTTTTTAGTAGGAAGGAAGCCTCATTTATTTCAAGGAAATTGCTTTTGAGTAGACCATACCAAAATAAGCAAATTAGGTTTTACTCTGTAAAGGCAGCCCATTTGGGGGTGAAGAAAATATTGGGGACATGTATCTTCAGTATCTTCGTCCATCCTGCATATAGCAGGAACTACTAGTCTCTCCTACTCTCTTGTACTGCTCTGGGAGAACCTCCTCCCAAGTACCAGGTGAAGGTGGTCCACATACCTTTCTTTAATTGCTCAGCAATGGTGATTAAGCATCCTAAGTAATGGTGTTTACTGCTAATTGCTGCACCCTTAAAGCTGCCTCTGCTTTCTAACTTTCTTCAGAAGTATTTGATTGACTTTTCTTTTTTTTTGTAAATGAAAAAAAGAAAATCAAGAGAGAGGAGCCCCTGCTGGCTCATAGTCGGTACATGTGTATCCCCTGTAACCCCCTCCCCCTGTCAGCAGCCCTAGAGGAAAATAGCAGCTATGATGAGTTAAACGTCCACAAGGAAATGCAAACTTGCATAAAGAAAAAAGCAGCCTACTAGGATTAGAATTTTGTGCACATAATGTGAAGAGAAATCATGTCCTTTTGATGTTCATAAATGCCATTTAAAATAAAGGTTAGTTTCAATATAATGAAATCATGACACTTTACACGCAGACACGGAGGTATGTTGAGTTTTTTCCATATGGATTCAGGAAAGCAGACTTAGGAGGTTGTAAAAGACCCGTCTTCACCCTTTGTAGAAGAACCGCTCCTCAAATCCTAAAAGCCACAGAAGCATGGAAATGGTGCCTGAGAAGAGTGGCATGCAGGCAGTAGGTGTAAAGCTGAGAGGAGAGCAAGCACAAGGCCATGCAGGTCATGCTGCGTTTCATGGGATAAGAAGGCATGCAGTTGTGTTTCACTCAATGTAGCAGTGCTGCAAAGCTCAGAGAGAGCTGGCTTCTGGGTGAACCGTCAACCAAGCTTCAGGTCTGATCCAAGCAACACAACAGAAAGCTTGAATTGTGGAGAGGGTGTGTGTGTGTGTGTGTGTGTGTGTGTGTGTGTGTGTGTTCTGTCATGCTCCTTTCCTCCTCTGAAGCCAGCACACTACGTGGACTGAGGAAAAGGCAAAGAGCTGAATTCTCTCCTGCAGTTCCAATAATACCTTTTCCTACTGTATGCTTTGGAGGGTGTCCCAGAGAAGCAGTGGGAGGGCGCTTTAAACCAACAGGAGGCAACACAGCAGGCCTCCCACCAATCCTATCACTCTAGCCCATCATTCCCTGGTAAGGGAGTTGCAGAGGTGGAAGGGATTGCCCCAAGTAGGTATGTGTGCTATTTATTCCTGCAAAAGCATTCTGGAAGTTCTCCTGCACAAGCCTCAATGAGATCAGCACAAGAAAACCTCTAGGTAGATTGTGCCTCACACATGCATTATCTATTTGTTTAAGCTACCATTTAACATGATCCATACTGTGTGCATAGACTAATCAATCATGTATTATAGTCACTTGAATCTATTTATCTGAAACTGGTGGTTGCCTTAATAAGGTTTTGGTTTTTGGTTTTAAAAACCCCAACTCCACCCCCCCTCCAAACGATACTGTTTTGTTTGGAAGACTTTGTTAATTAGCTCTATTTTCTTATTATTATTTCTGCATTAAATAGGATAAGAGCCAAGTCATGTTGGAGTAGTAATAAGGAATAGGGTTAGCTTGCCAGTGATTTGTGTGAAGGGGCCACAGCTGGGACGGCCAGGAGCAAAATGTGGTCACTGAACTCTGCAGTACCAAACGGTGACCTGCAGCTGAATTCTTTACAACAGGAGTATATTTGCTACTGCAAACAAAAGAACATTTCAGAAGCACATTAGTCTGAGAAAGTGGTTTTTGAGAAGATGAAAGAAAAAAGAAAAGAAAGCATTGCCACTTGAAAACTGCATCACATTGCATACCACGGCACAGTTATGGTGGCAACCCCAGAACATTTCTTTCCAGTGTAATTACTAAACAAGAGGAATGCTACTTTATCTTCAGGGCCTAATTAAATATTACACAAGACACAGAGCTGCCACTGCTCTGCATTGTGTTCCCTGGTAAAATCCTTTATGAATATTTGTTCTGTAAGTTGTGAATAATCGTCCAAGTATATACTAAGGACATTAACTGTATTTTTCTTTTTGTGTATTCTGTTATATAATATTTCAAGAAAGAAAGAATGATTATGATACCCAGTATTTCCCCTGCCCCTCACTTTCCTAACTGCCAATATTCCAAAGCTCAGAAATAGAGCAATAACATTTTTGTCAGGACATTAACTGTATTTTTCTTTTTGTGTATTCTGTTATATAATATTTCAAGAAAGAAAGAATGATTATGATACCCAGTATTTCCCCTGCCCCTCACTTTCCTAACTGCCAATATTCCAAAGCTCAGAAATAGAGCAATAACATTTTTGTCAGTTCCCCCATCCCCATACATACATATAAACACACACCTCAACACATTTATTCATAAAGGGCATACAAAGTAAGCAATAGATCATTTGAATACAAAGGAATCCTAATAAGTATTATGACTGTATGACCAAAGGGAAAATGAGCATCCCTTCCAGTAAAAGCAAATTGTTTGTCAAAACAGAACTTCCATGTGCAGCAATTGTCTATCTGAGGTCAGGTTTTGAATTCCATTTATTTGGTCACAGGATCCTTAGAAGACTGCATTTCCATAAGATCAGCCAAGACCCTCTGCTTTCCTTTTAAAATGTTCTCCCCCACTTTGTGGCTTTTTGTCACCCACCCCTCTCCTTGGTTCTGTGCAAACCCTTTTCAATGAGTTTTGATGTGTATATTTACTCCCAAATAAGCTTCAACAAGATTACTTTCAATTTTATTTTTCTTCGATTACTCATTTTAGGAAATGATAATTTTGTAGTCATTTAAGGTTCCATGTAAGGTGAAAAAATGCTTTTTGCAAGTCTAAAGTAGAAAGTGCCCTTCCATTACAATCCTAATGCAGCTGGGCTGACCAGAGCTTTGCCAGGAAACTGCCTCTGGCAGGAAAAATGCTCTCACACCCCTTACTTTCCTGTGCGTAGATCGTGTATAGTCTGTAAAATGACTCAATGTTGGCTATTTAAACACATTCAAAGTTCTGAAGGGATCATAGAATCATATAATTGTAGAGTTGGAAGGGATGCCAAGGGCCATCTAGTCCAACTGATTCTCTTCCTCAGCTTCCCGCCCCTCCTCCTGTCCCTCCAGAATTTCATTCTCACACAGTAGCAAACCCACAGGGGATCCTATCTTCTGATTCACTGGAGCAGGCATTGCCAAACTCAGCTTTCCAGCTGCTTTGGGACTACAACTCCCATCATCCCTAGCTAACAGGACCAGTAGTATGGGATGATGGGAACTGTAGTCCCAAAACAGCTGGAGGGCTGAGTCTGGGGATGCCTGCTGACTGGAGAGAGCCACGCAGCCTCTCCAGATTTTCTAACTCTCTGTCTCATGTTGTAAATGAGCCTTCTTCAGCTTCATGGGGAAAGGGGAAGGATGGAACTCCTGCTGCCATTCACTTTTTCATCTTTCTCTCTGGCTGAAGCCCAGACATGTTGAGAGGCTGGCAGCCTCAATGGCGCCCCTCTGGAGGCTTCACCCAGGGCAGAAACCCTGGCTAGACCCCCCTCCCCCTAGCTATGGCTCTAGATCAGCAATCATAGCTGCCAAAAGTTGGGAGGGGGGCAGAATCTCACAGCTGGAGCCCAAAATCACAGAAATGTAGAATCATAGAATTGTAGAGATGGAAAATGACATACCATCATGTTTCCCTAGGCTTCAAGTGCAATTATTTGCAGATTTCACAGAACAGGAAGAAGCCAAAAAGCTCCTCCAGCTCTAACACAGGACCCTTCAACTATAGAGTCCAGAGTCCAGACCAACAACAGTGTACTATAAAAGATGGCATGCTCTGGGAAAGCAAAGGGCACAACAATGGCAGGCTACACAATATGGGAAGTCCCAAAGGTGCTTGTAAACAGTCAGTACCACTCATGGCAGAGAGAAAGGAAGCCAGCTCTCTTTGTAGCATTTTTAGAATTACCTGAGGAAGAGCTTGTGGGTGCTTGAAATGTACTGGACGTTTAAAGAGGAATTGCATTTCAGATATTTATAACCAACTTTGGGGGGGCTTTTCCTTTCATTTCTTTGTGTACATCAAATGGCTCCAGATGACTAAAGCAAGTGAGCCAAGACACGTTTCAGGGGATTATTTTATGTTCCTTGAGATAGTTCCTCAAGTCAGGCAATAGGGATTTATATCAAGCCGGTGCAACTTGCAACCCACCAAGCTGAAACTGCCCACCAGCCATATATTGTGGCTTGCCAGGTGCTTGACAACTTCCTTATTTTTGCAGACCTAGGCAAGCAGCAAAACCAGAAGATTTACAGAGCATATTGCATAGCTTGTAAGCTGTGTTTGGATTGGCGGGCCATAGCTTGTGCTGGCCTGATTTATAGCATTCACTGAAACACACACCAATATTTGGATTTTTAGTATTTGATTTAAGATGCTTTTTAATATGAAATATCTATCAGATCTGAAACAATGCACAGATGCTCCCAAGGACCTTCGTGGGTTTCTCTTGCTTCAGTGAACTGTAAATGTGGTTTATCTGTAATAATGCAAGAGTATCTCAAAAACAACTATTTTTGTCTAAGCAACTGAACCGGCTTAATTCATCCTGCCAGACCAATGCAATGCTATAAATAAACTACAGTGACTACAGGTGAAAGCAGGTGAAGCTTCTCTGAAGGCAAGAAATATATGGAGTTATATTTTGCTCATCCCAGAAAATGGATAGGCAGTTTTGGCACAGTGTGCTGCATCCATACAGCAAATCCCTGAACAGAATTAAGGCAAGAATCGGAAAGGGCAGGGGAGGCATCATTTAAGAAGCAAAACAAAGGGCAGAATTTGAAATCAATCAAGGCATCCCAGAGATTTTACAGAAGTAAAAAGAGAATGCTAATCTGCTGTATCAGCCCCTGATGATCATATATATGTTATACTATATACATGGGGGAGGGGAGAGCAGTATATTGGTACAAGAACCATATTCAGGGTTGACCAACCCTTCAAAAACTGCATGCCAAAGTCATCTCCAAACATGCAAACCACACCCATTTGCAGGCACATGGCTAAGGCTCTCTCTCTCTCCCCCCTCTCTCTGTCTCTCTCTGTCTCTCTCTCTCTCTCTCTCTCTCTCTCTCTCTCTCTCTCTCTCTCTCTCACACACACACACACACACACACAGCTTGCTTGCTTGATTGATCAGGTCAATGTCCCTTGTAGTCCAGTATCTTCACAGTAGCCAGCCAGATGCCTGTGGGAGGCCTGAAGCAGGATGCAGGCCCAACACCATCCTACTCACTGGTATTCAGAGTCATGTTGCCTCTGATCATGGAGGATGAACACACACAGAGGCACACAAAGCTTAAGCCTCTCCAAACAGTACAGGTGAGATAAGGTGATTTCTCCTATGGCTGGTGGACCACTTCAAACGCAACTTGCTGCTCCCTACTATATATACCAGGCATCTCCAACCTTTGGCCCTCCAGGTGTTTTGGATTACAATTCCCATCATCCCTGACCACTGGTCCTGTTAGCTAGGGATCATGGGAGTTGTAGGCCAAAACAGCTGGTTTGGCCACAGGACAAACACAGGATGGTCCCCTGCTTTAAAAATGAAGGGGGAAAAAAGGACTGGGATGCAGGATATCCTGCATGCCAATGCTTCAGAGTGTCGATCCTAATTTTCCTGTGATTGTTGTGGCATTCATTCAATGGGACCAGTTTCTCAGTAAGGTTGTGTTCCTCCTCTGACTTCAGAGAAAAATAGCTTAAACTAATGCCCAAATCATTGGAACAGTGCCCAATCACAGAGTGCACATCATCTACAAATCAATTATGGATGTGCTGGACCAGTGTCTTGCCTCAGGAATGGACTGGGTGAGAACCAACAAACTGAAGGTCAATCCAGATAAGACTGAGCCACTGTTAGTGGGTGGTTCCCTAGTCTGGATGGGTGGGAGATCACCTGCTCTTGATCAGGTTACACTTCCTCCAAAGGAGCAGGTTCATAGCTTGGGAGTGCTCCTGGATCCTTTGCTGTGGCTCGAGGCTCAGGTAGGCCACCTGAGTGGCATGGAGTGCCTTCCATAAGCTTTGGCTGGTGGCCCAACTACACCCCTATCTGGACAGGGATAGCCAAACATCTGTTGTCTATGCTCCAGTAACCTCTAGGTTAGATTACTGCAACATGCCTCAGAGGGCTGCCTCTGAAGATGGTTCAGAAACTTCAGCTGGTGCAGAATTCAGCGGTCAGGTTGTTCACTGGGGCAAGATGGTTTGAGCATATTACACCGATCCTGGTCCAGCTGTACTGGCTGCCAATTAATTTCTGGGCCCAATCCAAAGCTCTGGTTTTGACCCATAAAGCCTTAAATGGTTCAGGACCACAATAACTCAATAACAGCCTCTTCCCAGATGAACTGATCCGGACCATGTGATCATCATCTGAGTTTGAAAGATGTCGGCATCTTTGTGTCTGGGTGACTTGCCTAACTAAAACATTTTAAGTTCTGTCACTAGCAGGGTGGATAAAAATCAAGGATTTGAAAAAAATATTTAAAAACCAGATTTTTTTTATTTAAATTGGATTTTTTAAAATAAAATGCTTTTGGAGGAAATTTTTTTTCTAAAGATAGTTTTCTATTTAAGTTACATAATAGTCCAAAGGCTATTCATCGGGAAATAACAATTTGTTTTAAGTTTTTCATGTGTTCTAAAACTCAGTCTAAGTTTTGTTTTTTGTTTTTTAAACTGTTTTAAACCACATCAGTTAACAAACATGGATACATATGCTATAATGTTATTGTTTTAGTTAAATAACTGTTTAAATTGTTTTTAAGGAAATGATTATTTTTCTCCTTACAATAAAGTACAGCAGAAAAATTGTCCAAATATAAACAGTTCAATTATTAAATCTCACAATAATTTCATAATTATCCGTCTTACTGAATAGTGATTTAAATCATGATTTAAACTGATTTGATATAAATCAAATCCACCCTGGTCACTAGGCAGGGAGTTCTGAACACTAAAAGTTTGATTTCTTACAACTGCGGAATGTGTATCATGTGGTACCTGTAACAGTACCAGTTCTACAAACCAAAGGTTATGTATGTGTAGCAGTTAGCTACTTTCATAGCTTTATGTGTTCCAGACTGGAGAAAGGCTCAAATGTAAAAACACAAATTGAGTGATTGAATAAATAAAGTGATCCAGTGTTTCTGTCCTATCATGTTTGGAATTCACGAATTTGCCTATGCAAACAGTGCCTCAGCTGGAAACAGAGGGAAAGTTGGATCTTTTACCATTGACATTCTAGTTTCTCTCCAGAACATAGTGGTGCTGTTCTTATGCTATCGCAGGCATCATTCACACTTAGCTACCAGCTAATACATGTTGTGTGATTTACTGCAAACAATAAATAAAAACATGTCTCAATTACTCTTGCATAATGAAACACAAAATGATATAATGAATCTTCATAATATTTATCTGCTTGCTATATGAGGCTTAATATTAGCTGGTGCGATTTAATGGAGTTTTTAATCGATTAAAGGCTAGAAGCCAGAGGCTTCTCAGAAGAGACAGATGCAAAGAGGTTGAGAGAGAAGTAAAAATGGCTCAACAATTAATTACCAATTACTGCAAAAAGGTTTAATCATATGTATATACCAGCACAGTGCCTTGTATTTTAGTACTGTAACAGCAGTTAAAGCTGACCCCTGTCACTGAACCAGCGCTGGTTATGGTAGTTCAGCATCAAGTCAAATATTAGGTCTCAATCAGAGGTTTAATCATGATCACATCAGTTTCACAACCAGATGGTAAAGACAATCATTTGTCTAGTGCATGGGTAGCCACCATGGTGGACTCCAGATATTGAACTACAACTCCCAACAGGTCCAGCCAGCACGGACAATGGTCAGGGGTGATAGGAGTTGTAGTCTAACCTCTGGAGGGCACTATGTTCACAACCCCTAGTCTAGTGATAGTACACCATTTCTTTTAGTCCTTTAAAACTTCAAACCACCTTGGGTACCTTGGGAAGGAAGATGGCACATAAGTGCAATGAATGAATAAGAGATGGAGTATTTTAGCACAGAATGGCAAAATTCTCCTCATCACCTTGCCATACCTTGTGTTACCCCTTCCCAACCTTCACTAGAGGGTTGTGGGATCTTTCTGGGCAGCATGGGTGACAGAGGAAAATGCTGAGAAAATGGCCTTCCTGCCTTCTGCCAGTGGGATGTTCCATTGAGCTCTCTACTGACGTTGCACAGAAGCAATGTTTCATACAGTTATGACCCTGGAGTCTAATGTCTGACATGGCACTATACTTTTTCCTTTAGACATGAATTTTCTAAACCATAATGAAGAAGTTAGGATGGATGGTAGTTGTTTCAAAAGTGCTCATATTTAAAACTTTCTTTTAAAACAAACCAACAAACCCAATGTATCAAACCATTTTTAAAAGCCTTTTAAAAAACTGCAGCTGAACTACGCAAGTATTAGATACAGCAACCCAGCAGCTGGACTACGCAAGTATTAGATACAGTAACCCATTTTCCTTTAGAAAACCAGCGCCCAAAAGTCAGGGCTTATAACAGGCTGCCCTTAGGCATGTACTTTACAAGTTTCTGCAAATGACACTGAATCCAAATTGTACTGAAATCACTTCCCCAGAATTCACAACATATGGTCCATTAAGCAGTAACTGGCACACTGATATTTCAGAGCCACCTTCAATGCTTTCTTCATTTGAAGAGGGAGGGCGGGCAGGCGGGCGGTGGGGGGGGGATGCACATGCTTCTGACACACCAAAAAAGAAAGGGGGAAGAGTGAAGACAGGTCTTCCAAAGTGGCTGAAAAATCTACAACATAACTAATTAGGTTCCAACTTCTAACACAATAGTTGGTGTACTAGGGTCTATTATCAAGTTTATAGCTAAAGGCAGCAGACAATACAACCCTACATTCAATTTAATTACAGCCCATGGCTTTTGCAGCAGTGGCGCATTTCAAAGGGTTTAACCACTCATTTATTTCTAGCCCATACATAAAATAAGTCAGCTCACACTGTCATACAGATTCACCAATTAAAAATGAGCATTTTCTGATCTCTGGGTCTCTGCAAGGAGAACAGTGAGCAAAAAAGGAGCCCTTTTCAACAGCAAAAGCACAGAAGCTTCATTTAATAGGGAAAATGCTTTCAGGCACCTGCAATTCTAGTTTGTGCATTAGGACTTTGATGTTCATATACTGAGGGTAGTGAATTATTTAACTATCTGAGGAGAGGGGTTTTTTTTGTGAGGTGCTACTTCAGCTCTCCAGCCATAATTTTCTTGCCTCTCCTGATGGCACCCATGCAGACTGATCAAGTCTGGCCAAGACACAAAATATTAAACATTCTCTGGCTCAGTTTTTAATGACTGTTGCATACAGACCACTCAGCTTGAAAACGTAAATGTTTTATTCAAGTATTGTGCAAAGAAATGGACTTAAGAGAGGCACCACATAGGTGAAATGACAAAAGGTTAACGAGGCAGGATATTAAAAAAATTCCTTCCAGTAGCACCTTACAAGACCAACTAAGTTAGTTCTTGGTATGAGCTTTCGTGTGCATGCACACTTGTATCTGAAGAAGTGTGCATGCACACGAAAGCTCATACCAAGAACTAACTTAGTTGGTCTTTAAGGTGCTACTGGAAGGAATTTTTTTATTTTGACTATGGCAGACCAACACGGCTACCTACCTGTAACTGGAACCATGGAGGTAGGATATTGTACAGGCACTTGTTACCCCAAAAGTATGGGAACTTCTTGCCTTCTTGGCTAACATAAAATTCTGTATTAAAGTCAGTGGGTGGCATTCAAGTCTAGCCCTACTCAGAATAGACCCATTGAAATTAATGGGCATGATTAACTTAGGGTGATTAATTTCAGTGGGTCTACTTTGAGTAGGACTTAGTTGACTACAACCTGATGTGGTATAGTGATTTAAGAACCTTGGACTAGGACCTGTGAGACCAGGGTTCAAATCCTAAGTGGAAAAAACAGATTGAAGGGCTAGAAAAGCTGGCATGAAACTCATATAAATTCATGTGTCATGAATTCGTCTCACCCATGCTTCAGTTGCCTCCAGACTGAATTATTGTAATGCTCTCTACATGGGGTTGCATTTGAAACCCAGGAAGATGCAACTGGTCCAAAATCTGGAAGCTGGACTTTTGTCTGGCACTCTGAAGAACTTTGATATGATGTTTGGTCTAACTTCCTATTTGCTTCTGAGCTTCACTCAAAATGACAGTATAGTCTCCAAAGCCCCAAACAAACACTTTCAAACTAGGTTAACTTAAAGAGTACTTAGTCTGATACCGGTTAGAACAAAAGTTCAAATTATTGTCAGAAGACTTGCACTTGGTGCAATCCTGGGAGAGTTGATGAATGATATTTTCTGTGGTGACAACATGCTTTTGGACTGCTCTCCCAACTGAAGTTCAACAGGTTCCCTCTTTGTGCATCTTTCACCAGAAATAGAAGGTGCTTCTTATTCCACTGGTTTTCAATATGCAACACACACGTTTTATTGCTGCCAGATTTAATGTATAAGATCTTTAACCCTTGCTACTTGTGGTTAGGCTCTTGCTTTGTTGGTTTCGTATTGCTTTTAGACATTGTTTGTTAACTGTGCTTATTATATTATATTACAATCATGTTGTTTGCCTCTCTTGGTAGAAAACCAGAAGATAAATATTAACAACTTAGGCTCAGGTGTCACAGCCATCTCAGCAGGTGGCAGCCACAGAAAAACAGCAACTTTGTGTGGGCTATCAGCTACATCAGCAAGCAACAAAGCAGGCATCGGAATCTACTGTCAGGTGTGGGGTTCAGCTGATTTGACTTTTGATATGCCACTGACTAAAGCTGAATCCTGTCTATACCAGCGAATGTCTACAGTTGCTTCACCCCTGACACAGCTTAATGTCAGCACAGGGCAGCTGTCTCACAGAGGCTACCGTGGGTGGATGTGATTGTGGTATGTTATTTGCATTCAAATCATCTGACTATAAGAATGACTAATAGCATGTTTAAGAACAGGACATAAAACCCTTAGCCAGTCAGTGCAAGGTGCTACTGTATGTCATTTTTAATAATTACTGTAATCATTTGTCTTTCTTTATCTATATTGAATTCCTTTGATGTAGTGGTCTTGTCTTGAGCAATCTCCAGGTCCACAGTGATAAACAAATGAAGTTGAATAATTAACCCAAAGATATTCATTACCTCAATCACACCGACTCTCCTTCCTTATATACACAACACAGCATGGTTAAGCACTCTCTGACAACCCAGTCTTATGCTCTAACTGCAAGAGGACCACAGCTACGAATGAATAGTAATCCATGCAGTACCCTTTGTATCCAAATACATCTAAGCTACAACAGAAACATGCCTCTCATGTTCCCATTACAGCCCTGACTAATGTCAATCTAGTCTCTTACGATAATTTCTAAACTTTAATAAGTAAACTCAAAAAGGACTGATTAGATACCTCTTAATAGCTGTTGCACTGCACTATTAGAGATCTTGATCATTTATGAAAAATGAATACACAAGTATGCAGCAGACAATTTAAAAACCTCATTCATCAGTCCCAACTATGTTACTGCATCACTGTAGCGCTTCAGAAGCAAAAAGACTCAAGTCAAGGTCATGGAGGCTCAGCCACGTATGATTAAAATACTATAATGCCTCCTGTGTCTGCTACCTAAAGCGATAGCTGGATCAAAGGAACATTTAGCATGCCTTCTCCTCATTTCATTGCTGCATCCTACAATGCCCCTGTATCTCATACACTAAAAGATATCTCCATAGAACAAGAAAAGATATCTTAGTATGAAAGAGAAAGGTGGATGTAGTAACAGTTATCAAAATCTTGAACTTGGCATTCCTGAAATACCAGTACATTTACATCTGGTAGCTACTGGCACATTAAGTTATCTGAATATGTTTATGTCAGTACTTTATGCAGCAAACGTAACTGAAATGTTTCCTGTGTCTAGTTGTGAACAAAAAGTCACCCACATTTTACATGTTTGCTCTGGATATCTCCAGTATTATACTGGTATACACAGAGTAAGTGTGGCTACACCCTTAATTACACATATGATCCAAGAAATCAAATGCACACAAATGAATGCACACACATATAAAACACACACATGCTTTCCTGTTCTCAAAGAATGGTCTCAAACAGTTTCATCACAAAAGCCAAAAGTTTTAGGCCTGACTAGATGAGAAGCCATCTGCAGACCCAAGTATACCACTTTGAGCTCCATGGAGGAAGGGTAGGATAGAAGCATAACCAGCAGATATTCTATTCAATGAGCAAAGGAATGTACAACCTGAGCAATCCTTGCACAGTGTGCTTTCATACACAAAAGAGAACAGGAAGCCTTCATATGCAAATGTGGGGGTCATGCCCACTGTAGTATCATAGTGGCTGGTCACGGGATTCAAAAGAATATATATTTCATTTCATACATCAGAGCATAGGCATACTTAGTGTCAGGATGCCGATATTACAAATTATAAGAGCACCAAATATGTTCATCAAGTAACTCTAGGTGAAGCCTTAACTTTCTTGATTTCAGGGAGATCAATACTTTACCTCTAGTCTTCACCTAAAACTAGAGTGCACCATTTATTTTTAGACTCGTATTACTGGCAGCGTGTACATCTTTATAATACTGAGAGTCAATAAAACTATCAGTCTATGACCTTCAAGACCTTGAAGCTATCATGAAAGCAGCAATATTTGTCAGCCATGGAATTCAGTGGCATACCACTTGATGAAGTCAACTCAGTAATGACCTGGAAAGTCTATGTTTATAATTAAGCAATAACTATTGTGGGTCAAGTCATTTCCTCTAGATTAATGGCCAGCTACAACATTTGATGGCTCAAGGTAGTGCTTTGGGCTTATTCACCCAGCCATCCATTTCTTCAAACAACTCTATGACTTTATCATTATGGCTATTCTCATTTTAAGAGACAGCAGTGAAAGACTCTTAGAGCGCAACCCTAGCCATGTATGTTCAGAAGTAAGCCCTACTGAATTCATGTTTACACAGAAGTAAGTCATACTGCTTACTCCCAGGTACATGGGGTTAGGATTGCAGACTAAATTTATTTTCCCATATTTCAATTGCTTTCAGCGCCAGCCATGAAAAAAGGGGATGGAATTCTGCAATTGTTTGGAAAACAGTAACTGCAGATAGAACGGTTAGTAGACAGAGCCTATTGAATTTTTTTCTTTTGCTTAAAAAAAAATCACACTCTTAATGCACAAAGCAAATGAAAATATTTATCCCCACCCCAGTCCTGTGTAGAAATGAGTGGGCAGTCAATTACCCTACCTAATCCTAATCTAGAAACACCCCCAAACACACATAAAATAGGGGATTACTATTAAAGTACATTTTAACATCTTCCAGTCTCACTGAATGCTCATTTCTGGGGGGGGGGGGGGATATAAACACAGAAACAACAGATGTCTTTATTCTATCTACCGCATATACAATTTCATCAGCAGTCTGACTTTTCCTCTTATCTGAAATGTCTGATTTAGCAGTCAGCAGCATTTAAAACAACTACAAAAACTAAGTTCACCTTAGGTAAGCTTCTTACTTACGCAGTTCGGGGAACACAATTATAAATTATTGGTTAAAGGGGCTTTATAAATTATGTGGTAAAAGTGATTCGCAGCTTAACGAGCAGTTCCTCTTACTAACTGCAGTAACATACGGTGGTGAACTACTACACTTGCATACAAATATACTTCTTTTAAGATGGATTGTCTTTTTTTATTTCTTGCTCACAGACATGCAACATAAAAACACAACTCTGAAAGATGTTTTCAACCATCCATCCCAACTTTTGGTAATCTCATGCCGACTATATATAAGATGTAGTTTCTTTCATCAACAAGCTAGAATAAAAACATTATCCACACATCAGCAGATCTCTAGTCATTCACAGCCATAAGATACGCGCAGCAGGAGACCAAAGTACAATACTCTACTCAAGTGGCCCCAAACTCCAAACAGTAAAGAGAGGTCACATGTATTTTACAGAAGACAGATGCTTATGCAGCCATTCACAAAAAGGCCCATTCTTCAATTAGCCTTCAGGCTGGCTGATTAGCTGGCAAACTCCTCTGAAAGGGTCAGTTTGTACAAAACTGGTATTTCCACTTTGGAAATTGCTCAGGCATGTCATATACCTGTACCCACAGAATAGAGCTCTTTCAAAGCTTAGACTGAATTCATTGTTAATGCTGGAGACCAGACCATCAGGAGGTTTAAGAGTCAATTGCAGCAGCTTGTAATAACATTGTTGACTCAAATGTATTTTATAGGATGCTTTTTTTTACACTGAGGATCCTTATATAGTGACAATATGGGAAGTGAAATAATATGTGATTAAGATCCAATTACTCATACAGTAACTGGCTTTCAAAAAAACCAATGCCCCAATTTAACAAGGCAAAAGGAGTAGAAATGTGAAATCAATTTTACGGAGTGGGGAGGGACTTCTGAAATCTGAAGCCTTCCAGCTCCCATTGCTGATGAGGACTTAAGCTACTTAGTTTGTCAAGGATGCGAACATTTAAACAAGGTCTCAGAACCTTTTAAAATTACTTTTGACTCACTTTCTGAAAGTCTGACCCCACTTAGGTTCTCCAGCAGCTAAATTCTGTCCTTTGGGATATAGTGGATGGGGGCTGAATATAATTTAAAAAATGCTTCTCCTCCAGATTTCCCTGGTAGCATAGTAGAATGGGAAGGGACCCTGAGGACTATCTAGGCCAACCCCCTGCAATGCAGGGATATGGAGCTGTCCAAACCTGCAACCTTGGTGTTGTCAGCACCGTGATCTAACCAGCTGAGCTATCCAAGTCAGGACAGTTATTGACCCAAGCAGAGGTGGGGGAAACCAGGAAAGTTTCCCCCAAATCACCCCTCCTCCAGATTTCCCAGGGGCCAAAGCTAAAAGTCAGGACAGTTATTGTCTCAAGTTTCCAAACTTGCCCTAAGACAGCTTCCTCGGAATCTAAACTCTGGAGGAGGCTGCCTGCAGTGGGCTCCACCATGCACCTGCCTTTTGGCCTGGAATTCCCTGAAGCTGACAGGAGGAGTTGGGAAAAGGAAAAGGTGTGTATGGGGGGAGGGGGGATAAAGTTGTTTCTCTTCTTTCCTTTTTTTGTTACCTGTGTGGGGGAAACCATAGCAGGTGACATGACAGTGGGAGAGTTGGTGCTTCTGTGCCCATTGGCCTCGGGGATGAGGAGTGGCAAGGGGTCGTGTTTCACTGAGACCACCACCACAGACGCCGCCGCCGCGTCCAGGGGCTCGGCCGGCCTCAGGCAGAGTCTTTTGGGGGACGAGGAGGGGCCGCAGGCGTCGCCCCCCGCCGCGGCCCCGCCCCCCGCCGCGTACATCGCCTCATAGAGGGAGCGCTTGGCGGGAACGACGACGGCCGCCGCTTCGGCCTTGACGCCGGCGAGGTCGTCGCCGTCTTTGGGGAGGACGTAGGCGCCGTTGTTGGCGGGCGGCGGGGCGGCGCGGGCCCTGCCGTTGAGGTGGGCGTAGCAGCCCCCTCCGGCGCCCGAGGGCAGCTTGGTGCCGATGCCGGCGATGCTGTTGAGGGTGGCGATGGAGACGGCGCCGATGCAGTGGTTGGTGTAGGTCTTGGAGAGCTTGGCGGCCTTGGAGAGCATCTGCATGCGGGTGCCCAGCAGGTTCTTGCCGATGGCCTTGTTCTCGTACCAGGTGACGTCGCCCTCGCTGCAGTGGTCCCGCGGGCGCTGGAAGAAGGCCTTGCAGAGCGGGTTGCGCTTGGCCAAGTACTTGACGAAGCTGGCGTAGGGGCAGAACTCCGTGCCCGTCTCGTACATGCGCGGCAGGTTCTCCTCGTCGCTGCTCTCGGCGCGCTTTTTGCTCCACGACGACGAGCGCGACTTGTGGTAAGGCCCCAGGGCCTTGAAGTAGACGAACTTGCGGCCGTCCTCGTCCATGGCCAGCCCGAAGGAGTCCTCCTCCAGCTCGCGCTGGTTCTCGCGCCCGCGCGTGCAGAAGTACATGCACGTCTCGAACCAGACCTTGTTGAGGAGCCCGAAGGGGCTCTGCGTGCTGAAGACGCTGCAGGTGTACAGCTTGCGCAGGTCGGCGCGCGTGATGGCCTGCTTCTGCACCACCGGCCCGGCGCCCTGCTCCTCCAGCTTGCGGATGACGGCGGCCAGCGTCAGGTTGGCGGCGCGCAGCTCGGGGTCCTTGGTCAGGTCCAGGGTGCGGCAGTAAGGCGGCTCGTTGAGGTAGCGGTTGAGCGAGCTGCGGATGCTGATGAGCGACGACTTGGAGTACAGCTGCCCGCTCTTGGAGCGCGCCTCGGCGTAGAAGGAGCGCAGCACCCGGCACAGCGCCCCCTTGTCCATGGTCTCGAAGTCCGGGCTCTGCGCCTTCTCGCTCAGGTACTCGCGGAAGATGCGCACCGCGTAGCGGGTGGCCAGCCGCGTGTTCTCGCTCAGGCGGGCCCGCTCGGGGCGCTGCAGCAGCAGCTCCGCCTCCGGGTCCGAGTCGTCGGCGGGGCCCGCGGCGGGCGCCTGGCCGGCCAGGGAAGCGGCGGCGGAGGCAGCGCCGCGGGCGCTCACGGGCACCGAGGGGGCGCCCCCCGCCGAAGCCCCGACGCCGCCGCTGCTGCCGCCGCCGCCAACTCCCCGGACGCCTCCTAGGCGGCCCCGGACGCCGCAGACGGCCGCCGCCGCCGCCGAGTCCAGCAGCACTCCGGTGCCCTGGTCCATACGGATCATATGGCCCGGCTCCTCCGAGGCGGCCCACTCCAGCCCCATCATCATCATCTCCTCCTCCTCTTCCTCCTCCTCCTCCTCCTCCTCCTCGTCGTCGTCCAGCAGCAGGATCCCTTCCTCGGCTCCCTCCTCGTCCCCCGTTATCTGCACCTCCTGGATCTCATCCTCGTCCTCCCCGTCCTCGTCCTCCCCAGCGCTGCAATAGTGGAGGGGCCGGTGGGGGCCGCCCCGGCCGGGCTGCCGGTCCCCCGCATTGTTCTCCCCGCCGCCGCCACCTGCACCGCCGCCCCCTCCTCCTGCGCCGCCGCCGCCGCCCCCGGTGCTCCAGTCTCCGCCGGCGCTGCCGCTGCCAGGCATTCTCGCCATATTGCCGTCTCCCTGCCAGTCCTCGGGCAGGGCGCATGCGCTATATTGGACCGCAGCGCTGGAGAGCTTTTGTGTTTAATGACCTTCAGCTACCGGGAGGCAAAGCTGGGCTCTTAAAGGGGCCGCGCGCTCCCAGTGGTTGTGGCTGATGTGCGAGGAATGGAGTGGGGAAGCCGGACTGGAGAGGAGGAGAGGGGGACGGGGAAGAACGAGGGGGAGACCGACCGAGAGGGAGACTCGCCACCCAACAAGGCGCAGCAGCAGCTTGGAAGCCTTCCATCGCCCAGCGTTGCGCTTCGCGCGAGGCGATCGCCATGCAAAGGGTTACTTTATATCGGCCCGTGCATGCACCCGGGAGAAGGGGAGGCTGGGACTGACAGATCCACTCACCCAGCCTCAGCGCGCGGTGCCAGCTGCTGTCCGCTAAGTGATGCCCGAAGAGCAGCCCGGCAGCCCCCACATTCTCATGGCTTACGCGGGGAAGGGGCGATTTACCCCACCACCACCACCACCCACTGGCGGTGCCTACTGGAGGGGTGGGGTGGGGGTCAGAAGTAGGGAGGGGGAGCCCAGCTGCAGTAACAGCGGCAGGTGAGATCGGAGCGAGAGGGGTGGGGGGCGGCAGGCGGCTTTTCGCACAAGGCAGCTCCTCCCTACGGATTCCTGGCAGCCAAGCGCGGAAACGCGGCGGAGGCAGCAGAAGCAGCTTGGAGTTGACTCCGGTAGAGGAGAAACTTCTCGGATTGTCTGCACTTCTCGGCGGCTCTCCCTCCTTCCCACCCCTCCCTCTTCCTCTCCCCGGCCATCCCACCTACCACCCCCCACCCCCACGCCGCCGCTCCATCCAAAGGGGGGAAGGGGGGGGGAGAGAAAGAGGCCACTCTGGCTGCATACCAGGCGCGTCGATCTCACGGCGAAGGCATCGAGCAGGCTTCTCCAGCCAGCCAGCCAGCCAGCCAGCCAGACACGTTAGGCTGCGGCTGGGATCGGAGAGGGCGAAGCTGGCGGGGAGGCAGCTGACTAGTCCGGAAAGAGCGAAAGCGAGCGAGAGAGAGACCGAGCAGGGGAGCCGGAGCGGGTCCCAGGAGTGCTCTTCGCCGCCGCCGCCGCTGCAGATCTTAGGGGGGCGATGTGG
This sequence comes from Podarcis liolepis, assembly GCF_965112155.1. Classification (NCBI taxonomy): domain Eukaryota; kingdom Metazoa; phylum Chordata; class Lepidosauria; order Squamata; family Lacertidae; genus Podarcis; species Podarcis liolepis. The sequence continues at coordinate 44,173,796 of NC_139560.1, read as the reverse complement.
GGAGCCTGCGAGTGGTGCCGGGCCGGCTGTGTACCAAAGAAGGAAGCCCGCTTGTTTCCTGCCTGGCGCTAATAAGCCGAAGGAAGCCAGCAGCGAGGAGCAAAGAGGAAGCCGCCAGGGCTAGTAAAACCCACACAGTCCGCAGCCAAGAGGCAAATCCAGAGCTATTCCCAGCCTGCGGGGACAGGCAGCTGCAACACTCGCGCGCTCACACACACACACACACACACAGAGAGAGAGAGAGAGAGAGAGAGAGAGAGAGAGAGAGAGAGAGAGAGAGAACAGGGGGGAGAGAGGGAGAGAGAGAAGGCACAGCCTAGCCCTGCAGAGCTCAGCCATCAACATTTCTCTTTCTCACATACACGCACAGATCCACCTCCCCCCCTTCTGGCTTCCCGCAATCCTCGAACCATTTGTAGGTTTTCCAGCAGGCATCTTTCCCTCTCCCTCTCCCTCTCTCTCTCTCTCCTCGCCGCTACCGCACCCCCGGGGCAATACGGGACTTTGCAAGCCCCGGCGCTGCCAAAAGCCGCCCTCAAGTTGAGTAGCCGCTGGAATCCCGTTACCGATTCACACGCACAGCCGCGCTACAATTCATTTCCGCCTGCACTTCCAGCTGCCGCAAAGCCTTCCCTAACTTTAAGCGGTTGTTGCGCGGCAGCGGCGCCCTCGATCTTAAGCATTTTGCCGCTTTTATTTTAAAAGGAGAAGATGGGACGCGGGGGGAGGGGGGTTGGCAGTCACGACACCCACAACGAAAGGGAGATGTTTCTAAGGCGGGTTTTAGCTAGGGGCGGCCAGACAGTTCTGGGCTGGGGGGGGGGGAGAAGCACGTCTGAACTTGCCCAGGCGCTACACGTTGCTTTCTCGGTGAACACAAAGCAGACGGCTCTCGCAAACTTGGCAGTGCCAAACTGACGCCACTGTGTCTTGGCATGGCACTCCTGTGAAGGGAACGAGTACGTTTTCTCTCTTTGCTCACCTACCTCTTTCAATATCGTGCTTTTACCCTGAACAAAATTCTGGGGAAATCTTGCTAAGCTACAGACAAGTCACAACGAGCCATCGCAACATCCCAGATATGATTCACAGATAAGGGCAGAGATGACAGTTTACTGTTGTCCTGATCCCTAAGAAAAAGAGCAGGGAGGTAATACGAAAGCACCAAAGTGCACGCCGGTTTTTTTGTTTTGTTTTTTAAGTGTGAAAGGCATTTCGGGAAAGACGGATAACAGTCACTCAAAGTAGTTCAAACACCACCACCACAGTATTGTATGTCTGAAGTCTTCATAATTCCAGCACATGGGATATTGCTCTTTCTGACCCCTACCCAGGCCTCCCAAATTCGATGGGCATTGCCATTCAAATAGTGTCCATGTACCACATCATGTGATCGATTATGCGGGGAGGGGCTTACCTGTGCCGCCCCCCCCCGCAATATTTTATTCAAATTGCTACGCATGAACAGGAATAAGTGACATTTTGCGGAAAGCACTGTATTGCCACGGGGTATATATTTTTTTAAAATGGTTTAGAAATTATTGCCATGCTCTATTATCTTTCCGCACGGCAGGACGAGATGGTTGGACGGTGTTCTCGAGGCTACCAGCATGAGTTTGACCAAGTTGCAGGAGGCGGTGGAGGACGGGTGCCTGGCGTGCTCTGGTCCATGGGGGTCACGAAGAGTCGGACACGACTAAACAACAACAACAACAACATTATCTTCCTACCACGAGTTCTCCATCCCTAAATTATGTAGTAATTGTCAGTGAGGTCAAAGCCATACTGCCCCGATTCTGAAGCCCAGACCCATGCTAGCAATACCAGAATATAGAGATGTAGAATGACACATCTAAGCATGCATCCCATCAACAACATTAATACATGTACTATGTGCATTCCAATGTTCAACAACCCAGCTTGATGCTCCTCATTTTCACCCACTGGTAGCTTCACTGCCAGTGTGGCAAAAGAGGAAGTGTCAGCCTTGTTGCTAAGGCAACAAGGTCAAACTTCCTCCTTCCATAAATACTTGCATGCCCTTTCAAATACACCCCCCCCTATCAAAATGAGAAAGTAGTTTTGGAGAATGCAAAAATATCCATGACATTTGATCTCCAAGTATTGCTCAGGAAACAGGCTGGCTTTCTTGTGGGGTGGGGTGAGGGGAAAGAACCTCTTTGTTGTTACCTTATTCCAGAACATTTGGTTGGCTACCCATCTCTTACATTCTACAATTACACTGTCATGCCGGCCAATAGCTTCCATATTGGGATAATCATAAACTTGAGCCAATGCACCATTGGATGGTGAGTGGAAGCACTCCTGTGACCTCTGGTTGTCTGTATTGCTACTGCATACTGGGAGGCAGTTAGTGAGCTTAGTGTGGTGCAAATGAACTAGCAGGAGTGTCAGATTGACTCCACCTGACCTTGTTGCTGCCTTAGCCCCTCCCCACTCCATTCCAGTATGGAGGAACAACATGGATGGCCAGCGATCAGATGAATGCCACTGATCCACCCTGCAATTGGCTCCTATGTCAGTGGTCTTTCTATCTGTCTGGATATTTGTCAGTCTGGAAGGGAAACTGGTGCCCTCCAGATATTTTGGACTACACCTCCCATCATTCCTAACAATAATTGGAGTCTAGCAACATCTGGCAACTTTCCATAGTCAAATAATACATACTTCCGTCAAAATAAGAAAATGCAAAACCTTGGATTTTGAATCTGATGAAACTTACTCCAATTTTTCAAAAACGACAACCACCTCACAATAAAGGTACTATTTTGCTGTCTAAAACACCCTGTTTCTTTATTAGCAGAGTCCGTTTATGTTTGCATGAACTGGCAGTATTAAATGCCATGTAAGGAAAATGACTATTTTTGTAGCTGGCCCAAATAATTTGTTACACAGCAGATCAATTACTGGATTTCCTAAAGTGATCACTTTCAGAGGTACAGAGGAGAACGTCTTTTCTGTGGTGGCACTGTATGCCAACATAGTGTCAGTTCTGCTTAGTTTGGGGTTTCAGGTCAAAACAGTTAATTTCAACAAAAGTTTTTAACTGAACAATGATTTTTTAAATATAGCTGCTTCTCACATTTTAGTGCTATTCTGTTTGCTATCTTGCTTTATGCTGCCCCCCCCCATTTTATTATTGTGATGATGATTATTTCATTGGTTGCTATTTTGCAGTTTGATATTTAATTTTGTATGCTGCCCTGTGAGTTTTGTACTTTATTGTTGTCTTTTTTATATACTGCTGTTTGTACTTAAATTGGAAGGTGGATGTAAACATATTTAATTGTAATAATACATTATTGGGGTTCACCGCAGTTTCATCACTCTCCTTGTATAAATTATGATCCTGTAACACTGTCTGTGTGGGTGTGGGGAGAGGTCTGGTACACTGCTATCACTTGGCAAATGTTTGGGTTGAAATACGTTGTGGAATAATTTGATTGCAAGTCTTTAGTTCAAAGGAGATGCTTGCAAGCCTGTTGTTAAAACAAGCAAATAACACTTATCACTCTCTCAGCCTTGGAAAAACACAGTGTTGCAATTAAACATTGCAGGTGCACATTGTACCCATTAACACATCCTGGAAGAAGATGTATCGGGTTATTTCAAGTCATTTGCTACAATCTGTTGAAGCATTTAACCCTTTCTGTAGCTCAGCCTGATACGTAGGATGCTGCCCTAAACCAAATCAGACCACTGATCCATTTACGGTAACTCAGTACAGTGGTACCTCGGGTTATGAACTTAATTCGTTCTGGAGGTCAGTTCTTAACCTGAAACTGTTCTTAACCTGAAGCACCACTTTAGATGATGGGGCCTCCCACTACCGCCAAGCCGCCGCTGCACAATTTCTGTTCTCATCCTGAAGCAAAGTTCTTAACCCGAGGTACTATTTCTGGGTTAGCGGAGTCTGTAACCTGAAGCATCTGTAACCCGAGGTACCACTGTACTGAACTGGCAGCAGATTTCCAGGTGTCCGGCTGGAGTCTCTCTCAGCCCTATCTTGAAACTCAAGGGACCGAACCTCTGAACTTCTGATTGCAAGTGTGCACTCTGCTGTGGAGGTATAGTTCCCTTGCTATTTGTTAATCCATCTCTAGGAATACAGAGAAGCCTCCCTATCAAACATTCAAGGGTTCTTATTTCACTAGACCTGTGTGAGTTAAAAAACCCCCAAAGAACTACAAGACATTACTAGTTTGCTATAAAATCACTGATGTTAGATGTGTGCATGGCCCCCAAAGCGGTTTGTTCATGATGTTAGGTGACAAGAAGCCATGGTGAGCAGGGCTTCAGCACCTTTAATTGTTGTGTTGTTGTTGTTTTTAAAAAGAAGCGTTTCTTGTGTCTGCATTTTCTTTCTCTGCACAATTATTTAGTGATGTTGTTGAAACTCCCTGTTGGAAATACACATTTTGCCAGCTTGTAATACTTGCCCAGAATACGAAGCAAGCATGACAGCCATGATATATGTTATCTGGCTTGGATTCTAATCTGATCCAGAGAAGAAAAAATATTTTTGTTGCAGCATTTTGTACCAACTGGAGATTCTGGCATCCCCACATGAAACATACTACAGTAGTTTAGTCTTGAAAGTAACTGAGGCTTATGTCGCCATGGCCTGATCCGCCCTGTATTAAGGACAGGTGTGGCTGGTGTACCAGCCTAAGATAGGCAGCAATACAAGCTGCTGCCTGAACATCTAATAGCAAAGCTGGGTCAGGGAGCACTACTACAGTGTGAACCTGATTCTACTCAAGCATTAAACCTCAACCCAAACAGGCCAAAAATCTTATTATTTCATCCACATCTCTACTGACCAGACTTGTTTCAGTTTCATAGCTCATATTCAGTCCTCCACTGATCTTGGGCACTGGTTGAGAACTGCCACAACCACAAGAATAAAAATTATGAATTAATCTTAAAAAGAGAAAAGAACTTCCACAGCATATATAGAATAAGAGAAAATGAGAGGTGGAGCTGAATTTCCTCAGTGAACTCCAATCTCTGGTTGATCACCCCAGGAGTTTCATGAAGATGTCAAACATGTATAAAATTGGAATTTGCCCAGTACCATAAGCAGATATCTCTTAGCACTACCTTCTGAGATCTCTCCTCCACAGAAGACAGCAAACACCATATAATGGCATCTTCAAGGCCAACCCCAGATCAACAGACCAGGAGGATTGGGATCAAAAGCTCCCAGAGTTCCAGCAGAACTAACAAGGATGTATGCCATCTGTCTAGCACTCAATGTTGGTCATCAGCCAGGGTGACCAAGGCAGTCTGGTTCTGGAACCAGATTGAAAAGAATCCAGATTATCAGTTTCATACAGAAATATGTGGCCTCCTCCAGTTTAAAGTGTTATTCTGGATATGTGTGGTCAGTGTTCAAAACACTGGACACAGAAACCTAGCTTCTTTGTAGGCCCACACAGAATGTCTTAACCACTTACTCTCAATGGAACTCTTGTTAATTGCTGTGAAACAACGTGAATGGCATATAAAGCCAGTTGATATGTATGTGCAGAAGTTACAGCTTCTAAGGGAATATGTGCATTAGCTCATGTGGACGGTGCAACCAGCGTGCACAGAGCAAGATTACAAAGCTGGGAGAGTTGCTGGAAAACTGACGAGCTTTTTCTTTTGACTTGCCAAGAAAGCTCTTAAATACTGAACCTATTTCAAATTGAGCTGGGGGGAGTTTGCCCATCACTCATTCAGCTATTACTGTTTAGAAACCTCAGATCTACACTAAACAAAATGCCTTAGTTTTTATGGGGGGGGGGGACAACACACAGGAATTTGAAAACTTCCATGTGGTGCAAGGCTTCTAGGTTCAACTCCCTGTTCAGCAAGTGGTAAAGATCACTGGATAGTTGAGAGGCAAGACTCAGCCTACTCTATCTCACATATGTTGCTCTGCATACTTTGGGGGAAGAGTCAGGGAGAAATGTAGGTATGGGGGTGGGGAAGAGGGAGAGGGAGAAAATTTTGGGGCTGCAATCCAGCCTGGAGATTTCCAAGAAGCAGGCAGAGCTAGGTGCTAGATTGCAGCTATTTAAAACAACCTATTCAATTCCCATAGTAATATTAATTAAAAACTGACAGTGTAAGCTTATGCAAAATGCTCTTAATAAATTATCTAAGGTTTGCTTACTCAGAGGACACACCTTCCTCTTTTCCCTGATTTATGATAGTAATTGTGTTGTAACCTCGCTTCTATGTCTTTTGGGTTATGACTTAATTCATTTTTGTTAAATATTCTTATCCACATTTGTCTTTGTTAATTGGTTAGTTATTTTGCAATGTAATTACGTGCGCTTTCATAAAATAAAAATATTAATTAAAAGAGGCAGAAGCATAATCTAGCCCAAGATAATTTCATTGATTTCAATGGGAGCATTAAGCATATGCTTAAATGCAGGGCTGGTGTGCCCATTAGGCAAGGTGAGGTAACTGCCTTGGGCAGCAGGATCCGGCTTCTGAGAAATGCATGACCCACTGCCACTGCTGCAGTGGCAGTGGCAGCTGCAGCACTCTCCTTGGAGACTGGATCTGCTGCCTCCTTGGCAGACCCCTACAATGCTGCCTCCCCAAATATGAGGCACTGCTGGCCTCCTCCCTCCTAGAGAGGAAATGGCAGGGCCAGCCCTCTTGGGTTCCCCCAGTGTCTGCCCCCATCCTGATGCTGTTGAAAATTAACAGAGGTTGCAATCCCATGCCCTCTTACATGGAAGTATGCCTCGTTGGACATAATGGGACTTACTTGTTGCTCAGTTTGAGTTGCAAAGTATGTGAGAGATGGGACCAATCACACGATCCCATTTCTCCTTACATGAACTGGGCTTGAACCTCTGACTTTTAGATTTCCTGTTAAAACTAAGGAACAGGTTTATTTACTTCAAATGAATTGAGAGCAACATAGGATGTCAGGCAATACTTCAAAGGGCAAAAGGTAAAACTGCCTGTCTTCCTAGCTTGCAGAAGCCAGAGTCTACAAAAGGTGGCAAGGGTCCTTTAATAAGATAGTCCTCTCACCCAGGGAGGCAGAGCCCACCACACTTGAGGTCCAGGGTCAGCCTACATAAGGCTCAGTGGGCTCTAGCTTACCACCGTGTAATTTCTCTTCTAGCTGTCTTGGGCCCCTTGGAGCTGTCCAGGGTCCTGTATATTCTCTGCTTGACGTGAACTTGTGACTGGACACTCCCTGTTTCCCCTATGAGCATCAGGTGCCTGCAGATACTCTGAAATTGTAGTTGATTATAGAGAAGGAGAACTATGTTCCTTGTGGAGAGACGAAATTTTGACTACTATCACTTTTCAGATGGATGTTGGATTGTTATTACAGTATTTCATAGTACACGAAAGAGCAGACTTAAAAATAAACCACATTTTCACAGGCAGCATACAGAATACAAGGCGCTCATTTTGACCTTTAAAGCCCTAAATGACCTGAAATCAGAATACTTCAATAATCACCTAAGAATTCTACGCTACATCTAAGGACAATATAGGCCCCTGCCATTAGGGGCAGACTTTGGTCTTTCTAATTTCAGTGGTGCCCTGTGCAAGGCCAAAATTCACTGCCCCGTCTCTCACCTTCTGTTTGGTTCAATTCACTACATCACAATTGTGACACCCTGCAGCGCCCCCTAGGCTCAGTGCCCAGCATGGTGGAACCAGTTGCTCTGCCCTAAATCTGCCTCTGCCTCCGTATGGTGGTGGTTGGTACCTGGGAGAAGGGCATGGGAGCATTTAGCCCTTTGAAGGACTTTATAGTGATTGGTACCTATGATCTGAATGCCCCTCTGTCCTGCCTATTGGTCCATCCAAATGTCGGGTAGAAATTACTTCTGGCAGCATCTCAGCTGGCGGTGGTTAGCAGAAAACCCCCAACTCTGGTTAATTCAGGGGAGGGAAATGGGTCAGCACTGGATTCACTGCTTCTGTCACATGACCACAATGGGCCTGAACAAGGCCTTTCTGCTGCTCCAGTCTGGAAGCGGGCATGGTAATGGAAAGCCCCTCCCCAAGCTGGTGCAATTTGTGCTGTCCCATCAAGCCCCACTGCTGCCAGTCAGGGGTTAGCATTACACCCTTTTTCTATTTCCTAGACTTATTTCTGGCCTTTCTTCCCTTGCAGTAGTCTTGGTCTAGAGTTGGTCTGACACCATTTATTCAATCAAACAATGAGATCAATCACTTTATTTGTACATCATGTTTCCACAACAAAATAGTGCTGAGGGTGATTTGTAACAAACTAAATAACAGCAATGAACAGCAGGTATTCAATATTGGCTTCAGCCAAATTCAACTGGAGTTCTTGCAATAAATGTGTAGTATGACTGTAACAGTTTTCCTAAGCATATTAGACTGTGATTATAGCCTTTTTATATGATACCATATGAGCTGAGCTCTATAATATTATCCCCTCCCCTCAAAAAACCTCTGCCACCTGGGGCACTTTCAAATGGGTGGGTCCTAGCAGATGATGAATACAGCCCTAGCCTTAGTACTCAACATCTCCAGTTAAACGATATCAGGGCTGGGGGGAAACAAAGAGTTGGTTTAAAAAAATTGGCTATGATTAACTGGGAAAAATAGAGAGGAAAACTTTCTTAAGTGAAAGGGCAGCTTAATCACAACATTGCAATGGGATAACTGACAATCTACTGATTTATTATATTTGCAAATAATTTTAAAAATAAATAGATTAAGGAATCTTTTGTTGATTTGGCTGTTTATGCCCTTAACTCTTGCGAAAACCTTGATGTCTATCTATTAAGTATCTACTATTTTACAGGTGCTGGGTACATATTAAAGGATGATGGGATGAGGTGTGGACCTTTTCCTTGCACTGTAGAAGACAATTTCATCCACTCACAACACTCTGTATTTATTCAAAAATGAAAGGCACACAAGATTGTGATTTAAATTAGTTTGCATTGCTCTGCTCACTTTTTCCTCTGGCCCCACCAACTACTGGCATGAGGTGCCCCAGAAATTGCCCAGGAGGGAATGCAGTCCTCAGGCTGAAAAAGTTCCCCACCTTGTCTTAGCTAATACTTGTGAAGAACTAACGAACCAGCTTCTGTCAATTTTCTAGTTTGCTCTCTAGAATACAAAGCCTACTTGGCCTACATTTCTTCACCTTTCACATCTACAGTGAACAATGCTTTGTGCAGCTTTTCAAGAATAAACATCCTTAGTAAAACCAAAACCCAGCTAAGTTTCTTCAACTGCAAGTGTATGTATATTTTTGTTTTATTTTGCTGAAGCCATGTTAACCTACCTTCTCAGTTTGTTCAATCATCTTCTCCGCTTTCCCCAAAGAAACCCACTTTTCAAACCCAGACACTACAGTGGTACCTTGGGGTGCGAACGGGATCCATTCCAGAGCCCTGTTCCCATCCTGAATAGAATGTAAGATGCGACTGTGCATCTGTGCGTGTGTGGGTCACTGCTTCTGCACATGCACATAACGTCATTTTGATCGTCTGTGCATGTGTGAGTGGCAAAACCCAGAAGTAACTTGCTCCATTACTTCCAGGTTATCCTGAAGCAAATTTATCACGAGGTATGACTGTATAATGAATTGTATCTCCTTGTTTCATAATCTTCTAAAGTGGATTGCTTGAAAGATGAACTGGGTAATTCTGTTGGTATGTGTCATTTCTTAAAAACATGTTCATCTGTGGCAATTGCTATTGGGGAGCAATTGCTTCTCTGGGAGGCAAAAGGTTTTTCAAACATGGCCCATTAGGATATTACTAATTCTATCTTTTACTATGGCAGCTTTCATTCACATAGCCTATTGTTCAAGAAGAGACCACCAGTGAAAGTTAATTCTCTCTCCAACCCCCCAGGCCCACATTTACATCTCTGGGGCACAAGCTTGGGCAGTGTGTATGGTGGTTCTGTTAGTGGCCTCTTCAGCAAAAGGAAGTAAGGCAGGAATCACAGCATCCATTGCCTAGTGGGATTGCATCACTGAACCTCTCTGCACTGACAACCTTTTATCCATTCCCTTTCCAGCTTTCAAATGTCTAAAGATTTTCCTGCCTCCCCGCCCTTTTTTGCCTTTTCAGACTAGTCTCACCAAGGCTAGAATTCAATTTCCTGAAGGTTACTTGCTCCCTTCCGTTCATTTTATTTATTTATTTTGCTCTTGCCTTCCTGCTGCATTGTTGGTTCAGGAGTACGCATACCTTCTGCAACTCATTATGCCAGTACTTAAATAGTCCCATGCTGAGTTGAAGGAGTTTAATTTCCTCCCTTGCTTCTTCCCTGCCCCCAAGTTCAAAGCAGTTGTTGGACTATTTTTATTTTTGGGTGACTCTACTATACCCAAATGCATCAACTTATATCCCTCTCTAACTCATTTTTTTTAAAAAAGTCTTATGTGGTGTGGTCATTGCTGTTTGCGTATGTATATTTATTTATTCAGCAAAATGTATATACCCCTTGATTATAATAAAATCTCTAAGCGGATTTCAAAAAATGCTTTGAAACACACACACACACACACTCCTTTAATTCTGGATCTATCCAAAGGCCTCACAGGTTTAGGCATGTTAGAAAGCAGTTACATTTACAAAGCATTTCTATGCATGTTTACCAAAGAGTAAGCATCGCTGTGTTCAGTGCAGCTTGCTCCCATATAAGCAACTTATGACATAAGCTTTCATGAAGAGCCAGCTCTACAATTAGGGAGAGTGAAAGAACTGCCTCAGGCAGCCAATTTTAGATTTTAAGAAAAGGCAGTAATACTTTGTTGCTGTCGCACTGTTACTCCCGGGGAGAGCTGCTTGTGAAATTCTGTCCCTTAAGATGCCAAAAAATGTGGTTGGTGTTGGGTATCATACACCTTGACTGAGGGACTGAGGGCTGAGGGATGGAAAAATTTACCACTCCAGCTCAGGCAGCAAAATGTTTTGGGCTGGCCTTGCTGATGCAGTGCATTAAATCTTATTCTCGGTTGACAGGCATATAGGGGGCAACATGTTCTGAAATTAAATAGAAAAGAAAGGGGGAACACTCTGAAAGTCCAGAAAAAAAGGACAAAACAAATGGGAAAAAGGAAGGGCGATGGGATGGAAGAATAGAGTCATTTCAAGAGACTTCAGAGGTTCTGTAAAATGAAATCAGGGGTTACATGAGATCCTGGGCCACAGGTTATGCACCTCTACTCCTCACACAAAAATAGACAGCTGCCACCCCATTGCCAGTCCCCTCCTTTGTCTTTGGAACTGACAATTGGCGTTGTCAATTGCTGATCCCTGTTCTAGTACCACTGATCTCAAGTATGACTTATTAGCTTAATTGAAGATGGCACTACTCTAGGTCACTCAAAACTAGGTTATTAATCAAAGAAACCTGATATAGTATACATTAGTTACTTAAGCAAGCAGCTACTTGCAAAGCCTTTTGGTGAATCAATTCTCAGTGTGACGGCCATCACTGAGAGGGGTTCAAGCAGATAGAGATGGATGCATTCTTATTGGACTACAAGCTAAGAGGTCTTTGTTCTGGAGACTAAAGACTGACAGTCAGCATTACCAAAGGGGACAGATTAGCCCCAAGACCTGTGGGACCGTCAATTCAGTGCTTAAGCTGAGGGCGTATGTACAGCATGTCTCAAAGGACACATCAGTTACACACTGCCTGCAATGCCAAAGGAAGTTACCAGGATCAAGGTGCCAATCTGAATTTCTTTCCCATCAGTTACAATTCTGAATATCTTTAAACCGCCCCCCCACCACCAAAAGTTCAATGGGTATTTCAACAACATTCCATCAGACCAATATTGCAATTTTGAGCAAGTATACCAATATTTCAGTGAAAATACTTCTTATGATGCCACGTGATCCCTCTCACAAGCAATGTGCATCACTATTTTCTCCAACTGGTACAAAACAGTGTAAAGTGATCCTGACACTGCATCTCCTCCAGAGATGGTCAAAAACCCCACAAGATTGTTAGACCAGCTGAGGGGCTTTAGGATCTGGCAAGGGCTCTTGCCATACCAGTAGGACACTGTTACAAATATACAGACATGTTGGTGAAATTTCTTCAGTACACCCAAGGAATGGCTGAAATGGGGTGCGGTGGGGGTGAGTCATGATGGGAAAGATGTGTGATGCCTGGCACAACTTTCCACCAGCTACAAATCTGGACCAAAGATTTTCCCTCCCATTTACTTCAATGGGATTTTTAAAATGATAAAAATAAATAGCTGGCCCACCAGAACTGGCAAAAATGAGTGGGAATTGGTTCCACGGGCTGCTCTGATGGAAACTGCTTGGATTCTAAGTCTGGCCTGCTTGTGGACAGAGTATGGTATGGGTGTGTGTGTCTTAGACTCCTTCCTGAAAGGCTGCCTGAGATCTCTAGAGAGCTGCATACTTGCTTTCTGTTCTGCTGGGGATGTTTTTTTTTGGGGGGGGGGGTACTGTGGAACCACTGTGAATATTGTGCCAGGGTACGACCACCTCCTAATTGGCATATGTGGGTTGTCGCCCTCTGTTTCCGGGCAATGTGGTGGCATTGTCTCTGCTACATCCTGGAACTGGTAGTTAGTAGTGCTGCTGCCAATTTCTTAATTATTCTTTCCCCTCTCTGTATCTCTTGCCCATGTTTCTCTTTCCCATACAGGATATGTGAGCTATTTTGCCAGTGCAGCAGCAGCATAACTCCAGCCCCAGCAGGATAGGATTGCTCTGTTAAGTGCTTGGGTTTCTAAAGTAAAAGGCATAACCTGCCACCTGCAATCACAGAAGTACCAAAACAGTACCGAAAAACCTTAAATAATTTATGCAAGTAGGTAATATATTATTATTATTATTATTATTATTATTATTATTATTATTATTATTATTGTATTATTGGTATTTCGATTTATATCTCATCCTTCCTCCCAAAGGAGCTCAGAGCAGCAAACACCAAATTCTCTCAGCCTATCTCAAGTTAGACAGGAACAATTTCAGCCATCAAAAGCCTGGGAAAAGAGAAATGTTTTAACATTCGTCCTGAAAATCAGTATGGAGGGAGGCAGACCCACCTCACTAGAAAGGACATTCCACAAGCAGAGGATGCAAAACTGTATTCAAATGGCAAACATTATGTGTGAACATCACAATGTGCTTTTTTGGAGTAAAAGTAATTTTATGCCTTATCACTCACAAGAAAACTAACCCTTGTTTGCATGTTTAAAAGACATTAAACTGATCTGAAAGAGAATTGCATCTGCAATGACCAACATCACTCCTCCAATTTCAGTGAAGGAGGACGTCTAACTTAATGTTGGGAAACCGCTGGTAAATATGCATGTGACCACTCCTTGAGTGGAAAAGCAAATCAAGTCCACTGCCAGAGTTATGAAATAGTCACACAGTCACCTAAGGTGCAAGATAGCCAAAGAGTCCTGTTTGTAAACTGAAAATCTGAGGGGAATCCATTCATTTGCTGCGACTGCTTTATCCTGCAGCAACATCACCTGTAGCGGAAAGAACTCCTGAGTGGCAGGATTTGTCAAAATGCCAGGAGGGAAGTGATAAGGGGATCTAAACTCCTCTTGGCCTCAACTGCTCAACAACTCAGTCAAATTGCCTCTTCTTAGGACTGCTTCATACTTTGCATTCTTACTGTGTGCCTCTTTCACACACAGTAGGACTATAGTGCGTAATATAAAGGCATATAAGGTAGCTTGGTGGCAATTTCAGGTATGCATGCAGATCAGAACATTCATGGCTTCTGCAAGTGTTGTGTGAAGTGACTCTCAGAATCTCAGAGGGCAGAGTTGAATAAAACAGTAACACTTTGAATACTAGAAATGCTATTTGTAAATACTAAGTGCTTCACATGTGTTCAGTAATCCAACATTTCTAGAATACAAGCCTGTATTGGACTGTATACAAGTCCAGTAACACATAATGCAGATTTGACTGTAAGTATGGGGTAAGGCTAAGAGAACAATGGACTGCTTAAAGCCACTGAGTTCATGAATGAGATCTGAATACTTAAATATTATTATTTTTCCTTCATTCCATTCCTTTCCCTGCAAAAGCAAGCAAGATGTGATCTAATATGCTTTAATTTGAGAGCCTGCATTTCATTTACACAACCATGGAAAAAGTTCTGCTTTAGAGCAGGGGATTTGATTCTATGATCCACTGAATCCCTACCAGTTTGCAGGTTTCTAATTCTTGGTCTGCCTGGATGAGATGAGGTAGAAATGCCTACCTCAAAGATAGACAGCCCTCTGTTTCCTGCTCTAGTGTTGTAACAAATGGCTTATTACCAATGGATTTATTTTCTATCATCTACAGAAAATGGTAATACGAACTCTCTTTTTAAACCTCATTACATGAGTTCATGGAATACATACCAAGTAGGGAACCCGACATAAAAGCTACAACTTTGAAAAGGGCACCCCCATCTGTTTTGGGTCTGGGGGTACATTTGGAAAATCTAAGAAACTGCCACAGTCACACCAAAAAACTTTTTCACAAAAGAAAAATGGGTGGTGCTAAAACAGACTAAACATCCCTAAAAAAAAACTAATCTTGCAAAATAAGCATTATAAAAAGGAGGCAATACAACCCCAAAGAGCAAAAACAGTCAAGACACTGCCCAACAACATTTCCAAGCAGCGAGAAAGCTGAAAAAACACCTCCAAATGGAAAAACACCCAAGGAGCTCCCCAAAGCAGGCAAAACACACCCACCCACAAACAACAAAAAGCAGGCAACCCATAAAGGTTCTCCCTTCAAACACAAAACACCCCCACTTCCCCAGCGGTGGCCAGGTCTCCCGCTTCCATGAGGAGTGGAAAGCCAGGCACCAGCCTCTAGCTACCTCTGCTAGGAGTCCAGAGGCATTCTGGGGAATGGGCAGAGGGCAGGGCAGCTGCATTTCTAGCCATTCTTACCACTGGCGCCTGGCAGGCACCAAAAGGGGTGTCTAGTAGTGTCGTGCCATCAGTAGGCACATTGGAGACCCTAGCCCTGGCATAGGCAAACTCGGCCCTCCAGATGTTTTGGGACTACAACTCCCCTCATCCCTAGCTAACAAGACCAGTGGTCAGGGGTGATGGGAATTGTAGTCTCAAAACATCTGGAGGGCCAAGTTTGCCTGTACCTGAGCTAGTCCAAGAATTTGGTGATGCAGTCCAATAACATTTAGTAATTATTGTTTCCCAGTGGATTGCATCTTTTGTTTTCAATAGATACATTTGTATACGAAACAAGAGGAAATGCTATTAAAAGCCACAATCTTGTCTTCAGAGACTCCATGGATCCACAGTATATGTATTAGTGCTTTAATAAGCATTTTGGATCAATGGTGTAACAGATGAATTCAACTGGACAGCTGAATAAAAGAGAGGAAGAACTGCATGCTGATCTTAAGAACAATTAAAATTCAGGCTAGTTAATTCAGACATGTTTCATATTAACATATAGTATTATGCAAAACATATGAGCAGCATTTCATTAAAAAAAGACTTAAGATTTCCAAAACCAATGCAAGTTTCTATTACTCCTCAATCTTTTGCTCCTTAAGAGTAAAGGTGGGTGGCTCTGTCTTTGTGCATACCGAACGTAAACTGACAAAGTTAGAATAAAGTGTGCATTTTAGATTAATTTCTTCCAAACAGGCAAAATGAGATTATAGTCTATGAAAAGTAGGACAAGGGAATAATGCATTTTAATAGAGTAAGGCAAATTAATTCTTGGTGTATTAGCAACTGTGTTATATTAAGGCTGAATGAGACACAGAATGTGAAGAGAAACTGCTGCACTGTGTGTGATAGAAAGAAGCCATACCCAAACATTTTAAAAATTCTGTTTCTCTACAAAAACAATGACACTGCCGCCCCCCGCCCCCCCCCCGCCGGAAGGTAATCCAATTTGGTGCTGCTATAAAAGCAACAACAAAGTCCATCCCAAAAAAGTAACAGCAGCCATCTTACGAGGGAATTTTCTCCTGACTGACAGATTTCTCCCCTCAAAAGCGAGGTGGAATTGAACACACTGCAAAAAAAAGGACTGTTGATATAGGAGAAGAGAACATTTATCTCCCTTCTAATTTAGTTGAACTTGAAAAAAACTTTTAATAGCTTTGGAAATTTTAAACAGGTGTATATCTCAAGGACTTTACTATGCTTATTCATTGAAGGTGTTTTGGAATCCAGACCAGCAAGGCCAGGTTGATATAATATGGCATCACTTGTAACTGCGAAAGTTTCTCCTGTTAAAATTGTCAATCTATGAAGAACCACTGGCTCTTTCCCTTCAGATTTCATTGTCATGGAAATCAACTTAATTCCAACCACAAATGTACATGAAGCTCTTTTTTTAAAAAGGAAGTTTCTCCCTCTTATATTCTTTCTTGTACATAATAGTCATAAAAGTTTTCCATCTTATATGTGGATAGTGTTAATGAATGGGAGCCTTCATTGTATCACACTGCTGCTTTCCAAGATATCTACACTGAAACAGAATGTTTCAGTCATGCAGAGGCTTTTCCCATTGAGAATTTATTCAACGTGCTGCTGCTATCAAGGGCCAGGAGGCACATAGCACCATCTCACGTGTGGAATGTATGTATAGAAAGGGCTGTCATGAACACTATTACCATCTGTTAATGAAGTTGCTGTTAAGGCGAGAAAGAGGGGAAGATTGTGAAGCTGACAATCCTACCAGTGACTGAATTGTAATTCTGTTATTGTATGACCATAGAATCCAAGCCCATAAGCTCTTGATAAAGGTAAAGGGACCCCTGACCGTTAAGTCCAGATGCGAACGACTCTAGGGTTGCGGCACTCGCTTTACTGGCTGAGGGAGCCAATGTTTGTCTGCAGACAGCTTCCAGGTCATGTGGCCAGCATGACTAAGCTGCTTCTGATGAACCAGAGCAGCACACAGAAACACCATTTACCTTCCCGCCAGAGCGGTACCTATTTATCTACTTGCACTTTGATGTGCTTTCAAACTGCTAGGTTGGCAGAAGCAGGGACTGAGCAATGGGAGCTCACCCCGTTGCAGGGATTCGAACCGCTGACCTTCTGATCGGCAAGTCCTAGGCTCTGTGGTTTAGACCACAGCGCCACCCGCGTCCTTAAGCTCTTGATAAATGCATCTATTTGCCACTCTTTGCCAGAGCATTGACATTAGTTTATCCAAGTAGGAGCTTACCACCCTTTCAGTTGATCTGGAATGATTGTCACCCCTTTGGTTCCATATTGACTGGTGTTAACCAGAATTAGTATCACTACTTCGCTGCACATATGCAGTGAAGAAAAATAAATAAACCTCCCCATTACCTATCTTCAAGTTTAATGGAAATACATTCCATTTGTATACACAAAAAGATGCTAAACCCTTGTTAAGGGATAGCTGGATCAATGCTGATTGATTTGTCAGTATTCATACTATGATACCCTGAACACCCAATATTAACTCAGAAGAGTTATTCCTAGCAATTTGTTTGCAATAGATCCCTTCTTTTTTAAAAAAGTGCTATATTTCATGATTATGTTTGTGCACTGAATCGATAACTGTAGGTGTGATTCTCCACCCACTAATTTATTAAAAAAAGCACTGGCAATGGTATTATTTTAGATTGCAGTCCTAGCTGGCAATGCTCAAATTCAGATTAGAAAGAACTGTAAACACAGATATATCTTAGCTACAAGAGAGACCTCTAGTGTGTGCTAGAACATTTTGTGTTGTGCTTGAGGCATAATTAATACACCAAAATCACTGCAGTCGTTTTGAATATGTGATATTAAATTTCAGTAAGTGTCTCTCAGAGTGAATTAGTTTTAACTGTCCTCCTAAGTGTGCGGTTTAACTCAATTGGAATCAGTTTTGAAGCTGAGTGGAAACTGGGCAAAAAGGAACTTGCCTTCATTTCCAAAGCTTCTGCATTATGTCTGATCAGTTTCAGTGATTCGATTTTATAGCTGAATGATCAAAAGGTCACCAGCATTCTAATTCTTGTGTACAAACCTTTACATCCAGGATCACAAAGCATTTGCCTAACAGTTTCTTGTATGCCTGCCAGATCAAAATGTCAAAAATAAATCAAATTACAAAGCTATAGTATTTATTCCAGAGTGCTTTGGAGTAGGGTTTGAAACAAATAGCCTCTTTAAGAGTTTGCTCCATCTAGTTTAATAGGACTTACTTCTGAGTAGACATATACAGAATTGTACTAGTGCCAGGAAATAGCATGCGGTTTCGAAAATTAAAGAGGCAGTGACTGGAAGTTAGTTTTCTGCCCCAAATTTCAAACATTTTAGGGCTGGCTGTTAGAAATATATACAGTATTCAGAAACCATCCTCATCCTTTCCTCTAATTGCAAATTCAGGTGCCAAGAGCCTATCAGTTTGGAAGCAAAATGGGGCCATCCAAAAATAATGGAATGGATTCTTACATATTAATGGGACTTCCCAGGCAAGTGTGAACATTACAATAAAAATAATATTTTATAAGTGATTCAACAAGCACCTATGAGGGGCCAGGACTTACAGATTGTTAATGGCACTTGAACATTAACAAAGGACGCTGAAAGGCACCCTAAGTGGGGGCATTTTTCATTCCAGGAGCCACATTCCCCTTTAAGCAACTTCATGGGGGCCACAAGCCAGTGGTAGGTGGAGCCAGAAGCAAAATGAGAAAATCAATAAATACTAATTTTACCTTTTTACAATACTGTAGGCTAGTTTCTTCACATTCACACATTCCTCTCTAACCTCCATCCACGTGAGCAAGGAGCATTATTACACTTCAAGGACACTTCCAGCCAGGCAAAAGCACTCAAAGGAAGGTGCAAAGCAGGAGTCAGCTTGGGAGGGTGTGTCTTACAGGCCAGAAAGAGAGGTCTCAAAAGCTGCACCTGGCTCCCAGGTCTGAGGTTTCCTACTCTTGGCTTAAGGTAACCAGGCAGATTGTGTGAGGCTGCAATGCTAATTTAGCAGGCCTCGCTGAATTCAACAGGACATACTTCTATGAAGACATGGGGTTGTATTCAACTAATGTTTGCTCACAATAGACCCATTGAAATTAATGGGCCTAAGTTAGTTATGGTATTGGTTTCAATGGGCCTATTCTGAGTAAAAGTTGAACACAAACCATGGTTGAGTCTATGAATTAAGACTATGGCTGAGAGCATTTAAGACATGAAATTAGTGTCTAAACAACTTTACAGAGTTCCTACAGCAGACTCTCTGGAGTCCCGAAAAGGAGTACACGTTGGGGGCTGTGGATACACTGCAACATTTTGGTCCTGTGTAATAAAATTATAAGTATTTGAATAATGTTTTCAGCTGTGCAGTGTGCTTTAACATGCATTATTCCAAAGTAATCTATGCAACATTCCTGTAAGGTAGTATTATTGCCCCAAATTGCAGGGGTGAGAAGGAAGCAAGGCTGGGAGGGTATGACTTGCCTACAGCCACCTGGAGAGTTCATGAAAGCCATGAGATTTGAACTAGGGATAGTTCAGTTGCATAGCCACTAGGCTTCTCATACTATTCCAGCAACTGCTCTTGCCCAGACAGTTGGGGGGGGGGGAGTGGAGAAAATCCTGACCCAGATTAAATGGCATTTGCTCACCAGTGCTTTAAAGTAAAATAAGAGACATCTGTCACTTGCTCTAGCTTATGAACCAATACTTCACCTCAACACAAACTTAACATACAGTTAAGTTAGGAATAGAGATTAATGGCTTATAATCAAGCACTGTTACAAATGGCAGAACTGAGCTGAGCTTCTACCCATTTCCTATCAAATTTATCGAGGCTTAGGTAAAGGGACCCCTGACCATTAGGTCCAGTCGTGGCCGACTCTGGGGTTGTGGCGCTCATCTCGCTTTATTGGCCGAGGGAGCCGGCGTACAGCTTCCGGGTCATGTGGCCAGCATGACTAAGCAGCTTCTGGAGAACCAGAGCAGTGCACAGAAACGCTGTTTACCTTCCTGCCGGAGCAGTACCTATTTATCTACTTGCACTTTGACGTGCTTTTGAACTGCTAGGTTAGCAGGAGCTGGGACCGAGCAACGGGAGCTCACCCCGTCGTGGGGATTCGAACCACCGACCTTCTGATCGGCAAGCCCTAGGCTCTGTGGTTTAGCCCACAGCGCCACCCGTGTCCCTCTTTATCGAGGCTTACTCCAAAGTAAATGGGGCCAGGATCACAGCTTTAGTAGAGTAGCAGTCACAGTTTGAGTCCAAGCACATTTTCTCAGAAGCAGTTCCCACTAAGCTTAATAGGGATTACTTTCAAGTAGGTTTGCAACTTTAAATTAATTGTGCAGCTGAAAGTTACTCCATCATACACGGCATGGATAAGAGTAATATTGACAAATGCTTGTTATTCATTTATGAAAAAGCTTAGTTGGGGCACATTAAGAAATCCCCTTCTCTTTTCCTCCCCCACACCATGTTTTGTTTGTTTTTCCACTTTCAAAGTAGGAGGACTCTTAAGGAGTCTAACTGCTGAGAAGGTAAAAGCCATTTTCCTCATTTTTAATTTGCTCAAACAATCCAAGCATGCTTGGTACCCAGAGGGTATGCTCAAATAAACTTGTATGTGTCTGCCAGCTTCGTTGATTGAAACCAGAAGGCGAACATTTCTTAGAGAATGGTGATGTTAAAACTGTTCTCTTTCTTTCAACAGAAAAGGAGAAGCTAATGGGGGAAAAAGTCAAACAAGCAAAGTCTTATTTGAAAGTAGCTGGTTTGCATACATTCAGAGGAGAGTGTGTGTTACAGAGCATTTCAGCTATACCAGTATTTACATCAATTAACTTCTTGGCAACTGTGCTGAGCTGCTGAGAGCAATGAGAAGCCAATGCCAGGAGACAGAACAGGGGTAGTGAACCATTTTCAGCCTGAGGGCCATATTTCCTTCTGAGCAACCTTCTCAGGGCCACATGTCAGCAATGGGCAGAGCAAGAGAACAAAGTGGGGAGAGCAATGGAAGTAAGGTTTGCCTTTTGAACATTAGGCAAATTTATACACCCTTAGATATCTCTCTCCCTTATCCATTCAAGTAAGGGGCATTATAAGCATTCAAGGACATATTCCAACTAGGCAAAACACTCTGGATGCAAAGCAAATCCAGAGAGGAGTGTGGTTCTGAGGGCTGGATACAGAAGCTTAAAGAATTGCATTTGACCTCTGGGCTTGAGGTTCTCTGTCCCTGAGATACAGGATGCTCTGTTTACTTTTTACTCTTCTGCTTTCTCCATCCAACAACCTCCATTTTCAATTTGAAGGCCTGCAAACCTCAAATCAGATGAGACCAATCTAGGTCATTTTATGGCCCCAAGTGGCAGCCCAGCTTGATCCCTCTAGGCATTATTTGAGACATGCAAGGTGTCATGGGGCACATGCCTCAAATTGCATGGTGCCTCACCTGTACCCCTAAATCCTACCTGCAACCTCACATTTCTGGTGTTACTCTGTGGTGAGATAAGAACACAGGAAGAGTCCTGCTGCATCAGATGAAAGACCAATCTGGCCCTAACATCGGGGAGTGGCAGTGGATGGCAGAGCTTTCTCTGTGCATATGCCCCCTCTGGCTTAGGACCTAAGGTAGCCTGCTGTCCTCAGAGGCAGTGGAGGATCCTGTCTCATTACCAGATTTCAGGTAACAGTCAGATGCCATTCCAAATACCTCAGGCGGGCTGTACTCATCTGTTCTCACAGGGGCTAATCAGATGG